>NC_090306.1:8468125-8833750 GCF_039906515.1 Pseudorca crassidens
CCAGTTTCTTAAATTTTTGAAGGAGTTAAGATAGGTTTAGCTTAGGTCTACATGAGTTCACAAGACAAGTTTCAAAGTGGGGAAGGTGCTAAGATCTTGCCCCTTCTTCACTCAGTCTGGCTGAAACCACATCTTTTTTTTTTTGAATTTCTGAATTTTATTTTATTTTTTTATACAACAGGTTCTTATTAGTTATCTATTTTATACATATTAGTGTATATATGTCAATCCCAATCTCCCAATTTGAAACCATATCTTTGGATAAACTCAGTATATAGCTTTGAAGATTTCCTTCGTCTCCGCCAAAACTCAGCACTACATGTTGATGGAGGAGAAACCAGTGGGTCTAGATGGATAGATGGTCTGTTGGTGCAAGAATATAGGAAAAGTTGACAACAACATCAATCAACAGAATCTTGTTCACATTTATAGAACAGTCCACCCAACAAGAGCAGAAATATTTGTAAGAGTTCATAGAACATGCTATATGATAGACCATATCATGAGCCATAAAACCAAAATGACTCAACAATTTTTTTTAACATCTTTATTGGAGTATAGTTGCTTTACAATGATGTGTTAGTTTCTGCTATACAACAAAATGAATCAGTTATATATCTACATATGTTCCCATATCTCTTCCCTCTTGCATCTCCCTCCCTCCCACCCTCCCTATCCCACCCCTCCAGGCGATGACAAAGCACCAAGCTGATCTCCCTGTGCTATGCGGCTGCTTCCCACTAGCTATCTACCTTACGTTTGGTAGTGTATATATGTCCATGCCTCTCTCTCGCTTTGTCACAGCTCACCCTTCCCACTCCCCATGTCCTCAAGTCCATTCTCTAGTAGGTCTGTGTCTTTATTCATGTCTTACCCCTAGGTTCTTCATGACATTTATTTTTTCTTAAATTCTATATATATCTGTTAGCATACAGTATTTGTCTCTCTCTTTCTGACTTACTTCACTCTGTATGACAGACTTTAGGTCTATCCACCTCATTACAAATAGCTCAATTTCGTTTCTTTTTATGGCTGAGGAATATTCCATTGTATATATGTGCCACATCTTCTTTATCCATTCATCCGATGATGGACACTTAGGTTGTTTCCATCTCCGGCCTATTGTAAATAGAGCTGCAATGAACATTTTGGTACATGACTCTTTTTGAATTTTGGTTTTCTCAGGGTATATGCCCAGTAGTGGGATTGCTGGGTCATATGGTAGTTCTATTTGTAATTTTTTAAGGAATCTCCACACTGTTCTCCACAGTGGCTGTATCAATTTACATTCCCACCAACAGTGCAAGAGGGTTCCCTTTTCTCCACACCCTCTCCAGCATTTATTGTGTCTAGATTTTTTGATGATGGCCATTCTGACTGGTGTGAGATGATATCTCATTGTAGTTTTGATTTGCATTTCTCTAATGATTAATGATGTTGAGCATTCTTTCATGTGTTTGTTGGCAGTCTGTATATCTTCTTTGGAGAAATGTCTATTTAGGTCTTCTGCCCATTTTTGGACTGGGTTGTTTGGTTTTTTGTTATTAAGCTGCATGAGCTGCTTATAAATTTTGGAGATTAATCCTTTGTCAGTTGCTTCATTTGCAAATATTTTCTCCCCTTCTGAGGGTTGTCTTTTGGTCTTGTTTATGGTTCCCTTTGCTGTGCAAAAGCTTTGAAGTTTCATTAGGTCCCATTTGTTTATTTTTGGTTTTATTTCCATTTCTCTAGGAGGTGGGTCAAAAAGGATCTTGCTGTGATTTATGTCATAGAGTGTCCTGCCTATGTTTTCCTCTACCAGTTTGATAGTTTCTGGCCTTACATTTAGGTCTTTAATCTATTTTGAGCTTATTTTTGTGTATGGTGTTAGGGAGTGATCTAATCTCATATTTTGACATGTACCTGTCCAGTTTTCCCAGCACCACCTATTGAAGAGGCTGTCCTTTCTCCACTGTACATTCCTGCCTCCTTTATCAAAGATAAGGTGACCATATGTGTGTGGGTTTATCTCTGGGCTTTCTATCCTGTTCCATTGATCTATATTTCTGTTTTTGTGCCAGTACCATACTGTCTTGATTACTGTAGCTTTGTAGTATAGTCTGAAGTCAGGGAGCCTGATTCCTCCAGCTCCGTTTTTCTTTCTCAAGATTGCTTTGGCTATTCGGGGTCTTTTGTGTTTCCATACAAATTGTGAAGTTTTATGTTCTAGTTCTGTGAAAAATGCCAGTGGTAGTTTGATAGGGATTGCATTGAATCTGTAGATTGCTTTGGGTAGTAGAGTCATTTTCACAATGTTGATTCTTCCAATCCAAGAACATGGTATATCTCTCCATCTATTTGTATCGTCTTTAATTTCTTTCATCAGTGTCTTATAATTTTCTGCATACAGGTCTTTTGTCTCCTTAGGTAGGTTTATTCCTAGATATTTTATTCTTTTTGTTGCAATGGTAAATGGGAGTGTTTTCTTGATTTCACTTTCAGATTTTTCATCATTAGTGTATAGGAATGCCAGAGATTTCTGTGCATTAATTTTGTATCCTGCTACTTTACCAAATTCATTGATTAGCTCTAGTAGTTTTCTGGTAGCATCTTTAGGATTCTCTATGTATAGTATCATGTCATCTGCAAACGGTGACAGCTTTACTTCTTTTCCGATTTGGATTCCTTTTATTTCCTTTTCTTCTCTGATTGCTGTGGCTAAAACTTCCAAAACTATGTTGAATAAGAGTGGTGAGAGTGGGCAACCTTGTCTTGTTCCTGTTCTTAGTGGAAATGCTTTCAGTTTTTCACCATTGAGAATGATGTTGGCTGTGGGTTTGTCATATATGGCCTTTATTATGTTGAGGAAAGTCCCCTCTATGCCTACTTTCTAGAGGGTTTTTATCATAAATGGGTGTTGAATTTTGTCGAAAGCTTTCTCTGCATCTACTGAGATGATCATATGGTTTTTCTCCTTCAGTTTGTTAATATGGAGTATCACGTTGATTGATTTGCGTATATTGAAGAAACCTTGCATTCCTGGAATAAACCCCACTTGATCATGGTGTATGATCCGTTTAATGTGCTGTTGGATTCTGTTTGCTAGTATTTTGTTGAGGATTTTTGCATCTATGTTCATCAGTGATATTGGCCTATAGTTTTCTTTCTTTGTGACATCCTTGTCTGGTTTTGGTATCAGGGTGATGGTGGCCTCATAGAATGAGTTTGGGAGTGTTCCTCCCTTTGCTATATTTTGGAAGAGTTTGAGAAGGATAGGTGTTAGCTCTTCTCTAAATGTTTGATAGAATTCGCCTGTGAAGCCATCTGGTCCTGGGCTTTTGTTTGTTGGAAGATTTTTAATTACAGTTTCAATTTCAGTGCTTGTGATTGGTCTGTTCATATTTTCTATTTCTTCCTGATTCAGACTTGGCAGATTGTGCATTTCTAAGAATTTGTCCATTTCTTCCAGGTTGTCCATTTTATTGGCATAGAGTTGCTTGTAGTAATCTCTCATGATCTTTTGTATTTCTGCAGTGTCACTTGTTACTTCTCCTTTTTCATTTGTAATTCTATTGATTTGAGTTTTCTCCCTTTTTATCTTGATTAGTCTGGCTAATGGTTTATCAATTTTGTTTATCTTCTCAAAGAACCACCTTTTAGTTTTATTGATCTTTGCTGTCGTTTCCTTCATTTCTTTTTCATTTATTTCTGATCTGATTTTTATGATTTCTTTCCTTCTGCTAACTTTGGGGTTTTTTTGTTCTTCTTCCTCTAATTGCTTTAGGTGCAAGGTTAGGTTGTTTGTTCGAGATGTTTCCTGTTTCTTAAGGTAGGATTGTATTGCTATAAACTTCCCTCTTAGAACTGCTTTTGCTGCATCCCATAGGTTTTGGGTCGTCGTGTCTCCATTGTCATTTGTTTCTAGGTATTTTTTAATTTCCTCTTTGATTTCTTCAGTGATCACTTCGTTATTAAGTAGTGTATTGTTTAGCCTCCATGTGTTGGTATTTTTTACAGAACTTTTCCTGTAATTGATATCTAGTCTCATGGCGTTGTGGTCAGAAAGGATACTTGATACAACTTCGATTTTCTTAAATTTACCAAGGCTTGATTTGTGACCCAAGATATGATCTATCCTGGAGAATGTTCCATGAGCACTTGAGAAAAATGTGCATTCTGTTGTTTTTGGATGGAATTTCCTATAAACATCAATTAAGTCCATCTTGTTTAATGTATCATTTAAAACTTGTGTTTCCTTATTTATTTTCATTTTGGATGATCTGTCCATTGGTGAAAGTGGGGTGTTAAAGTCCCCTACTATGAATGTGTTACTGTCGATTTCCCCTTTTATGGCTGTTAGTATTTGCCTTATGTGTTGAGGTGCTCCTATGTTGGGTGCATAAATATTTACAATTGTTATATCTTCTTCTTGGATCGATCCCTTGATCATTATGTAGTGTCCTTCTTTGTCTCTTCTAATAGTCTTTATTTTAAAGTCTATTTTGTCTGATATGAGAATTGCTACTCCAGCTTTCTTTTGGTTTCCATTTGCATGAAATATCTTTTTCCATTCCCTTACTTTCAGTCTGTATGTGTCTCTAGGTCTGAAGTGGGTCTATGGTAGACAGCAACTATATGGGTCTTGTTTTTGTATCCATTCAGCCAATCTGTGTCTTTTGGTGGGAGCATTTAGTCCATTTACATTTAAAGTAATTATTGATATGTATGTTCCTATTCCCATTTTCTTAATTGTTTTGGGTTTGTTATTGTAGGTCTTTTCCTTCTCTTGTGTTTCTTGCCTAGAGAAGTTCCTTTAGCAGTTGTTGTAGAGCTGGTTTGGTGGTGCTGAACTCTCTCAGCTTCTGCTTGTCTGTAAAGATTTTAATTTCTCCATCAAATCTGAATGAGATCCTTGCTGGGTAGAGTAATCTTGGTTGCAGGTTTTTCTCCTTCATCACTTTAAATATGTCCTGCCACTCCCTTCTGGCTTGCAGAGTTTCTGCTGAAAGATCAGCTGTTAACCTTATGGGGATTTCCTTGTGTGTTATTTGTTGTTTTTCCCTTGCTGCTTTTAATATGTTTTCTTTGTATTTAATTTTTGACAGTGTGATTAATATGTGTGTTGGCATATTTCTCCTTGGATTTATCCTGTATGGGACTCTCTGTGCTTCCTGGACTTGATTAACTATTTCCTTTCCCATATTAGGGAAGTTTTCAACTATAATCTCTTCAAATATTTTCTCAGTCCCTTTCTTTTTCTCTTCTTCTCCTGGAACCCCTATAATTGGAATGTTGGTGTGTTTAATGTTGTCCCAGAGGTCTCTGAGACTGTCGTCAGTTCTTTTCATTCTTTTTTCTTTATTCTGCTCTGCAGTAGTTATTTCCACTATTTTATCTTCCAGGTCACTTATCCGTTCTTCTGCCTCAGTTATTCTGCTATTGATCCCATCTAGAGTATTATTCATTTCATTTATTGTGCTGTTCATCGTTGTTTGGTTCATCTTTAGTTCTTCTAGGTCCCTGTTAAATGTTTTTTGCATTTTGCCTATTCTATTTCCAAGATTTTGGATCATCTTTACTATCATTATCCTGAATTCTTTTTCAGGTAGACTGCCTATTTCCTCTTCATTTGTTAGGTCTGGTGGGTTTTTATCTTGCTCCTTCATCTGCTGTTTTTCTGTCTTCTCATTTTGCTTATCTTACTGTGTTTGGGGTCTCCTTTTTGCAGGCTGCAGGTTCGTAGTTCCCGTTGTTTTTGGTGTCTGTCCCCAGTGGCTAAGGTTGGTTCAGTGGGTTGTGTAGGGTTCCTGGTGGAGGGGACTAGTGCCTGTGTTCTCATGGATGAGGGTGGATCTTGTCTTTCTGGTGGGCAGGTCCACGTCTGGTGGTGTGTTTTGGGGTGTCTGTGGACTTATTATGATTTTAGGCAGCCTCTCTGCTAATGGGTGGTGTTGTGTTCCTGCCTTGCTAGTTGTTTGGCGTAGGATGTTCAGCACTGTAGCTTGCTGGTCGTTGAGTGAAGCTGTGTGAAAGTGTTGAGATGGAGATCTCTGGGAGATTTTCGCCGCTTGATATTATGTGGAGCTGGGAGGTCTTTTGTGGACCAGTGTCCTGAAGTTGGCTCTCCCACCTCAGAGGCACAGCACTGACGCCTGGTTGCAGTACCAAGAGCCTTTCATCCACACGGCTCAGAATAAAAGGGAGAAAAAGTAGAAAGAAAGAATTAGTAGAAGTAGAAAGAAAGAAAGAAAGAAAGAAAGAAAGAAAGAAAGGAGGGAGGGAAGGAGGGAGGGAGAGTGGGAGGAAGGAAGGAAGGAAGGAGGGAAGGAAGGAAAAAAGAAAGAAGATAAAGTAAAATAAAATAAAGTAAGATAAAATATAATAAAGTTATTAAAATAAGAAAATAATTATTAAGGGAAAATAAAAATGGACGGATAGAGCCCTAGGACAAATGGTGGAAGCAAAGCTATACAGACAAAATCTCACATAGAAGCATACACATACACACTCACAGAAAGAGGAAAAGGGGAAAAAATCATAAGTCTTGCTCTCAAAGTCCACCTCCTCAATTTGTGATGATTCGTTGTCTAAAGGAGGGAAGGAAGGAATGAAAGAACAAAGATAAAGTAAAATAAAATAAAGTTATTAAAATAAAAAGTAATTATTAAGAAAAAAAACAACGGACGGATAGAACCCTCAGACAAATGGTGGAAGCAAAGCTATACAGACAGAATCTCACACAGAAGCATACACATACACACTGAGAAAAAAAGGAAAAGGGGGGAAAATCATAAATCTTGCTCTCAAAGTCCACCTCCTTAATTTCGGATGATTCGTTATCTATTCAGGTATTCCACAGGTGCAGGTACATCAAGTTGATTGTGGAGCTTTAATCTGCTGCCTCTGAGGCTGCTGGGAGAGATTTCCCTTTCTCTTCTTTGTTCTCACAGCTCCCAGAGGCTCTGCTTTGGATTTGGCCCCGCCTCTGTGTGTAGGTCGCTGGGGGGCGTCTGTTCTTCACTCAGAGAGGATGGGGTTAAAGGAGCCGCTGATTCGGGGGCTCTGGCTCACTCAGGCCGGGGGGAGGGAGGGGCACGGAGTGCGCGGCGAGCCTGTGGCAGCCGAGGCCTGCGTGACGTTGCACCAGCCTGAGGCGCACCGTGCATTCTCCCGGGGAAGTTGTCCCTGGATCCCAGGACCCTGGCAGTGGCGGGCTGCACAGGCTCCCCGGAAGGGGGCTGTGGATAGTGACCTGTGCTCGCACACAGGCTTTTTGGTGGCGGCAGCAGCAGCCTTAGCATCTCATGCCCATCTCTGGGGTCCATGCTTTTAGCCGCGGCCCACGCCCGTCTCTGGAGCTCCTTTAAGCAGCGCTCTTAATCGCCTCTCCTCGCGCACCAGGAAACAAAGAGGGAAGAAAAAGTCTCTTGCCTCTTCGGCAGGTCCAGACTTTTCCCCGGACTCCCTCCCAGCCAGATGTAGCGCACTAACCCCGCAGGCTGTGTTCACGCTGCCAACCCCAGTCCTCTCCCGGCGCTCCGACCAAAGCCTGAGCCTCAGCTCCCAGCCCCACCCGCCCCGGCGGGTGAGCAGACAAGCCTCTAGGGCTGGTGAGTGCCGGTCGGCACTGATCCTCTGTGCGGGAATCTCTCCGCTTTGCCCCCCGCACCCCCGCTACTGTGCTCTCCCCCGCTACTGTGCTCTCCTCCGCAGCACCGAAGCTTTCTCCCTCCGCCACCCGCAGTCTCCGCCCGTGTAGGGGCCTCCTAGTGTGTGGAAACCTTTCCTCCTTCACTGCTCCCTCCCACTGGTGCAAGTCCAGTCCCTATCCTTTTGTCTGTTTATTCTTTTTTCTTTTGCCCTACCCAGGTACGTGGGGGTTTCTTGCCTTTTGGGAGGTCTGAGGTCTTCTGCCAGCCTTCAGTAGGTGTTCTGTAGGAGTTGTTCCACGTGTAGATGTATTTCCGGTGTATCTGTGGGGAGGAAGGTGATGTCCGCGTCTTACTCTTCCGCCATCTTCCCGGAAGCTCTCAACAAATTTTAAGGAAGTAAAATTATTCAGCACGTTCTCTGACAACAAGGGAATAAAATTAGAAATTAACATCAGAAAGAGAACAGAAAAATCAGTAAACACTTGGAAATTAAGCACCACACTTCTAAATGGGTGAATGAGAAAGTCTCAAGAGAAATTTAAAAATACATTAAACTGTATGAAAATGTAAATACAACATTTTAAATTTGTGGGACACAAGTAAAGTAGTGCTGAGAGGGACATTTATAGCATTAAAATGCTTATCTTAAAATAGGAGAAAAGTCTCAAGTCAATAATCTAAGCTCCCATCTTAAAAAAAGCAGAAACTGAAGAGCAAAATAAACCCAAAGGAAATAACAACGTGCAGAAATCAATGAAATAAAAACAGAAGTCCTAGCCAACCAGCAGAATGAGGCAAGGAGAGGAAATCAAAGGCACACAGACTGGAAAACAAGGATAAAACTGTCCCTATATTCAGATAATATGATAAAAATCCTGTTTTGTAACTACGGAAAATCCCAATTTACCAAAAAAAAAAAAAATTCCTAGAACTGATAAATGAATTCAGTGTATTTATAGAATACATGGTCAACATATAAAAATCTATTGTATTTCTATATTTTAAGATTTACAGTAATCAAGACAATGTGTTGTTGGCAGAGGGACAGACAAGCTAGACCAATGGAACAGAATAGAGACCCCATAAATAAACCCACATGAGCAGGGCCAACTGGATTTTGGCAAAGGCATAAGCAGTGCAGCCAAGGAACAATAGTCTTTTCAAGAAATGGTGCTGGGATAATTGGATATTTGTCGGCAAAAAAATGAACCTCAACCTATACCTCACATCTTATACAAAAGTTATCTCAGAGGAAATCATAGAAGAAAATCTTCAAGACCTAGGCTAGGTGAAAAGTTCTTAGACATGACACCAAAAGCACAATTCATAGAGGAAAAATAATAAATTGGACTTTATCGAAATCAAAACCTTTTGCTCTAACAAAAGACACCATTAAGAGGGTGAAAAGACAAGCCACTAACTGGAAGAAAAATATTTACAAACCACATATTTGACAAAGGACTCATATCTAAATTATAAAACATAAGGAACTGTTTTCTTTTTTTAATAAATTTTCCCACCAAGGGAAAAAAATAGACTTTATTTACAAGTAATAACGTTTAGAAAAGATCCACCCCTGGCCCTTAAAAATCTTCCCAGCACTTCAAATTCAGAGTGTTCCCACAAGATCAATGCCCAGTCCCAGACTTCAAGAGCAAGGGCCCTGTTTGGCCCAGCCACCAGGACAAAGAAGCAGGGACCAGGGTCTCCAACGGTCCCTTCTAGATCCTGAGGCTGAAAAGATTGGCTGAGCCAAAGGACTCAGCCACTACATAGCCAGCTTAAAAAAAAAAAAAAAAATTGTAAAAGACATGAAAAGACGTTTCACCAGAGAATATACACACAACAGATGAGCACATGAAAATATATTCAACATTATTAGCCACTAGGGAAATGCAAATTAAAATCACAATAAATATCACCACACACATTATTTACAGAAGAGCTAAATTTTAAAAAGTGACAATACCAAATGCAGATAAAAACTCTCATACATGGCTGCTATGAATGTAAAATGATACAGCCACTGTATCAGATTGCTAGGGCTGCCACAAAAACACACCACAGACTGGATGGTTTAAACAATTTATTTTCTCAGAGTACTGGAGCTGGAAGTCCAAGATCAAGGTGCTGGCTGGTTTGGTTTCTCCTGAGGCATCTCGGCTTGCAGATAGCTGCCCTATTGCCTGCCCCTTCACATGGTCATCCTTCAGCACATGCGAGCCCCTGGTGTCTCTTCCTGGTCTTATAAGGGCACCAATCCTATGGAATTGAGCCCCACCCTAATGGCCTCATTAACCTATCTCCAGATATGGTTATATTCTGAGGCACTGGGAGTTAGGGCTTCAACGTAAGAATATGGAACACAATTCAGCCCCTAACAACCATTCTAGCAAATAGTTTAGGAACTCCTTAAATAAAATACACACACACGCATGCAATTCCCCATGTTTTTATTGCTCGGCAAATTCTGTTCCCAGTGGTACCATGTCAATGTAGCAGGTATAGGAGTCACTCAGAACTCCACAGGTGAAATACTCCATGAATTAAACAGTGAGAAGATCAGTGCATGAAAGGATGATACTATGGCAGTAACAAAGTAGCAATTTCTCATTTCTCACATGCTTCCACTCTATACCCTTCTTAACGGAATACTGCCCAAACTACAGGGGCTGGGGGAAATATTACATTATCAGTGTGGTTTCCATTCCATTACAGCTTCCCATCCCCATTCTGAGTATCTGGGTGGCTCTGGAACTAGTTTATCAGTTAAAATGAAATGTTTTCACCCTGAGAAAGTCACAAAGCTGATGAAGTCTTTACCACTGCCACTGACAAGATCACCTAATTTTCAGAGATTTCTATCAGCACCTGCTTCCCTTCTAGCGTTTTCCTATTAAACCAAACATTCATGCCATAATATATACAATTATTCCTCTAAAGTCAAGAGACTTTTTTCCTCTTTTCAGCTGAAACCAAGTACGAGCTCTTGGATTTAATGTGTCGGTTCTAAGATTCAAAGAACTTTATTACTTCAAAATCTCGAAGTATTAGTCTTTGTAACACATTTCTTCAATCCACTAAGGGCAAAAGTACTTTCGAAAATTGCCTCTGTGCAATAAACGCAGGAATCCCGATAATGCTGATTGCAACTGATATATTTGTGACGTGAAAACACCCAGCATCACTTGGCACATAGCAGGCCCTATCATTTTGAGTTGCATAGGGCTACTTTCCCAATAGGTGCTGTTGCAAATATGCAAAACTCCAGAGCTTCAAATGAATACCGATCACAGCTAATGTGTAATCACGGTATGACAGGCTCTAGTTAATCTCTATAGCTGTGCTCCCACCCAGGGACTGTGTGTCTCTTGGTAAAGTAATTCAAGTCCCTGATTTTGTGCTGTAAAAGAACCTACTTCAGGCCCATCCTCATATCACATCCAATTTGTATTTTCTCCTGTAGCTCCAACCAGTGTGTTTTAGGGTTGTAATTATATACACTACCAAAGTTAAGACTTTTTTCCCCTAACTCTTTGCACTCATTGCTACATTTTTTTCTCTAGAAATAGAATAGCTGTAACCCTGATGGATGGCGGTATTTAGAGGTAAGGGTGTTGGAATGACAAAGTGTTTATAATTGCAATGTTGAAAAACCTTCAATACCCAATAATAGAAGACTGACAAAGGTATGGAGAACTATGCAATGCAAAGTTATGGAGCCAGTACAAAGGATAAGAGGACTCTACATACACTGGTGATGGAACAAGAGGAAAGATATTAGGTGGAAAAAAATCTCAGGGCCCAAATATATATGGTACATTTTTTAAAAAACATTTTAAAAAGTATGTTGGAAATACTCCATAATAATAAAATTGCTTTAAAATGAGCAGAGAAAAGGGGAAAGTTAGAAAAGAGAGCAAACAGCCGGGCAGTAAAGTTACCTACAGAATTATAACAACAGATGTATAAGTCTCATTAGAGACAATTAAGACCCCGTCTCCCCGAATTCACATTAGTTGGTCAGACACACACATGCACACAGACTCACGCACAAAACATATCTGAAACAGATATATGTTTTTAAAACATGCTATTCGGTTGCCTTGAGGGAACCAGGACTGAGATGGGAAACATTTCATAAAATACTTTTTAATATCTTTGAACATTTTTGCCTTGTGCATATTACCAATTTTGATTTTGTTTTAAACTTGCAAAGCAATACAAGGTTCTTGAACAATCCACTTTCTCCAGCTTGTGATTTCTCAAACAAGCCACGTATGCTCCCTGCTTAGAGTCTTTGCATCTGCTCCCTCTGCCTGGAATCTTCTTCTCTCCAGATAGTCAAATGGTTATCCATCTCTCACCACAGGACTCCATCTATATATCCTCTTATCTTATAGGAAAGACACCCCCCTTTAAAATAAACATACCTCCCACAATTATGCCAATCTCTGCCCCTTACCATGTTTTATTTTTCTTTATAACATATATTGCCATCTGATATTAAATTTCACATTTGTTTACATATTTGTTGATTCTCTATATTCACTCATTAAAACACAAACTCTGCGGGACTCGGGTCTTTTGTTGGTTTGTGCCACTCGAACAGTGCTTTGCGCAAGCCTAGGCTCAAGTATGTACTTGATTTAGGGAATAAATAATTTGAAAGGTGCAGTGGATCTGAGAAGTTAACTCAACAGAACTGACATACACTGTAGTGTCTCTCAACCTAGGGGCACCATCTACTACCTGGGGAAAGAAATTTGTAGTGCGGTTGCAAAGAGGCCCCCTTCCTCTTTTCTGCAAGACACATATATATAAGCACGACATAGCAGTTGGTGCTGAAAACCTCTGTGGTTAGAAGTTCAAGGATATTAGAACTACTAACCCCTTCATTAATCTAAAGGAAGCTGTTGACCAAAATGTCATCAACCATCTCAACGAGGATTAGTCAAGAGCTAAGAGCACCAAACCAAACATGCCTATTGCTGAACTCAGATGTGAACTTGTTCATTCCAAAAATAACCCCATTTCCTATGCTCTCAGCTCATATGCCTGCATTTATTAAAGAGCACTATTCCACCTATACATTTGGCTTTGAGCTTACTATTCAGCGAATGAAGTGACGAAAAAAGACCAAAAAAGACAAAACAACTCCAGCTGAGATACGAAAACATACTTCAGCTATACATCTTTTCCTTTCAAGGGTAAAAATTTTATTTTTGAGGAATTTCATACTGCACATTTTCAAAGAGAGTCACATAGGAAAGCAAAATGTTATCCTCCCCTCATCCTCAAAATAAATAAGGGCATAAAATTTCTTTTTAACTCATGACACTTGGAAGTTTAGCACCAGCATCCAAAATGAACAAAAAAGGAAAAAAAAAAAGCATTTACTACATATTTTAGATTTCTTTGGTTGGGGGGGGGGTCTCCCCATGTGGTATTAATATTTCTTCTTTCAATTCATATTACCAAAACAGTAAAAACCAGGAAAAAAATATAAACCTAGTGGCTGCTGAAACCGGGGAGGTTGCTCTCTTGTTCTGTGCAGGCATTCCCAGGATCTCAGCTGCTGAAAAACTGGCTGACACTCTCGTCGTGTAGCTGTTTGCTTCGTAAAGAATAGTAGTGAACATTCTAATGTCCACGTTTTGGTTATTAGTCTTCCACTTTATTGCTTGGACGTTTCTTTGGTGTTGGTAAGGATGCGGTCTGCTTTTTGCTTTATTTTTTGAATGGTCATTAATTCTTTAGGTCACCTGGAAAAAATTCAAATCAAACTTATGAAGAGTGACAAGATGATCAAGAGTTAAAGAATAAAAAGGCAAAAATTATGTTTTTTATGTAGTTCAAAAAATCAATTTTCAAAAGCTCTAAACAAAATCTTACACCATGTATCTTTTATAGATTTGTAAACTGAAACACTAATTTAATGGAAAATTTTTAATAAAACATTTTTACAAACCAGAACAGTCAGTACATAACAGTAAAAATTCTAGAAAATTCTAGAAAAGAAAATTATCATCATGAAGCCTTTTCAAATAAATGGTACTATAGCATTGATAATTCTTCATACTCATTTTAGTGGCCATACAGTATCTCCTAATATGGATATACCACAGTATTTAACCACTTCTCCAACATTAGATTGTAAATAGTAGAAATTTTTCCCCCTATATTTTGGATTATTTCCTTAGGAACAATACCTAAAAATAATGTCACCAAGTAAAAGTTTATGGCCAAATGATTAATATATAATTCCGTCAGTTAATGCAAGCAAGTGTGAATACAGAATTTATTTCTATAATAAACTATCCATACTACCCAGAGATAAAACAGAATATTCTCAGCATAGCAATTGTCTACCTAGTGAAAGGATAATTGAAATCCCAAACCTCTGCATATAAAAGCAGATGGCATTTAAAAAGTAGAAACGTGAAATGATCTCAAAATTTTACGAAATCTGAACAATTTTTGGAAAAATAACACTGCTGCTATGAGCTTTACAACCTTTCAACTAAAAGCGAAGTCCTTATTTATGTAATGAAAAGGGCAACAACCAAGAAATACTAAAAACTTAAACTTTCAGGACTTACTAGATGAAAAACCCAGAATGAAACCAACTATGGCTTATAAATTCTTGTAAGACTCGCTGAGCCAGTCTTTCTAGTATATTTCCACCTGTATAAATACAATGTCCAGGATCTTTAACAAGAAGACAGAAAAAAAGCAGGAAGCAACAATGAAGAAAAACAAGCTTTTTTTTTCTTTTGGCTGCGCTGGGTCTTTGTTGCTGCACGCGGACTTTCTCTAGTTGCGGCGAGGGGGGGCTACTCTTCGTTGCGGTGCGCGGGCTCTAGGCACACGGGCTCAGTAGTTGTGGCTCGTGGGCTCTAGAGCGCAGGCTCAGTAGTGGTGGCACACGGGATTAGTTGCTCCGCGGTATGTGGGATCTTCCAGGACCAGGGCTCGAACCCGTGTCCCCTGCATTGGCAGGCGGGTTCTTAACCACGGCGCCACCAGGGAAGCCCAAAACAAGCTCACTTTTATGGAGAGGTTACTCTTTGCCGCGTCCTGCTTAGGCACTCATACGTGCTATCTCACTAAGTCTTTGCAGCAACCCTAGTGGGGAATCTAGTCAGTATCATTTTACCAGCAGCCGACAGTACCGCTGCAGAGGATAAATAAACTGCTCAAGATCATTAGGCTAATGACTACTAGCTCCTGCACTGGATATATAAACCCACTGGCTCTCACGTACTACACATACTGCCTCAAAATAAATAATGTTGGTTATCAAAGGGAAAAGGGAAGAAAAAAACCACATTCTTGTTTATTCTACCGATCACAGTCCTCTGTTATTAAAATGAGGCCTTGTCAGGCACTTTAAAATTATCAAATTGGCCACGAGGTGTCACAAAACTTTCTAAAGTTTTCTGAGGTGGTGATAATAGTTAACAACTGTCTATCTAGAAAAATGAATTTGACTCTCATTAACTCTGTCTGCATATTTGCGTCCCCAATGCCTAGCAAAATAAGATCAGCCTCAGAGATATTTTTACCACCAAAGCTGCTCTTTCTCCAGAATCCTGATGGAGATCAGAAACTTGGCCCAGATGAATTACACAACTAGTTGAGACTGATCTGTGCTACTGTTGAGAAATCAGTGCTACTTAAAGAGAATATCAGCTCCTGTGCCGGCCACCCGAGCTCCTACCTGCTGATGGTGAAGGTGCCTGGGGAGCCGATGTTACTCGACACTGCTCTGCTCGGGGGCTGGAGCAGGGTTCTCAGATGGTGCTTCACCTGCCTTGGTCTGAAAACACAACAAAACCACAAACGAGAAATTAACTGATTCATACGGCAGTGGAAAGTTCAAGACTGAAAGGTCTCACAAGTCGGGATCTGTGAAGGTAAATCACTGTGCAAAATCTTAACTACTCTTAAAGTATGAGGAAAAAATTAGAACCGCAGAAGAATGGCCTCCAAATGGCAACTAAACGCCACCACTCTCCATAGTAAAAAGCCATTAAAAATATACAGTTGCTTCCAACATGTGCTGAGAAGCAGGTTCCTCTCTCTAAACGCTGTCTTTTGTTTGGAAAGCTCTACACGTTTTAGCCAGAATGTTAACTGGTTGAATTCAAATATTTGGTTTGTGATATGTGCAGGGCTCTCTCTCTCTCTCTCTATATATATATATATATTTATACACACACACACATATAAATGAACAATGTTATACACAAAAATATATGATATATATTATACGTATCTTAAGTCTCAGTTTTCAGGTTATAAAACCACTCTTAGAAGGGAATACTAAAGCTTGACATGATTAAGGAGGATCTGGCAGCATCCCCTCTGGCTGGCTGGACTCACCTCTTTGCCATCTTGTGCAGGAGCATTAGGAGGACGGGGGCGACGCCGATAGTTATAGGGGCGTCGGTATCCACGGCGAGCAGGTGGCTGGTTTGGACCATTGGCCGCTTCTTGATTCTCTTTATCTTCAGCCTCTCCAACCGCTGGGGCAGGTCGTGGGCGAGGAGGGCCCCTAGAGCAGAGAACACAGGAGAAAAGAGAACAGATGCCCTCAAGAACATCAGGTTTTATTTATTTATTTATTTTGGCTGCACTGCGCAGCTTGTGGGATCTTAGTTCCCCAACCAGGGACTGAACCTGGGCCCTCAGCAGTGAGAGGGCAGAGTCCTAACCACTGGACCGCCAGGGAATTCCCAGGTTTTATTTTTAAAGATTAAAAGGTCAAGCGATCAAGACTTACTGCTAGAATTATGCACAGGCAAGTGGAACAAAGGTGTGGTAAAAAACCCTATCTTTCTGTCATCTTCCCCCTTCACCTGAACACTCTGAACAAACATATACCGAACATACACTATGATCCTACCAGGCACTTTGACAGGCACTGAGGATGGAAAAATTAAAAAACAAAAGCGCTCCCGTATCTGCCCTCCACGGACAGCATGCAGTGGAGTCTAAGGGGATTCGACGTGGGAAACAAACGAACATCGCTCACTGTGTGCCAAAGCCTGTGCTGGTGTGTTTTCACGTTAATTATCTAATTTAATTTCAGGGCTAATATTGTGAGTTTAAGATTTACAGTAAGAAAACCAAGACATTTAAAGAGGGTAAGTATTTGGTTGAAACATAAAGGATTGCTGCTTTTATAGGTCAAAAAAGGTCAAATGCAACTTTGATCACACAGCTAGAGATTGACAGAGCTGGGGTTCACATACACTACTGTCTTTTTTCTGTTTTCCTGAAGACATTTCTATGAAGCCTCTTTTATTTCCAAAGTCCTTTGTAATGAATCATTAGAATGACTACGTCTAACACTGAAATGAATCTTGGGAGAAAAGACGACGTAGAGTGGTACAAATCCTTCCCCAAGTAATATACTTACTCGCCTCTCAATAAACCCATATTGCCACACTTCAGGGTGGTATGAACGTCATTCGGGAATGAAGCTCCTCAAGGACAGGGTAAAGGAACAGGAAGGCTTAAAAGCTTAAAGAGAATCTTAGGGAGTCTAGCCCAATCCAGTCTTCACAAGGGATAAAGCAGAAATAAAATAACACTCCTGCACTAATCTTTTTTTTTTAATAAATTTATTTATTTTATGTATTTATTTTTGGCTGTGTTGGGTCTTCATTGTTGTACGTGGGTTTTCTCTAGTTGCTGAGAGCGGGGGCTACTCTTCGTTGTGGTGTGCAGGCTTCTCATTGCGGTGGCTTCTCCTGCTGCAGAGCACAGGCTCTAGGCACACAGGCTTCAGTAGCTGTGGCTCGTGGGCTCCTGTAGCTGGGGCTCGCAGGCTCTAGGGAGCGGGCTCAGTAGTTGTGGCACACAGGTTTAGTTGCTCCGCGGCATGTGGTATCTTCCCGGACCAGGGCTCGAACCCGTGTCCCCTGCATTGGCAGGCGGATTCTTAACCACTGTGCCACCGGGGAAGTCCCTCCTTCACTAACCTTAACAATGTTGGTAGTAGTACTAATCGATTAATTTATTGAGGGCTTACTATACCAGGCATCATACTGATTACATGAAACGCCTTAGTACATCTAACCCTATTGACAGCGGTAGAATATCCCTTACTGTCCACTGCGTAAGCTGGCAACTAAGTCTAAGAGGAGTCCTGAAACTTGCCGGAGGACATACAGCTACACAGGGGCTGCTAATCGTAGGGTGGGGATTTAAACACAGACGATATGATCTGCAGGCTGATTTAACCCCCGCATTAGACCGCCCCGGTTATCAGAATATTCAGTGTCCCAAACACTCGCTGGCAGCCAACTCTCCCTCCATTCATAGCACCACCACCGAATGAATGACCCATCAATTCATTTCCGCGTATCTCGTTAAATATAATAAAAATCCAGTATGACTTTACATCATGGGAAAGTTCTCAGAAGCAAATGCCGCTCCGGTACACGGATACCTAAAAATCCTAATCATTGAGCGGGGGGAATGCCACACGGCCGTGTGAAAACATGATGGCAGAGCCCCTCCCACAACTTGGACATACGGTCCAAACAGCCACATCTTCTCATTACATAATAAATACACAAAACAGACCTGCAACGTCCTCTTCCATCCTACTGTGGCTCACAAGTCCTGCAATCGGTCATTAGCTCTTAGAAAACGTTACCTACCTACGGTACCTTGCGCGGTAAGTCGGATTTCGATGAACTGGTCCCTGAAGTTGTGCTCCCTCTGGGACTCCATCCTTCATGTCTCCAATCTCACCCGCCTAGGAGGAGGCATGGAGAGGCAAACATGAGTGTCAGGCTACAGGATATGAGACACGGCACACAGTTGCCTTCAAAAATTTTTTTAAAAGGAGAAAATAAAAGGCTTCATTACGGAGCTGGGAACTCTCAATTCTAACAGTGAACTATGTACTGATTAGATCTGTGTGAATGACAGGAAAGAAAGAAAGACTCATTCCCACTTGACAGTCTTTTGCCTTATCCCAGTACACCTAAATTTATTTTACAATATTAAAAATTCTGAAGTGGTCCATTCACCTCTTGAAAGAAAACCTCTATTACAAAAGGAAATGGAATGATGTACCACACTGGGGCAAAGAGAATCTTTTCAAACTCAGACCCACTCATTCTACAAACTGGGTATCCCTTCAATACGGTAATGGTTTCTACATTCAAAGGTTCCACCACACCTTCACCTCTGATTGCTTCCTTTCACAATTTTTTCCTTTCATCTGTTTGCATTATTTATTGAAGTATAGCATTAAAAAAATAAAATATCCTTCCTTGAGAAATTTATTTTAAGCTGGGGAAATAATATATTGCAGAACTTCCAGGGGAAGAAAGAGCTAAAAACAACCAAAAAAACCCACCAACAATCTCTGAAATTCTTTATAATACAGCCACATCTCAATCTTTTTTTCTTTTTCCCCTCAAAAGTAATATCCCTTCCTTCTCCATATTTCACTAAGAAAAGAGAAGCAATTAGAGAAGAATCTCCACATTCTTTCACCATCAAATCTACCAACCTACTGCATTTGCTTTTTCTTCTCTCATTAGACTGATTAAGTGGTCCATGCTCACAGCCAAAGCCAGCCCCTCTTTCTGGCCTGCTAGGGCTCTTGAACTCTCAATCCCCCAGCCCCTTCTCTCCTCCATCATTTCCTTCCAGGCATATAAACATGCTGAAATAGCACCCATTTTCTCCAACTTTTTTCCTTAAATAATCACAAACTTACAGGACAGCTGGAAGTATAGACTCTAACCCTCAGACTCCATTTTCTTGAGTTTCACCAGTAATGTTCTTTACAGCAAAGGGACTCATTTGGAACCATGCCTTGAATCTAGTTGTCTCTTTATCTGAATAGTTCTTCAATCTTCACTTGGTTTTCACAACCTTGACACTTTTAAAGGTTACAGGAGCAGTCATTTTGTAAAATATCCCTCAGTTGGGGCTGTCTGGTGTCTTCTCATGATGTAGCTTAGGCACCTTTGCAAGGGAAGCCACAGAAGTGGCACTGGATTCTTCTCACTGCATCCTGCCAGACGGCATATGGTTTCAACCCGTACCGTTACTGACAGTGTTCACTTTGAGAAGCAGTACGGCTCCTCCATTGTAAGTTTACTCTATCCCCCTTTGTAATTTATGAGGATTCTGTGAAGAAGTACTTTCAAAGTCTGTAAATATTTCACTCCTTATCAAGTTCAATATATTTATTTGTCTATATCTGTAAAGACTCATGGTCTTCTATGCTATTCAGTGAGTTATAACCTGTTACTATCATTAGTGGCCAAAGGGAACCCTTCCCAGCTGGCTCATGGCCTACTGGACGCGTCTCCAGCATTCTCTGAGCGCTTCCTTGCTTTCTGGCACAGCAAGATGTTCCAGGCTCATATTGTACTCTCTGTGGCCTGGCTCCGAAATCAGCCGTTTCTCCAGAGGGGCTTCTTTTTATTGGAGAATGGTATTTATAAACGAAAAACTGGGGGCCAGGCGTGCTCAGTGCTATTAACATGTCATTAACCTCAGGCCATTTTAGTAGGCAGAAATAAGGAACACACACACACTGTAAGTTACACATGCGTAAATGTGTGTGTGTGTGTGTGTGTGTGTGGCATATTTGATCTGCCCAAGAGAAGATCTCCAAATGACCTGTGTTTCCGCGCAAACCTGGCCTTTCTTCACAAAGCTACCCTTTACTCTTCACAGCACACGTTCACCCCATCATCACATGTTGCCCCTTCCATGCTGAAAACATTTCCTAAATCTGACCACTCCTCACACCTCCACTGCTAGCACTCTAATCCATGCCCCCCTGATCCCCTCTCCATGGAGGAAGTATGTTAGCTGGTCTCCCTACTTCTGCTGCTGCTAACCGTGGTCTAGCCTCCTTAAACTGTCCAGTGATTCCTCAAATACGTTTCTTCCCTATTTAGATCCCTTAACTGGCTTTTCATCACATTTGGGGTAGGTCAATAGTTCTTATCTTGGTCTACCCAGCATGCTTGACCTGCCCTAAGATAGCACCTTAATCTCACCTCACCCCTCTCTTCACTCACACCATCCCAAACACATGAGCCTCCCTTACTTCTCTGAACAAGCAAAGCTGCTGCTTCCTCAGGAACTCTGATACACACACACACACACACACACACACACACACACACACACACACACACACATGCACACACACACAGAAACAGCAACGAACACGTATAAAGGATAAGCCTTTACTGGAATGATAGAATGGGAAGAGACTGGACAGACAGACTGAGTTTAAACCAAGCTCTACCACTTCTTGCCCATGTAACCTTAGGTAAAAGTTGCTAATTCTTTCAACTACTCAAATCCCTTCATTTGTAACAACAACAACAAAAATCTGGATACCACTGCCAACTCCATAAAGCTGTAGGGAAAACTAAGACCTGATTTCAAACATCTGTCCCTTGGTGGATGCCAAACAATGTTGCTCCTTTTCCTCTGTCATATAATTCTTTTCTCACAGACTACAAACAGCTGATTTAGCTCAGTAACCAATTCGACTTATTTTTCAAATACCTAGGATTATTATCTTAAAAAAAATGGAAGTCCTCTGGACACTGATATATCATGCTATATCACGTCCTCGGTACAGAGGGAAGTACTATGGGCCTGCATATTTTCATTTTTTTCTGTTGTGTCCAATAAACTTCACAGTTTTGTATATACAATAGTAGAAATTGTTGGCAAAGACTTTTCCACTTGACCTCAACAATATTTACCATCTCAGAGATCTCTCTCTAGTTTTAAGCCATTACATGGACAACCTGGAAGTAGCCTAAGCTATACAGAAGAGAGTTTTACGAATTTTCGTTTGGTGCTGTTGGTTGGCTTAAGCCGACTTCTGTCACTGAACATTAAACATGGTATGTATTAGAAGGGTTCTAAGGAAAGACTGTTGAAGACTTCATGTTAGCTATTAAATGGGTAAGAATTTCAACCCAAGTTAAGAGAACTAAATATGGTTACCAGAACATGCACATTTCCAAAATTAGTTTTCAACTTGCTCCTCTGCATCGCACCAAAGAACCCCTTTGCTCTGAACCTCCTATTCCTAAGGTGAAATATACTTTATTTCAAACGATCTAGAAAATGATCATCATGGTCTCAAGAAAGTATGATACACACGTATATGCTAATACTAAGAAGGATTATTTCAGGAAGGTACTACTAATGCCCTAAAAATAAATGTGTATTACAATCTCCCTGACTCTTCCTGTCCTCATTTCCTAGAGGCCCAGGGTGCCGCCCTCTGAAGAAACCTACTACGCCGCATGTACCCAATCTCTCCATATATGTAAGGCTACTTGTTATTTTTAGCACATTTGTCAGGGACAGCTGTTAAAGAGTAGAAGGGGAAAAATAACAAGAAGCCATGTAGAAAGAACACAGTCATGCATGATAGGAAGGGAAAAGGGCAGCAAAGAACAGACTGAACATAATGTTCAGTCAAAACACTTAGTAAAAAAACAAAAACCAAGGATACTAAGGGAAGAAGTTGTAGCTGGTAGTAACAAAAATGATGTCCTATCCCGAGATTACCAAGTTTCCTGGGAACTGCAAAGCTGTTAAAAGGCTTATTAATTACAGGTCAAGTTCATGATAGTTGTATCAATGTTTTGCAGTAAAAAGGAGAACCAATCGAGAATCAACAATCTCCACTCTGCGTTAGGTTTTCTTAATAACCAACACTATTTCATCTAAATTAAGGACTATATAGACATTCCCCATCCTGAGGCACCACACTAAGGTCTTTACCTTTGATTTAATCATCACAACCCCGCAGTGAGGCAATTATCTCCATTCAATGAATGGCCACGTTAACCTCAAAAGCTCACAGACAGAGGCAAGATTCAAATCCAGGCCCGCCTGGCTTCAGGGTTCAGCGCTTACACGTACCAGCTGTCTCTACTCTACGTCTCTCA
Organism: Pseudorca crassidens; assembly: GCF_039906515.1. Lineage (NCBI taxonomy): Eukaryota > Metazoa > Chordata > Mammalia > Artiodactyla > Delphinidae > Pseudorca > Pseudorca crassidens. The sequence goes on from NC_090306.1 coordinate 8,490,732, forward strand.
TTCTTCCATACACTAGAACTGTACCCTGTCCACCCAGGGTCCCCGGTTACAGGCACGGCCCAGGTGGTCGTGCTTGTAGAAGTGTGACTGGAATGACTGCTCTGAGAAGGCCGCCTAGTCCGCTTTGGAAGCGTCGGGAAGCCAAAAGCTAGGTTTGATTTCCGGCCACTGGTGCTGGAGGAGGAGGCGGAGGCGGAGGCGGAGGCCGGACAGAGGGGTGAGGACCGCTGAAGAGGAGCCCCCGGTGCAAGTTTACCTGCGTTCCGTTGGGTTGGGGAAAGACCCGGGAGCGGCGGTCAGAGGTCTGTCCCACGTGGTAAGGCGGGAAGCGCCGCGGGTACTGGGGACGGTACTGGGGGCGGTACTGGGGGCGGCGCCGCTGACTCAGGGCCCCAGCGAGCTGCCCGTCAGCGGCTGAGGCGCCAAATCCTTCGCTGCCGCTCCCTTCCTCCTCCTCCCCAGCGCACTAGCGAGGCAAGGAAACAGAGATTCAGAAGATGCTCCAGTAAGGTGAGAACCCAGGAGTACCATGTAGGGTGGATGTCCATGGAAGAGAACAATCTCTCCCCCAGAGGAACAATCCCCTCTATTAGACGGACAAAAATGCATTTAACCCAGATTATCAGGTGATTACCTGGGATAAACCACATTTAGATTTCAGGAGATCTGTGCACATGAAATACCAAGAAGCAGAAAGGCAAGTGCAATCAATCTCTAACGAATTTAGCTCGCATCTAGTTAGAACTGGTGTATATCAGTTGACCAGCCACCCAAAAAACATATACAAGTTTAGAATATTTAGCTCCACCAAATGTATCTCCCCCAACATTGGCTATCCACTGGGGCAAAGGCGAGAAAAATATGTTTTGTGGTGTTATCAACAGGTTGGTCCTAAGTGGTTTGCTTCCTGGAGCAGTTCTCAAAGTAGGGATGGGAGAGGGGTGGTCTCTGAAACCCTTCCCAGGGGGTTATTGAGATCAAACTATTCTCATAATGCCGGTAAGATGCTGTCTGTCTTTTTCCCCTCTCATTCTCTCATGAGTTTGGGGGGGAGGGGAGGGGAATCACCCAGAAACTACAGTGACACGTGGCCTCTTGGCAGCCCCAATGCAGGAGCTGTGAGAATCCAGCTGTCTTCTATTAAACCGGAGATCAGTGATTTACAAAAAAAATCACATAAAGCAACACCACTCTTCTCAGTTAAAAAATATAGTTTTCATGAAAAAAAATGTTTTTTATGTTTACAAGTAATGAGCTTATTTTAAATAAACTCTTTTAAATTTCTGCTTTACTTTCTAATACAATAAATATTAATAGGTATAAACACACGTAAACAAAAACTCTGGGATCCCATATTTAAGCATATAAATGGGTCCAAAAACCAAAAGAGAACCACTGACTTATGGCATGATTCTCTTTATAGGTTTAGGAATAAAGTTTTAATTGCACTTTAATAGACAGTAGTAAGTAATAAATACAGACAGTTTCTGAATATAATAAACCTTATTAACAAGGGAAGTACTGACTCATTTTATATTTTTTCCTGTATTTAAACTACCGTATCACATACTAATATTTTCTCTCAAAAAGAAAAATAATAAGCAAACAGCTAAACATCCCTCAAAGAATTTTTTATTTCAAATCCTACTTTACAGGGGGATTGCTATGCCAAAGGTAGTCTTAAGGGAAGCAACTACAATTTTTGAAAATGAAAAAATTTAAAATGAACAAAATAAAATGACTGACATTGGGGTTGAGGAGAGTTAAGATCTAGAGTCCTCCAGAACAAAGCTCACGTGGGCAACTCAAATCCCAAAGAGGAAAAGCTTCAACTACGGCCTCAACTAGTCTAATTTCAGAAAAGCCAAGCCATTCTACACTTTTTGAAGCCTGTATCAGGTACAATCCCCAATTATGTAAAGACATAGTAGCACAGAAAATGTTCACCAAAATAGTGAGGGTTTCTCTTTAGGTTCTCTGTATCTTTTGAGTCCTCTACAGCCAGGTCTTTCGTCAAGAGTTCTACAAAATAAGAACAATGGCACCACCACTGCCAAACATACTCAATAAGCTGTTAGGACTTAAAGACAGCACAACAGAAAACCATCATTTATGTTTACTTTCAGAATTTTGATAATTTTATTTCTAAGTATCTTTCACATGCGTGACTTCAGAATTTCCAGCTGAGGAGAAAAGCCTTCAAAGGAAAAGTTTTCACTAAAGGTTTTCGCCCACTCTTACTTCTGAATTAACCTAGAAATCAAAGTAATTACAACTAGAACTCCGTGAACCTGGTGAACTTGAAAGAGTAAATGCTATGGTAGCTCATTTCTGCCACCCCCTACACAGTTTATTTTTAAAAATCACATAGGATAAGCAAAACATGGGTAAGAGAAATATAGAAATAGAAAAACAAGATGTCATAAGGAATCTGATAAAAATCAGTTTGGGCTGCGTGTGAAGATGACAGAATGAAGAGAGGAAGCATTTAGGTAAGCAGAAAGATATTAATCTATCAAAGTGTAGAGATAAATCATTCTCAATCTGCAAATCCTTTCTTCTGGTGCGATTTTTCAAAAGTTTTCCTTGGATGTTATACATAGCCACAATCCTGTGCTCACAAAGCATCTTGTGATGCTAAACCTTCTTCTTATCCTTGAAACAGACTTAGTGTTCGGATTTTATTCCATAGTACCAATCCCAGGTACTAACTCTAGAAACATCAAAAAATGACTCACATCTAATAGGATCCTCATGACCACAAACTGGACGGGAGTCTTTCTGGGTGCCTTGAGAATACTTTAAACTGAGCCTCCTAAGAAAACTCCAGCCGGACTTGGTTGTAAGCCCTTCCACCTGGATTGGTACCTATCTAAAGAACTAAAAATCCAGAGAATTATTTACTGCTTCTTTACTTTGAAATGATGGGAAATGCTATGCTGAATAAGACAGCTATGTAACTGAGGCAAATGACTTGATATATCTGTGGCCAGCACTGTTCATCACTTATTCCTGAGCCGTTCCCCGTTCCTCCTCGCCAACCAAAGGCTGACTTTCTTAGATGTTAACAAGGGAGGAACAACAGATTCAAGCCGGTCACGGGAATCCCGGTCCCCTTTCCCAGTGAACGCCGCATGCCGCGGCTCTGGCTGGTAAAAGGGCCAAAGCAAGAGAAAACCTTTTTGACAACCTTGGCACAGCGACCTTCATTAAGCCTTCTTGGTACAAGATAATTAAATGACTCTTCCTGGCAGCCAAATACATACAAACTGATACAACTGCTGAACGGCAAGTTTCCCATAAGACCAGTGGCTATAGATAAATTCTGGACATGAAAAATTTCCCGTCTCCCCCCCGCCGCCAAAAAAAACCCAGTGTGTCTCCAGGAGAAGATACAGCATTTATGTGCTCCAAGTATACACACTTGAGTTTAGATGTGTGCATTTCTTCAATCACTGATTAGAGAGAGAGACAACGTACATTACGGGGCGGTCCACGGCGTCTGCCGTAGTAGCCGCGTCTGTAGCGGCGCCGATCTGCAGCATATCGGCTCCCTTCCACAGGAACGCCGTCTGGGCCAGTCACGTTGGCTGCTTCTGCACCCTGAGAAAGGGAAGAAGCAAAGACGGCCTCGGAGTTAAAAAGAAGCCAAAAGCACGGCCTTAGATAGCCAGAGGGTTGAACACTGGCAGAACATACTAGAGATTCCTTCGGTGACCTAAAAAACACACCCATTTTTTAATAAGGTGAGCAAGGTGCTTGACGTCCTGATTTAAATGTATACAGCTTGACACCTGAAAGTAACACAACAATGCTGATCAACTATACTCTAATATAAAATAAAAAGTTAAAGAAATAATAATAATAGATGTATACAGTTTGTCTGCTTCCACAACCTTCGCCTTCTTGTTTGATTCAAGAGAAGTATATATCTGTTTAAGGAACAGAGTGGTAAATACGATGCAACTGTAACAAAGGAATGCTAGACCAGGAGGAATATTCCTCACTGGAAAATAACTGAGATAATGTTCTCTTCCTAGAAAATGTTGAAACCTACGTTACTCTGCGAGGTACTAAGAGAATGCACTTGTGGGCTCACATGGCTCTGTCCAGCACTGAGCTACTGAGAGGGAAACTTCTCCCAGCTTGACGGCAGCAGGAATGAAGGGTCCTTGACTTAGCGTCCGCTTACATACACAGTGTCCACAAATGTAGTCCCTCTCTAAACCTTCTTCTTATCCTTGAAACAGACTTAGCGTTCGGATTCTCATATGGACAGATGGATAAAGTAATGCTTCAAAAGTATAAAAAGTTCGGACAAAGGAGATTCAAAAGAGCACATTTCCCACTCTACATCAATTTGTATAACCTCAAATTCTGAAAATATACAGAGGTAAAATTAACCTGGCAAAACAAAATTTTAAGAGTTGGGTGAGACATTAGAGATCATTACAGGCCAGCATTTGCAGGTAGATAATTTGAAACTCCAAGAGGTTTGCAAGATACCCTGGGGATCACGTTGGTAAAGAAATCATTTAAATTTCTACATTAGGTGGAATAAAGTTGTTTTTCTTTCAAAACAGAAAACAGTTTGAGAGCTGCGAAGAATATGAGCTATGGAATGAATGGTGTGTATGTGAAGAGAGCACTCATTTGGGAGTGAAGCAGTCATTCACTCAGCTTGTAATTCAGCTGCCACGATCAGCCTCCATGGCAGCAGTACCATATATGGCTTTAAAATGTATTTATTCTTATCCTATATTGTTTGACTGATACCTAGAATATGCTGTTGATTTAAAACAAAGCATAAAGGACATTACTAATATTGGAATTAAGTGTATAACAGCCTAAAAAAAATCTGTAGATGCGCATCGAGATGACCCATTAGCTTCTTGGGCTGTTCTCCATCTGAAGATGGCTGTTATACAGTCTCTCAGGATGCCTCTGGCTTTCCAAAACCCAAGCCAAAGAGAAAACATAATGATCATATTTGATTTGAATCTTCTTTTATTGAGATTAAAACATTCTTTACTGTGTATTATTTGTGCAGAAGTGCTTACAAATCACAGCCTAAAAACTTTACTCTTAGAAAAAGATATCCTTGTTTTTTGCTTCTTGTGTTTTTTGGTTTCCTATTATGCACACGTTAACTTTTAAGAAATAAATGTTATTTTAAAAACCTTAAAAAGAGATAGCTTTTGCCCCAAAGCAGGTTTTATCTATTTTTAATACTATAAAACAGTTTAATTTTAAACTACACTTGAATATACATTTGGTACCAAAATAAAATATGTCATTTTATACCTTGAGAAGTTAGCTTTTCCTTCCATGATTAAATAGGGTTAATCGTTTATTAAAATAGAAATTAAAATGTTCTTTTGTACTACATCAAACAAGGTACATAATGACAAATTCATAAAGGGCTGAGAGACCATTTACTATGCAAGCGAGTTGTGCCAGCACCCTGGATACCCAGCCACAATTCCTCTCACCTTCTCTCCTTCAACCACATCAAACTCCACAGTTTCTCCATCTCCTACACTGCGCAGGTATTTCCGTGGGTTATTCTTCTTGATGGCAGTCTGTCAAGAGAACAGAAAATTTTAAATGAAGTATGTGCCAAAACTGGCCACAGATTTCATTGCTCTCAAGTTTACTGGCTATACTGAAGAAATTGTTGATCTAACATTACTTTTTAAAATTACTCTCCCAACTAACCTGGATCTCCAAAACAACAACACAACCAAAACAAAAAACTATGTTCCACACTACTGTCTTGATTCATGTTAGCCTTCAAAATTCATCGTGGTAGGTGGGTTAAACATAATGCGCAGCTGCAGCCTGATGACCTAGTCGTGATACTGGATAGATGAGTTCCCTCACTCTGCTAAGTGTCTTAGATTCAGACTACATCTCCATCAGTGCAGGGGGCTGGTGGGGGGATCCTTCATGAAATCTTATATACACACATAAACACAAAAATACGGAGACACAGATTAAAATATGGAGACACAAGAGAAACTGCTAACCTCGAAGAAATTTTAAAAATGCCAAGGGGATAAATATTTCTGACAGAATATACGAAATTACCTCAAGAACAAAACATTGCTGATCACCTTCTCCCCTCCCATTTTACGGATGAGGAAACCAACTGGAGGCTGATAAGGGATTTATCTGAAGTTATAAAAATACAGCCCGGGGGAAGAAGGTGGGGGAAGAGGAGGGGAGATGGGGGACATTTATACCCCTTGTATTGTAACTCTATGATATTTATTCAAATTTTTCTCATCACACCATTAGTATGTCAACTTATCCCTACACACTCCCTGATAATACATTAAAAGTTAATGAAGATGTTATCCTGCATTGAACATCTGCACCTAAATATCTGCTTATGACTAGGCCTCTCTCCTTCAGTCAGTGGCGGGAAGAGAATAATTCCTGCAACGAATTCCCCATTTCTTTAGCTGGTATCTCTAAATAGTTAAAGGGGCTCTGAGTTTCTATGGAACTAGGTCAACCTTATTTTATAAAGCGATTAGGCATGTGTAATCCAGCCCTTCCCTTACTCTGAGTAGGAGGGAGGAAAAAAAAAAAAAAAAAAAAAAATGAGCCAATAGGGCAGAGACCTCACCCAGAGAGGAAAAAGGCAGTTCAGGACAGGATATACTCGCAGGCCTTGAACCCTCAGCCAGTCCAAAAAGAGCCCCTCCCTGCCGGCTCGTTCCCCTTTTCCTGTTAAACTGGGCAAGCCTCAACACACTGAGGTGACTCACCGCCCAACTTCACAGGGGGCTGGAATCAGGTCAGTGAAGCTGGCCGCGGGCACAGAAACTTGTGAGGTCCTTTTACTCCAGCAGTCACCAAAGGCAGCGTTCTTACCCCAAAAGGTCTATTAACCTCTAGGTGTTATAAGCAACACTCCCCTTCGGTCTGTTATGACTTTAAAAGTCGTTGTGTCTGAACCAAATAATCTACTCCAGTTACCCAGGAGCTACTGAAATATAACTGATAGAAACCACAACCAGAGAGCTTTTTCTTAGCTATCACTCTCGCCAGTCTCCAAACCCCACCCCATTACGCACACAATCCTGAACAGAAGGAAACAAAAACACAGAAAACCAGATGCTTGACAGAGCCCTGGAGGTGAACGTGCTGGTATTGGTACCTGCCTCTGTACTTCTCTGTTGTTATACACTGAGAACTGCACACATACGCGAGACAATTCACTGAACACTAAATATACAGAAAGAACAGTAAGCGCACATAATGCTTCTTTTAACCTATTTTGCCAAGCAAGTCCAGGATACAGACCAACAGAATAACATCCTAGGCTAAGAATGTAAAGAAGACTGAACTTTCTGTACAGAGAGGCCCATGTTTTCCATAGTTTACCCATTTTCTACATTTCCTTTGAATCTAGGGGGCTGCGGGCCTTTCTGACCTGGGCCTGAGCCAAGCGTGTCTCGTTCTCGCAGGAGAGAGGACTATGCTGGGAGTTGGGAGTTCCCTAATGTCTTAGATACACACACCCTAACCATCTGCTTCCCTGTGCTATTTACTCCAAGTTCAAGCTGCTCTGATGGCGGAGCTTGAACCAATACACAGCCAGGCGAAAGGAAGATGGAGTCCAGCCCAACACAAGGAGGGAACCACAGTCAGGGAGCATAGGATGCTAACATGGAAACAGAAGGGCTTTCGCTAAAGACTCAAAGGCATTAAAAATTAGAAAGTGGTCTGATTATTACTTCATTAGACTGCAAAAATAAAAACTGTCTGAAAACAGTCACTATGATGGGACGGAAGAGCTTATGTGCGAATCTTAAAACGTAGAACTGGGCTCTCTTGCCAAAATAAAGTCCCAGAAAGAGTTTCGAGTAGCACAGTAATGTGTAAAACTCCACTTTGGGAAAGGGATAATAGCACATTACAGACGCCCCTCTCCGCACAAAGCAAATGTCACATTTATCATCACTCTTACCTGATGTACGAATACATCTTCTTTGGTATCATTTCTGTTGGAAGACAAAAAGCTCACAATTAAAGGGACTAGGTATGCAGAAAAACTTAAAAGAACGGTTTAGATCCTAAGACCTCAAAACACAGCATAAATGTTTGTTTCTCCTCTAAACTCAATTCAGATGCCTCAAATCAATCCTCCTTAAAAACTTCTAAACCCAAAAGCTATCCACCTCACTCTTCCATACGACAACAGTGCTTGCACCCAAGCATACAGATTCAACCTACAGAAACATCCCTTTCCTCTCATCTCTCTCTAAATCACATGGTGTGTAACCAGAGCCCTAGATTTCCCTCCCAGCAAAAGCAAAGCAAGACAGCTAAAAGGACAGGGCACAGCTGTGAACTAGGCTCTCCTTACACTGAAACCTAAAACACCCCCCCGCCCCAAACTGCCACCACCCACCAAAACATACAAGGAAGAAACTGGAGGAATTTTTTTTAAAAGGGAGGCCTGGGAGGGGGGAATAGAGAAAATGATGGTATCGTATAAAAACATCAGAATACCCCCATAGCTTACAGCTGTGTTCTCATTCCTATATGGTTAGAAGCTACTATGGTTTAAAGAAAACACTACAGTTTCTACCGGACTTGGACCAGACCTGGGTTGCAGACCCAGCTCAATTACTCACTAGTTGTGCGACCTTAGGAAAGTTGCATAACCAGTCTAAGACTCCACTTCTCCATCTGTGAAATTGTGGATACCAACTCAATTATCCTGAGGCCCTTCCCATTTCTCAATTTATCCTCCCCACCGCCACCTTTTTTTTCTTTTAATGACTAGATTGTATAAGTACTTATCAATGTTTTAGAAAGGTATTTTAATTAATGTTTAATGATCAGTAGCTTAGAAATGAGAATATTTACGGTGCTCAGAAATCTGAAAACTTACACAAGCCATTCATAAAGTATGGGGAAAGACACCAACAGCAGGTGGCACAGCACAAGGAGGTATTTAAAACATGTAGAGGTGCACACACATACCGATTTATAAATCCATATCCATTTCTGACGTTGAACCATTTGACAGTGCCAAGGACTTTGGTGGCTAAAATAGGATCAAACAGATAAATTAGTATCTGACCTACAAAAAGATAAAGCTCATACCACTAAGGTCTTGATAGCATTATTTAAAGCCTAAACATACCCGAGGAAACCATTAAAAGCTTAACTCCAAAGTATACTGGGAGAAGAAAATGGAGCAAGTGAAGCTATCACAGGGAAATACTTTTCAGAAAGACTAAACCTTTCTTCCTCATGAAACTTTTCAATAAAGTCCTAAGATAAGGAGTGGTCGTAAGTCTATACAATTCTGCCATAATTAAAACTGAGAAACACTGCTTAATGAGAAACGAAACAAAACATGCTCTTTAGAGCTTTACAACTGAAAAATTTTGTAAGTGCAAAAGAAGGGTCACAACGAAAACAACTGTAGATACGTGAACAAGGTAAGTACCGACCACCTAACACATCACTTTCATCACACTTTGAAACAGTCGGCAAACTACATAGTGAAATAGTAGCTCCTTGTTAATAGCTCATCTACAGGGACCTGAAGAAACTTGTCTGGGTGCCAGACGGGGGCCTAGCAAAGAAGCCAAGAGTAATAATAGAACTGAGGCCGGCTCAGCCCAGTTCTGTACTTACCACCCTGAGACATGATGTAACAGGCCTCTTCAAACCAGTGATGAATTTGGGATTCTGTTTCACTGTTTACCCTACTCTCTCCATTTGGTAGGAATCAAACCCTCAGCACTTTCTTATCACCTCCTCCCCCTTAACTTGATTATTGTCTCTACTTTCCCTCATGAGTAGGACCATTTCTGTAGAATGCCAGATCTTAATAGAACTCAAGAGAAGGAATCTAAACAAATAGTATGGTCATAGAATTTATACTTTGTAGATTCATATTTGTTTCAGCCATTTATTATTTTAGATGACTCCCCTGAATCAACCGTGAATACGAAATCCAGTACCTCTAGAAATGCCTATGCCTAAATTCAGGAAAGGCATAAAGCAATTATCAAGACTCAGTGAAACAGATAATGGGACAATAGAGTACCTTTAAAAAAGAAAAAAGCTTAGTAGAAAGTAAAAGTAACAATTAACATTAATCCATGCTACCTTTCTATGCGATATAGAGTGTTTAATTTCCAAGGATAAACAATAAAGATTTGGCTTTCAAATTCAAGACTAAAACAGTAATTAGGACTTACTTTGCTGTGGGCAGGGTTAGTTCTGAGTTTTGCTAGATTGATATGCTTGGGGAAGTATTTTAGCTCTCTTTGTAAAAAAAAAAAAAAGAAAAACAAAAAACTCTTTATGTCTTCAAAGTCATTCAGCCCACCATTTGCTGAGGAATCTCCGGCTCTTAGGCTAAGTAAGGAAGATCTCTCTAATGAAGAGATTAAACTATTAAAATCTTCAGTTTTAGGCCATTTAAATTAGAGCAGCAGGGCAAAGAGGAAAAAAACATTCTATGCTTTGGATCCAAATGTACACAGATGACTGGTTTTAATAAATCATATGCTTTTAAATCGCACATTATTTCAAATGATACGCTTTTTGTGTCTCCCTTCATTTGCCCCAAAATTAATGACCTAGAAAAATATAAGGAAAATATAAAGTTAGGAACTCTTTTTGATTCATTTTCATACAGGTACTGTCAAAGGCATTATCTTGATTAGAAAAGCAACACTAAGAGCGAGAAAGATGAAAGTGATTTTCAAGTATAACTTCAATCCAGGCTGCAGGTTATTTTTACTCCCACTGTAGTTTTTAAAAATTTCCTAATTCCACAAATATTTCTAATGACTTCATAAGGCCAAACACATCCATGCACTCTTCTTGCTTTAAAACCATAAACTCACTTTATATACACAGAACGGGAGGTGGGAACGGAGGAAGACGATCAGGCTTCATTTAGGGGGGAAAGTTTTCCCTCAGTCCTGTCAACTACTTTCCCTGGCCTGTGGCTATGCACTGCAGTTTAGAACCATTTGTAAAAACTAGAATGTGAGAGTCCCAAACCAGAATTCCATTTCAGTCAGCACTGCGCCTGGCACATTTTAGGCACCATGTGCTTGCCTGGCTGAGGAAAGGAGATGGCAGAACACACTGGACAGAGACAGTATTGAAATGTCATGCAGAAGGCTGTCCTTGCTTTTGAGAGTTGGAATGACAGTGGAAAGATCCAAGACCTCCAGACTCATCATCACCAGGGATGTGCCTTAAGAGCAGTTGGTGGCTGAGGAAACTGACTGATCTGTTTCCTTCATCTTTAAAGATATCTGCTTCAGTTTAAAATTCAGGAGTTTAGTTAGATCCAGAAAGGTACAAGGATCAAGCGAAAAACTGAAAAATTTCCTTTATGTGAACATCAGTCAAATTAAGAATATATACTAACACTGCTTTGGATAAGCCAAGGTTGTCTCTCTGACATTTTGCATGGAAGTGTTCCAAGACACACTTGTTGCAAACAATATCACAATATGACACGGACTGGACTGAAGCAACTTTTAGCCCAGGGAAATGAGGGCTATTTTGTTTCTCAACCTGCACATGTTACATTTAGCACGTTGTTTGACAGTAACTGAGTAAAATTCTGCCCTGTGGGGAGGAGGAAAAACAAAAAAACATGAAAACAGGCCTCTCAAGGCTGGAAACATGGAATCTTATTAAACTTTCTTCACGTTATTCCCCCAATTTTCTTCCTAGAAAACTGGGCAGGCAAGGCTCAGAGAGATCAAATACGCCCCATCCAAAATACTGAAAATTTCTCGGAAGCATCCTACACCATCTCTCACCTTCCCCGTTTAAAAAAAAAGAGGGAGTGATAGAGCACACACCCTCTGTAAGCCTGTTTTAAGGCCTCACACAGGGTGTTACTTAAGGAGAGAAGGCTGAAATACGCGACAAAACCAACAACGCCCACCGCCATCCTCTGCGATGCTCTGAGCCCCCACCCGACCTGAACACCTCATCATCCGAGCTCCCTCTCTACGTTACGAGTCCCAAGATAACATTGTGAACTAACGTCATACCCGCACTTCCGACGAAGTTTTTTCAGCTGCTGCACCAAAGGCTTTCCCACAATCCAGGAAGAGAGAGTGATTGGTAAACACTTCAGTGGTTCACGGCAGCAGCGGGCACAGAGAAGGCGGAGGACGCAGGACTAAGACCCAAGTTTCCCGGACAGGATTGCAACACCTCTCCGCCGGCAAGTGGCCGACAGAAGCATGGCCTCGTTCCCGCGCCCCCGTGGGAAGGGCGTCAGGGACAGACACCTGAGCCTTCCCAGCAAGAAGCCTTTCCACTTTTCCCTCCCCCGTCTCCTCTGAGCGCCTTCCTCTCCCCGAAGGAAATGCTCTCCTCACCCAGATCCTACGCGAGGACTCCAAAGTCCCCGTCCCACGTGGGTGCCTGTCCCATCCCTACATCCACATCCATCCCAACCCCGTGTCCTCTCTCCCGACTGCCGCTCCTTTCCCCTTCGCACCGACGGATGCTTCGCCACGGGATGCGACAGGGCCCGCCTAGGGGACCCGAGTTAAGAACCCGATCTCCGGGCCCAGGACCAGGAAGAACGCGCTCGGGCGGCCGGGAGCGCAGGGCGCAGCGCGCTCGCTCGGCAGCGCCTGCGGGACCCGCGGCCACCGGCGCCGGGGACCCGACGTCCCCAGGGACCTCGTGCTGTCAGCGATCCCGCCTCCGCCCCGGGCAGCCCCCACCCTCCCGGGCCTGACTCACCGAGAACTTTCTTCTCCGCGTCTTCACTGCCCGCGGCGGCCGAAGAGGCGGGGGCCGCGGTGCCCGGGTCCGCGGGGGCCGCGTCCACGCCGGGGTTGCCTGCGACCAGGGCGGCGGGCGCCGGGGCCGGGGCCTTTGGCGCGCCGCCGCCGCCGCCGCCCGCCGGGCTCTTCGGCGCGGGGTCCTGGGGGGCCGCGGCGGCCGCCTCCGCCGGAGCCTGCGGGAGGGTGGTAGTGGTGGTGGTGGCCTCGCCCGCCTCGCTCATGCCGCCTCCTCCGCTCTCCCTCGGGCGCCTCGTTGGCGGTTGGTCGGCGGTTAGCGCGGCTGGAGGTCGCGGCGGCCGGGGCTCGCTCTCCGGGAGGCCGGTGCGGATCTCGAGGCGCTGGCGGCGGAGGCGGCTCGAGCTCTCGGGCTGCGCGCTAGCTCTTGGGCTCCTCGTTGGATCTTACTGCCCCAAAAATGGCCCCGCACAAGTTTTTCTAGGCGGCGCACGGGCCGGGGAGGGAAGAGGGTGGGGAGAGTTGGCTCCGGAGTTGGGCATCGACTTCATTAGCATTTAAAGGCGCCCGCTGCCCTTTCCGCCCGCCTAGCGGCGCGGGAGGAAGCGCCGGGGCCGAGGGGCCGGGGAAAGGAAGGCAAGGGTGGATCTGAGCTTTGGCAGGCTGCTCTGGAGTCTTCTGCGGAGCACGCGCTGCCGTCCCTTTGTTGGAGCTGGGCAGCGGGGCTCTCCCTCCTCGCCACATCTTCCAGGAGGGGCAAACTAGGGCACCCAAATGACGGGGCGCTTCTCTCTCCCAAACGCTCTTTCTTAAATCCTTTCTAGTTACCCATTCAACATTTATGAAGCACCAGAAACCGTTTCTGATACAGCAATGAGGAGCTGGAATACTACAATCTTAAGGCTATTTGGCTACTTCCTCCTGAAAGATAAGTTACGGATGATTTCCTCTATGAGCCACAGGTGAGGAAACTGAAGTCCAAACCTCTGAGAATTAATGTCAGTATCAGTTTACGGCAATGTAACCGGCAGCAAGTAACGAGCTGTAAATATGCATATAAGAATACTAGGGGAAAAAAATGAATAAATCCACATCCCACCTTCTGCTCTAATTACCTCTGCCAGCTGGTGAAAACTTAAGCAATTGAGCTCTCCGAGCCTCAGGAAGGAGAGCTACCGAGAAACAGATCACCCAATAAACGGTATCCGGAGTTTGAAGCGCCCACTGGCCTTTAGAGAATGGACTGGATTATGCTAAACACCAGCCAGAGGGACTGTGCCCTGTACTCAATAACTATTGGGATACAGGGCTGTTAAGTGTTCTTCACCGCCAGGGTCCAGACAGACCTAGGTATACACTCTAGCGCCGCTCTTAGTTAACGGAGTCAAATTGGACTAGGTGTTCAACGTCCCAGCGTCAGTTTCCTCCTTTATGAGAGTTTCTCCAAGGTACCACAGAAAGCAGAAGGGATTATCATATGTAACTCCAATGTCTGATCCAACAAAAGCTCCTTGTTTTCATTCCCTATTCGCCTAAACCATTTACCCGTTTTTTTTTTCCCTGTAATTATGTGTTCTGTGGCTACATCAGGAGGGTATCTACCAAGTGTATTTCCTCACTGTATCTACACTGGTTACCACTGTATCCATCACAGAGCTACAACACAGTAAATGCTTCCAACACTTTCCAAACTCACTTACTTGTCAACAATTCATTATCAATAATTATAAAACTATCCTGCCTTATTACTTTCTTACTCCATCCATGAAAAATAAAACCTAAAAAAAATTCTTAGGAAAAAAATAGCAAAATATGGAATATCTGACTTTTCCATGTAACTCATCTATATTTTTAAAATTACGAGGTAAATGTTAGATTCATATTTTAGTTTGACTTCAATATGGACCATACAGTGAAAATTATGTAGGTATGTAAAAAAAATATTTTTAATTTAAAAATGCTGGTCCAGTTCTAAGTGTGATTAAATCATGTCTTAATTTTAAAGTGTAGTCTTAATTACGATTAAATAATATGCATGATTTATTCTGGTGAGGACTGGCCATTGACTTTCTTATCTAACAAAATGGTTACCATTGCTATGCAGAACTGGATTGCAGAAGAAAAAAAGAGAGGGCTTGAACTCTTCAAACTCCAATCTAATAGCCAAGCCCTTAAAAAATATATGTATAAATCCCACTACTGGGCATATACCCTGAGAGAACCATAATTCAAAGAGAGTCATGTACCACAATGTTCATTGCAGCTCTATTTACAATAGCCAGGACATGGAAGCAACCTAACTGTCCATCGACAGATGACTGCTGGATAAAGAAGATGTGGCACATATATACAATGGAATATTCCTCAGCCATAACAAGAAACAAAATTGAGTTATTTGTAGTGAGGTGGATGGACCTAGAGTCTGTCATACAGAGTGAAGTAAGTCAGAAAGAGAAAAACAAATACCGTATGCTAACACATATATATGGAATCTAAAAAAAAAAATTAAAATGGTTCTGAAGAACCTAGGGGTAGGACAGGAATAAAGATGCAGACGTAGAGAATGGACTTGAGGGCACGGAGAGGGGGAAGGGTAAGCTGGGACGAAGTAAGAGAGTGACATGGACATATATACACTACCAAACATAGAATAGATAGCCAGTGGGAAGCAGCCACATAGCACAGGGAGATCAGCTCAGTGCTTTGTGACCACCTAGAGGGGGGGATAGGGAGAGTGGGAGGCAGACGCAAGAGGGAGGAGATGTGGGGATATACGTATATGTATAGCTGATTCACTTTGTTATAAAGCAGAAACTAACACACCATTGTAAAGCAATTATACTCCAATAAAGATGTTTTTTATATATATATATCTCCACCCTTGGAAAATAATTCATAAGTAACAGGTGTGGCCTCCAACCTCTGGAAGGCCCTAAAATAATTACAGATGCATCCTGGGTTTTCCTAGAATTTTGTGCTGGAATGGCTCCCAAAACTAGTCATAATTTTCATCCAAAAAAAAAAAAAAAGCAGTGAGCAGCTGGGAGTTCTTGGTACTGTGCTAAATAAACCTAGAGAGAATTAACTAGACCAAACATGATCTATGTTGTTTTAATAACCATAATCAAAAAACAACTTTGATACAGATGCACACGAAGTCTTCCATCCCTTCACTCACTAACTCATGCGCTCACTCATTAGCACATATTTACTAAACTACACACTATGTGTGTCAAAGTGCTACATTATGAGTATCCGATGTTGATCAAAATGAAGCTTCTGCTAAGGTTTTTTCCCTGTGAAATCATTTTTTGTCACATCATTTACACCGAAGGAAAGCATCATGTCTTAAATGTGAGATTAGGTGGAACAACAATGAAAAAGAATCATAATCTAATTGTTGACAGCTATCATTTTTAAGCTATGACTGGTTTGGTCATGAAAACAAAAGGCACTCTGTTCCTAGTATGAAAGAAGTTAGAGCTTCCACAACTGTTGGAAGGGCTGTGGGAGAGCCAGTCAGAGAGCAACACTGAGGATCTGAGTCCAGCCCCACCAGTGCGGTACTTCTCAAGAGCTTTCCTGAAACCACCAGAGTCACGGGGTCCCTGGGAGTCTCCCAACTATTCAGGGCTAGAGCCAGGTTTCGTGAGACTTAAAGTTTACATGATTTAGAGAGCTGACTTTGAGAATAAAAAGTGTGAAAACAAAATTGCTAGCCACTTCCAGACTCTTAGAAAGAGCCCATGCAAGAAAGGAGCCCCAAAGTTTAAACTTCATTAGCTTCACCTTGAGTCCACCCGCACCAGCTATCCAAGTCGGCAATGAAGATGCTGGAGTTCCTCAAGAAGTTTATCTGGAAGCAGCTTTGAACCTCCATCTGCCCATGCATCTTCCTGTAACTGACTGGAAAAAAAATGCTGTCCTCTTCTGCCTTCTAAATCTCGAACTGTTGACTCCCATTGATAGTTTCCAACCTGGAACCATACAGGAAAGGAGATTCTGGGAAATGTAGTGCCTGCCTTTGAGGGGGCTTAAGGATGATGCTGAGTTGACAAGAAACTACCCAGCGTATCACCCTAAGGAAGACAGTGCAATTAATTGACTAAAGAGATTAAGGAGAGTTTAAACCATTCAAGAGACTAAAGCTTAAGTATGGAAGCATTACTATATGAGCATATCTAAAACTGGAAAACAGCGAAATATTAATCTACATCTGGTTGATTCTAAAACAACACAGAATTTGGAATTTAAAAAGTAGAGGAATAAGAGATCAAAGGTTTGTCATGGTCTCAAGCAATGTTCATGGGAGAAGGTACCCTGACAAGTCTCTGTCATTCACTAATAATGCATTCAATGCATTTATTGATTAGTCACATTAGGTGCCAAGAATATCATACAAATCAAGACCAGACTGGCCCTGTATTCAAGGAGCTTATGGTCTAGACCAGCACTGTCCAAATGAAATATAATTTGAGCCCCAAATATGATCCACATGTGTAATTTTAAAATCTCTGGCAGCCACAACACATAAAAATAAACAGATGAAATTAATTTTAATACATTTTACTTAACCCAATATATCCAAAATACATATTATCATTTCAACATTTAATCAATATGAAAATTATTAACGATATATTTTACATTCTTTTTTTTTCTTTTGGTACCACCTTTAAACTCTGGCGTGTATTTTAAACTTATAGCATGTCTCGATTTGGACTTGCCACATTTAAAGTGCTCAATGTGGCTAGTAGCTACCGTATTGCCACTAGAAGAGTTATACGAGTCTTCTAGACAACTAGAAGTTTAGCCTGAATAATTCTCCAGAAGCCCATCGTGGAAAACGTCCTGGCCCTTCAATCTGGACGATGCATCAGTCTGTGGTAACCCATCAGGGTAATGCTACCTATAACATGCTTGAGCTTCCTCATGATGTATAATACCCAAAGAATTTACATGAACTATAATTCTGAAGAGCTGTAGAGTATGTATTGATAAAGTGAATTTACAGTATCCATTCCATGTCATCACTGCCTTTGAAAACATACACTCTCCTTCTTTAACTTTAATATATATTGGTACCAAAGTGAAGATATATTGTGGGCTTTCTTCATTTTCATTAAGAGAACTAAGAGTAGGTGTAAGATTGTGACTTAACTCTCTCCTATGGGGAACTGGATTTAGGATTTGGAAAATGTTGCACTTCTAGATCTGAGATTATTGACAGAGGAGAAGCAATTACTGAGAACTTTAAAAAGCAAGTTTAAAAAAATCTGATTATTTCAGCATATGCTGATTTTATATAAAAATTCCGGCTTCTAAAAGACTTTGTTAATAAATTTTAAAAGTTCTCATCACAATAAAAGAATTGTAACTTTGTACGGTGACAGGTGTAACTAGACTTATTGTGGTGATTCTTTTACAATGTATACAAATATTGAATCATTATATCATACACGTGGAACTAACATAATGTTGTATGTCAATTATACTTTAATTAAAAAAGAAGCTAGTCGGGCTTCCCTAGTGGCGCAGTGGTTGAGAGTCTGCCTGCCGATTCAGGGGATGCGGGTTCGTTCCCCGGTCCGAGAGGATCCCACATGCCACGGAGGGCTGGGCTCGTGAGCCATGGCCACTGGGCCTGCGCGTCCGGAGCCTGTGCTCCACAACGGAAGAGGCCACAACAGTGAGAGGCCCGCGTACCGCAAAAAAAAAAAAAAAAGCTAGTCAAAAAATAAAAAACTTTGTTGCGTTGGTTTTGCTTTCGTTGGTTTTTCCTGAACTACTTAGCTAATGTTTCTCTAAAGACTAGCAAATTGGTGTACTTTTGGTTGAAGAACTTGAAAAGATTTTCTGATAGATAAATAAGAACTGGAAAGAAATCTTAGAAATTACCCATTTCGACACCACTCATTTTACAAATGAGACTCAGAGAGATTAACCAACTTTCTCAAACTCATTCATCTATTTAATGGCAAAGCTAGAACCCGAACCTGAGTCTCCTTCCACTCAATCCAGTGCTCTTTCTACTGTATATATAACTGGCTGAAAAAATCCTCCTGGTCTGGCACTAAGTCTAGTGGTGTTTCAACTCTCCTCTTTGATTAAGTACATAATAATTGGAATCTGATAAAATGTAAGAAACATGCAGAGAAATCTGTAAGCACTCTGAACTCACTTCAGAAATAGACTGAACTGAGCAGGCTCTCTGGATACTGGAAGATGTTCATATCTTCCCAATTAGGAGCCCTGGATAGGAAAACAAGCAGCTGTGTGCAATTTTATTTTATAGCATTTTGGAGCTAACTCTCTGAAACAATGAATAAAGTATATTCTCCTCTTCCTGAAAAAGCTTCCTTCTGTCTCTTTCTGCAGGTTACTTCTTTTTTTTTTCCTGTTTTAAGCTTTCTCTATTTGTTTTCATCTTCATTACCTCCCTATATGTCCTCACTTGTTTAGGAATTAAATCTCATGGGATATCTAGTCTAAATTCTTGTCTAGAAAATCTAATGTCTTATGTTTCTTGGTGGATATGATAATTCTGGGAAATAAGTCTTCAACCAGCAAAGGAAAAAAGGAAAATCTGCCCGAAGGTCTCTTTTTCAGTTTTGGCTCTTCAACATTCTTTCCCCTCTCCTCTTTAATCTGAAATCTTCCTCTTAGTCAGACTTCCATTTTCCCTCTGTTAGCATCCCTAACTGCTCACTATAATGATCCATTTAGTACTCATTTTTTGGAGACATCTGTTTAGTTTGATTTTGATACTCCCCCCAACATGGGAACTTTAGGGTAGAAATTGAGAAAGAAAATTTGGAAGGGTAAGGAAGACACTAGCTCCTAATAAGACTGCAAGAGAGAAGGATAAGTCAAGTCCCATCAGAGTTTTGACTTCTGTATGACAAGGGCATAATATTGAAGGGGAAAAAATGTGTATATGTATGTATATGTATATATATATATATATATATATGCAAAAAATTACCATAAACTAGCAATATTTGCTAGTGTAGTTCTGAGTACTTATTTTGATATTATGAACTAAATATAAACAGAGCAATATCTACCTCTTCCAAGTACTTAGATCTCTAGAAATCTTACTGCACTCTGAGAAAATTTTTCTAGTCCTCTTTCTTTTATTCTGCCTTTGCTGAATCCCTTGCGTCCATCACTATTGGCCTTGATCTTCTAATACATATAGGATGCTGGAGAGCAGAGTGTGAGCAAAAAGAAGTATAATAGTAGGACACCTGTGTCCTTACTAAGTTGTACTGTACTGCAATTTGTAATTACAGATAAGCCTGTTGCAAATTTCCAGAAACACATCCACCTAATACTGTTTTGGATTAAGCCATGAAATACATTTTCAAAAATAGTTTTAGTAAAATAGTCTTTCCTTTATTTGTATTCTTGCTTAGGCAATTTAGAGTAATTTTCAACATCTTGACTCTCAAGCCAGTTTTTTCTTCTCTTTGGCTTATTATGCCATTTCAGGTGAAAAGGAGTAATAAATAAAATGGTTTCATTGATAAAGATGGAGCAATTTTAGAGTTTTTAAAGATGAAAGCAGAACTTTTAGAGTTTAAGCTCTACCACAGTAGGAGTCCCTACAGCGAGAGCTTACATGGATGGAAAATGAAAAAATCTAGGAGTTGTAAAATATCAATGGGGAAATTTAAATTTGGATATAGGCTAATTTTTAAAAACCAGATTGCAAGAATCAAGTGGAATGGTTTTGTTTGTTTTTTGAGAAGGTTACTTTATTTTGGTGGTGGTTAGGGGTGATGATTTTTTGTGTGTATGTGTTACTATTATTATTTTGCCACTGTAAAAAAAAAAACAACTAAGCTAAAATCCTGTCTTCAGGATGATGGACCATATAAAGAAGTATTTTACAGTAAAGACATATATTACACTGTTTCACTGTGGCTACTCCTATTCTCCTGTATCTCAATTTCATGAGTTTCTATACAGATTCAAGGTCCATAATCTATAATTATAATAAAATGAAATATTGTCCTAAAGCTAAAGTATGGAGCCTGACATTTAAAAAGACCTGAAAGGTGTGTCAGGGCCTAAGAAAACAGAAGAATGCCATTTTCTTTGAATTTCACTAATGTATAATAATGCTAGCCAGCTATTTCTTTATCTTTAACAAGAGTAAACTAAAAGAACCCACGTTAAGTTGTACCAAGAAGGATGTCAGTTTAATAACATCTGACAGTGAGGTGGTGAGAAATTCAGTCATTTGAAAAATGACTTTGAAGCAGCCCTGACTGGAAAGGTTCTAAAGTCAATCTTTGCAGGCAGGAGGTTGTTTGGTGTCTGGATGTAGTCATGACTTACTGTGAAAAGCCCAGAGGGATGGCTTTTTTTTTTTTTTAATAATTTTTATTGGAGTATAGTTGAGTTACAATGTTGTGTTAGTTTCAGGTGTGGAGAAAAGTGAATCAGTTACACATGTACATATATCCACTCTTTTTTAGGTTCTTTTCCCATTATAGGTTGTTATAGAGTATTGAGTAGAGTTCCCTGTGCTATACAGTAGGTCCTTATTAGTTATCTATTTTATATATAGTAGTGTGTATATGTCAATCCCAATCTTCCAATTTATCCCTCCCCCCGCTTCCCACCTGGTAACCATAAATTTGTTTTCTATATCTGTGACTCCATTCCTGTTTTGTAAATAAGTTCATTTGTACCATTTTTTTTAGATTCCACATATAAACGACATCATATGATATGTCTTTCTCTGTCTGACTTACTTCACTCAGTATGACAATCTCTAGGTCCATCCATGTTACTGCAAATGGCATTATTTCGTTTTTTTTTTTTTTTTTTTTTTCTTGCGGTACGTGGGCCTCTCACTGTTGTGGCCTCTCCCATTGCGGAGCACAGGCTCCAGACGCGCAGGCCCAGAGGCCATGGCTCACGGGCCTAGCTGCTCCGCGGCATGTGGGATCTTCCCGGACTGGGGCACGAACCCGTGTCCCATGCATCAGCAGGCAGATTCTCAACCACTGCACCACCAGGGAAGCCCTATTTTGTTCCTTTTTATGGCTGAGTAATATTCCATGGTATATATGCACCACATCTTCTTTATCCACTCCTCTGTTGATGGACATTTAGGTTGCTTCCAAGTCTTGGCTATTGTAAATAGTGCTGCAATGAACACTGGGGTGCATGTATCTTTTCAAATTATGGTTTTCTCCAGATATATGCCCAGAGTGGGATTGCTGGATCATACGGTAGTTCTAAATTTAGTTTTTTAAGGAACTTCCACACTATTCTCCATAATGGTTGTACAATTTTACACTCCCACCAACAGTGCAGGACAGTTCCCTTTTCTCCACACCAGAGAGATGGTCTTAATTGGTATTTTAGTACCTGGATTTGACAGGAGCAGGAGTCTACTCTGGAGGGTGATACTCACTTCAGTTCATCACTCAACTCTTCTTTATAGCTTAGGAAGATTTACTATGGCTGTTCAACAGGTATAACTGGGCACACTTTAGCCTTAGTTTCTGATCTCAATGTATTCTGGTCCCTCAAGACTAGTTGATACTTTCCTGACCTCTTTTATGGCTGAAACTCTTAATCAAGCTGTACATACCTACAGAAATAGGCCATAGTGGTGTTTGAAATAGAAGTCCGTCAAGAAAGTGCTGGATTGGGATTACTGATGCCTTTTCCTCCAGATGGGGACCAAACTAATATTGAGAGCAAGTTCTGTAATCAGAGGATTCCCTGATTCCTCAAACAAAACAGGAAAAAAGAGACAAAAATATCTCCTAGGTAAAGACTTCTTATTCTCTTCGCTTGACCCTTTCCAGTTGCCATTGTTATAATTTCATTTGTCCTTAACTCTAGTTCAGTTCACGTTTGAATCCATCAGATTCTAAGATCTTTCTTTCATTTGTTGTTTTCTATAGTACTGAGGGTGGCACAGCTACCTGAATACTAATAGGAGGCATCATCTATCTGGTATCTCTCATGGTCTAGGTACTGAACAGGGGCCTCACTGTTATTATTTCTAACCCTTACCCCAGCTCTGCAAGATTAGTATCATGACCCTAATTTTACAGATGAAGAAACCAAAACTTAGAGTGGTTATGTGACTTTTCTAAGGTCATAGAGCTGGTAGATCACAGAACAGAGATTCAAACTCAGGTCTCTCAAGGTCCAAAGTCAGGACCATCTCCTCAACTCTACCCTGATGCTTCCTCCCACCCTTATCCATACACAGTATGTGAGGCTACCAGCTCTATAAAGTTATCTACCATTCATTCAGAGAGTTAAGTTTGCTTGAAAATTATAGAGGAAGTCTTATCACTATTTGCTTACCTTTATCCTCCCAAGTCCCTCCACTTCTATCAAACTCAAAGGCTTAGACACATGGAAGCAAAGTGAGGAAGAGGAAAGGAGAGATACGAGTAAAATAAATGGTGAGGCTATGGCTGTTTTCTGTCTTTTTATACACTAGTTTTCTTTTTTTAGTATATTTTTTTCTTGTTTCCATCTTACATGCTAGAATTTATCTCAATTTCCCCTTTTCTACAGTACCCCAACACCATTTAAATTTCCAGTTTGATTTATACAAATTAAGTTGCATTTATTTACGTTGCAATAAAAGAATTAGGAAGAATTCTGAACAACTGGGTTTGTTTCTGGGATTTTCTTTTGCCTTATTCCAAAAAGAAAGCCAAGATTTTGGCTGTTAGGTCTTATAGGACTGAAGGCAGAAGCTCACCCAAGACCTCTCTATCATGAACATCCAAACTGACTAAAGATAATGTTCTAGAGTGTCCCGAATGGTAAGGGCAGAAGAGCTAGTGTCTTTGTCAGGAGATATGCAAAAGCAGAAGCCAAGACAAGAAGATTCTGAAGCCTGGGAGAGGGATTCTGAAGCCTGGGAGAGGGACGTTAGGTTACTGTGGGTGACCGGGACCGGGACCTGCTCCCTCTGGCGCCCCTGTAAGGACTTCATCCTGTGGGGATGTCTGCATGGTGGGCACACTGGAGTTGCATCACGTTCCCTGGCATTTTCGACTCTGCTAAAGATTCCCATGGACACTGTGGCATAGAGCCAAGGGACCACCAGACTTGGACGTTCTCACAAGCTTGGACAATGCCCATCTCAGCAGCAAGCATGAATACGCTTTGCTCTATGTAATATGTACGTAGGCTGAATATTTTTGTTTGTCTCTTACAGCTAGTCTCCACCTTTCTCTTCCCTGCTCTGTGCCTAGGGGGGTTTAACTTTCTGGATGGTTTCGACAGACTTCTTTGACCTCTGGATTCCAATTGTGTCCAGCCATTGAGAGGCACTGGCAGGAGATCAGAGAAAGGGAGGAGAATAAATTGGGATATTTATTTCCAAAGATCCTTCCCTGTGGGTTGACTGGGTCCCTTTACTGAAGACAGCAGATCCTTTCTCGCTGTATCTGGAGGTCGTGGGCAGGTCCCTCAGATACATGAGCTCTGCAACTTTTGCATTATGAGCTCTCAGACTTAGAGTATTTCTTTTACCGGACTGGGTCCAGAGTTGGACTGCATCCCTCCTAAATCAGACTGGGTCTGGGGTCGAACTGGATCTAGTTTAAACCAGACTGGGTCCAGTTTTAGGTCTCAGGTTAATAAGAAAAATTTAAAGGGTATAAAAAGAGAAGAAGTGTTCCTTCAAGTCCAGAGAATCTAGGACTCCTCCATCTGGGACTCTGGCTAACTATATGTATGAAAATTATGGGCCCAGAAGTTGCGTTTCTTTGAACAAGTAGGTTAAACTTATGAAAGATAATCTTGAATTACAGTGGCCAGAGTGGAAAACTTTTAACCTAGATAAGCTTACCCATTAATGAGGTGCCCTAGAGGAAAAGGAGTCTCGGCCAGGAACTCAAAAGGGCAGAGGGAAAATTATTTTTCTTCCCCTACAGTTTCTGATCATCCAGATGGGACCTGCTGGGACACCCTTCTCACTCTGGAGCCTGAAGATGGGATCCTGGGAAAACTGGTGGAAGCTGACAAAGGGCAAGAATTCTTACCAAAGTCAGCTTTCTGGATCTCTGTCTGTAGTGCTTGGTCGAGAAAGAGACTTAAAATCTCATATTGTTTCTTCCTTTCCAAATTCAGACTCTTGTGAATTTAGTTTTGGAGTACCTATTGATTATCAATTCTTTCCCTCCCAGGGACCGCGATTGCCTTCATCTTGTTTAGTGTCCTGGCTTTCCTCCCATTAGGGCATGCAGGTGGTCAGTTCTTATGTGTGCAGGCAGCTCAACCATCAGGTTTGGGACCCCAATACGGCTGGATAGGAATGTGGGTTGCACCCCATTTGCAGTAGCATCCTACTGACTGTTGCCAGGTCTCATGGGAATTGTCTAAACCTTTCTTCCTTTTGGTTTTTTTTGGGAGTGGTTCTGGATCTTGGGAGGGGTATCTTTCGAACCCTCTTTGGGGACACATCTTGTGTCCATGGTTAAGCCATAAAAGGCTTATTGGTTTTGGTTTTGAGTCACTTTATGGGTATGCCTTTGGTTTAAAAGGAAAAAGGAAAAAAATTTTTAAGGTGTTCAATACAGCCAGAAATATTTACTGTTTGTCCTGGTTAAACCAGATAATAAGATATTTGAAAGCATTTTTTATTTTTTACAGTACTGTACTGTATTTATTGATACCATAAGTTTACATCATCTGTTTACAAGGTGAATCATCTGTCAGCACCTATATCAGTATTGTCTTATCTGATACAAACCATGGTAGATGTTATATGTATTACTAACACTGAACATCAAAAAATGAAAAGATAATGTGAAAAATAAATTGACAGACTTTTTACAATGAGCTCTATGATCAGCTGATGGAAGCTGATATTCAGAAATTGATAGAAACTTTTCTTAAGGCCTTCTTTTCTAAGCTAAAATGGAACAATGTACTCAGAAGAAAAGAAAACATCATGAAGCTATTGTGGAAGGATTTAGTAAAACAGTCCAAAGACACACAGCTCCACATCTAGAACATAGGATTCTTTTGATTTCCATCTTTATTGGAAATCTTCTCCCTGATATAAAGCAACAAGTTAAAAGGCTGCATCAGCCCCTTCATATCTTTCAGGTTGCAACCCAATTCTTTGAGGAATTAGAAACAACTGTATTTTGTTTTACAATAATAGAAATGCAGCACTAGAAGCAATTCAAAGCCCACCAATCCTTTTCAACAATCCTCAAACCTTCATCTCAAAAGGCTTGCAGACATTGTAAAAGATCAGGGCATTGGAAACAAAACTCCTTCTTGGAGAAAAACTTAACATCTATTCTCTGTGCCTTTGAGGTATAAATTTTTGACCCTCTCTTCTCTAAGAACCCAGAGCCATCTTTTTGAAATACAAACTTCAGGGAGATAAGCCTTTTCAGAAGAAAAATAAAAGTATCTATCTCATGGTTGAAATTTTTTAATTTTAATTTTAATTTCTTTGAATTTTATTTTATTTTTTTACAGCAGGTTCTCATTATTTATTTATGTTTTACATATTAGTGTATACATGTTAATCCCAATCTCCCAATTCATCCCACCACCCCCACCTCCACGGCCACTTTCCCCCCTTGGTGTCCATACATTTGTTCTCTATACCTGTATCTCTATTTCTGCCCTGCAAACCGGTGCATCTGTACAACTTTTCTAGATTCCATATATATGCGTTAATATACAATATTTGATTTTCTCTTTCTGACTTACTTCACTCTATATGACAGTCTCTAGATCCATCCACGTCTCTACAAATGACCCGATTTCGTTCCTTTTTATGGCTGAGTAATATTCCATTGTATATATGTACCACATCTTTATCATTTGTCTGTCAATTGGCATTTAGGGTGCTTCCATGATCTGGGTATGGTAAATAGTGCTGAAATGAACATTGGGCTGCATGTGTCTTTTTGAATTATGGTTTTCTCTGGGTATATGCCCAGTAGTAGGATTACTGGGTCATACGGTAATTCTATTTTTTGTTTTTTAAGGAACCTCCATACTGTTCTTCATAGTGGCTATAGCAATTTACATTCCCACCAACAGTACAAGAGGGTTCCCTTTTCTCCACACCCTCTCCAGCATTTGTTGTTTGTAGATTTTCTGATGATGCCCATTCTAACTGGTGTGAGATGATATCTCATTGTAGTTTTGATTTGCATTTCTCTAATAATTAGTGATGTTGAGCAGCTTTTCACGTGCCTCTTGGCCATCTGTATGCCTTCTTTGGAGAAATGTCTATTTAGGTCTTCTGCCCATTTTCTAATTGGGTTGTTTGTTTTTTAATATTGAGCAGCATGAGCTGTTTATATATTCTGGAGATTGATCCTTTGTCCTTTGATTCATTTGCAAATATTTTCTCCCAGTCTGAGGGTTGTCTTTTCGTCTTGTTTGTAGTTTGGTTTGCAAAAGCTTTGAAGTTTCATTAGATCCCATTTGTTTATTTTTGTTTTTATTTCCATTACTCTAGGAGGTGGATCAAAAAAGATCTTGCTGTGATTTATGTCAAAGAATGTTCTTTCCTAAGTTTTCCTCTAAGAGTTTTATAGCGTCTGGTCTTACATTTAGGTTTCTAATCCATTTTGAGTTTATTTTTGTGTATGGTGTTAGGGAGTGTTCTAATTTCACTCTCTCACATGTAGCTGTCCAGTTTTCCCAGCACCATTTACTGAAGAGACTGTCTTTTCTCCATTGTATATCCTTGCCATCTTTGTCATAGATTAGTTGACCATAGGTTTATCTCTGGGCTTTCTATCCTGTTCCATTGATCTATATTTCTGTTTTTGTGCCAGTACCATACTGTCTTGATTACTGTAGCTTTGTAGTATAGTCTGAAGTCACGGAGCCTGATTCCTCCAGCTCCGTTTTTTCCCCTCAAGACTGCTTTGGCTATTTGGGGTCCTTTGTGTCTCCATACAAGTTTTAAGATTTTTTGTCCTAGTTCTTTAAAAAATGCCATTGGTAATTTGATAGGGATTGCATTGAATCTGTAGATTGCTTTGGGTATATAGCCATTTTCACAATATTGATTCTTCCAATCCAAGAACATGGTATATCTCTACATCTGTTTGTGTCATCTTTGATTTCTTTCATCAGCGTCTTATAGTTTTCTGAGTACAGGTCTCTTACCTCCTTAGGTCAGTTTATTCCTAGGAATTTTATTCTTTTTGTTGCAATGGTGAATGGGAATGTTTCCTTAATTTCTCTTTCGGATCTTTTGTTGTTAGTGTATAGGAATGCAAGAGATTTCTGTGCATTAATTTTGTACCCTGCAATTTTATCAAATTCATTGATTAGCTCTAGTAGTTTTCTGGTGCCATCTTTAAGATTCTCTGTGTGTAGTATCATGTCATCTGCAGTGACCGTTTTACTTCTTCTTTTCCAATTTATATTCCTTTTATCTCTTTTTCTTCTCTGATTGCCATGGCTAGGACTTCCAAAACTATGTTGAATAATAGTGGTAGGAGTGGACATTCTTGTCTTGTTCCTGATCTTAGTGGAAATGCTTTCAGTTTTTCACCATTGAGAATCATGTTTGCTGTGGGTTTGTCATATATGACCTTTATTATGTTGAGGTAGGTTCCCTCTATGCCCACTTTCTGGAGAGTTTTTATCATAGATGGGTGTTGAATTTTGTCAAAAGCTTTTTCTGCATCTATTGAGATGATCATATGGTTTTTATTCTTCAATTTGTTAATATGGTGTATCACGTTGATTGATTTGCATATATTGAAGAACGCTTGCATCCCTAGGATAAATCCCACTTGATCATGGTGTATGATCCTTTTAATGTGTTGTTGGATTCTGTTTGCTAGTATTTTGTTGAGGATTTTTGCATCTATATTCATCAGTGATATTGGTCTGTAATTTTCTTTTTTTTTTTTTTTTGGTAGTATCTCTGTCTGGTTTTGGTATCAGGGTGATGGTGCTCTCATAAAATGAGTTTGGGAGTGCTCCTTCCTCTGCAAATTTTGGAAGAGTTTGAGAAGGATGGGTGTTAGCTCTTCTCTAAATGTTTGATAGAATTCACCTGTGAAGCTATCTGGTCCTGGACTTTTGCTTGTTGGAAGATTTTTAATCACAGTTTCAATTTCACTACTTGTGATTGGTCTGTTCATGTTTTCTATTTCTTCATTCAGTCTTGGAAGGTTATACCTTTCTAAGAATTTGTCCATTTCTTCCAGGTTGTCCATTTTATTGGCATAGAGTTGCTTGTAGTAGTCTCTTAGGATGCTTTGTATTTCTGTGATGTCCATTATAACATCTTCTTTTTCATTTCTAATTTTATTGATTTGAGTCCTCTCCCTCTTTTTCTTGATGAGTCTGGCTAAAGGTTTATCAATTTTATCTTCTCAAAGAACAAGCTTTTAGTTTTATTGATCTTTGCTATTGTTTTCTTTGTTTCTATTTCATTTATTTCTGCTCTGATTTTTATGATTTCTTTCCTTCTGCTAACTTTGGGTTTTGTTTGTTCTTCTTTCTCTAGTTCCTTTAGGTGTAAGGTTAGATTGTTTATTTGAGATTTTTCTTGTTTCTTGAGGTAGGCATGTATTGCTATAAACTTCCCTCTTAGAACTGCTTTTGCTGCATCCCATAGGTTTTGGATTGTCCTGTTTTCATTGTCATTTGTGTCTAGGTATTTTTTTAAAAAAATAAATAAATTTATTTATTTATTTTTGGCTGCCTTGAGTCTTCGTTGCTGTGCACAGACTTTCTCTAGTTGTGGCGAGCAGGGGCGACTCTTCGTTGCAGTGCACGGGCTTCTCATTGTGGTGGCTTCTACTGATGTGGAGCACGTGCTCTAGGCGTATGGGCTTCAGTAGCTGTGGTACGCGGGCTCAGTTGTGGCGCATGGGCTTAGCTGCTCCGCGGCATGTGGGATCTTCCCAGACCAGGGCTCGAACCCGTGTCCCCTGCATTGGCAGGAGGATTCTTAACCACTGTGCCACCAGGGAAGTCCCTCTAGGTATTTTTTTATTTCCTCTTTGATTTCTTCAGTGATCTCTTCGTTACTTAGTAACATATTGTTTAGCATCCATGTGTTTATGTTTTTTACATTTTTTCCCCTGTAATTGATTTCTAATCTCATAGCAATGTGGTCGGAAAAGATGCTTGACATGATTTCAATTTTCTTAAATTTACCGAGGCTTGATTTGTGATCCAAGATGTCATCAATCCTGGAGAATATTCCACGTGCACTTGAGAAGAAAGTGTAATCTGCTGTTTTTGGATGGAATGTCCTATAAATATCAATTAAATCTACCTGGTCTATTGTGTCACTTGAAACTTTTGTTTCCTTATTAATTTTCTGTCTGGATGATCTGTCCATTGGTGTAAGTGAGGTGTTAAAGTCCCCCACTGTTATTGTGTTACTGCCAATTTCCTCTTTTAGAGCTGTTAGCAGTTGCCTTATGTATTGAGGTGTTCCTACGTTTGGGGCATATATATTTATAATTACTATATCTTCTTCTCAGATTGATACCTTGATTATTATGTAGTGTCTCTCCTTGTCTCTTGTAACATTCTTTATTTTAAATTCTTTTATCTGATATGAGTATTGCTACTCCGGCTTTCTTTTGATTTGCATGGACTATCTTTTTCCATCCCCTCACTTTCAGTCTGTATGTGTCCCTAGGTCTGAAGTGGGTCTCTTGTAGACAGCATATATATGGGTCTTGTTTTTTATATCCATTCAGTGAGCCTGTGTCTTTTGGTTGGAGCATTTAATCCATTCACATTTAAGGTAATTATCGCTATGTATGTTCCTATTACCATTTTCTTAATTGTTATGGGCTTGTTTTTTAGGTCCTTTTCTTCTCTTGTGTCTCCCACTTAGAGAAGTTCCTTAAGCATTTGCTGTAGAGCTGGTTTGGTGGTGCTGAATTCTCTTAGCTTTTGCTTGTCTGTAAAGCTTTTGATTTCTCCGTCAAATCTGAATGAGATCCTTGCAGGGTAGACTAATGTTGGTTGTAGGTTCTTCCCTTTCATTACTTTAAATATCTCGTGCCACTCCCTTCTGGCTTGTAGAGTTTCTGCTGAGAATTCAGCTGTTAACCTTATGGGGGTTTCCTTTTATGTTATTTGTCGTTTTTCCCTTGTTGCTTTCAATAAATTTTCTTTGTCTTTAATTTTTGTCAATTTGATTACTATGTGTCTCAGCATGTTTCTCCTTGGGTTTATCCTGCCTGGAACTCTCTGTGCTTCCTGGACTTGGGTGGCTATTTCCTTTCGCATGTTAGGGAAGTTTTTGACTATAATCTCTTCAAATATTTCCTTGGGTCCTTTCTCTCTCTCTTCTCCTTCTGGGACCCCCATAAGGCGAATGTTGGTGTATTTAATGTTGTCCCAGATGTCTCTTAGGCTGTCTTCATTTCTTTTCATTCTTTTTTCTTTATTCTGTTCCGTGGCAGTGAGTTCCACCATTCTGTCTTCCAGGTCACTTATCCGTTCTTCTGCCTTAGTTATTCTGCTACTGATTCCTTCTAGTGTATTTTTCATTTCAGTTATTGTATTGTTCATCTCTGTTTGTTTGTTCTTTAATTCTTCTAGATCTTTGTTCTTTAATTCTTCTAGTTCTTTATTAAACATTTCTTGCATCTTCTCGGTCTTTGCCTCCATTATTTTTCCGAGGTCCTGGATCATCTTCATTATCATTATTCTGAATTCTTTTTCTGGAAGGTTGCCTATCTCCACTTCATTTAGTTGTTTTTCTGGGGCTTTATCTTGTTCTTTCATCTGGTACAAAGTTCTCTGCCTTTCAATTTTGTCTGTCTTTTTGTGAATGTGGTTTTCCTTCTACAGGCTGCAGAATTGTAGTTCTTCTTGCTTCTCCTGTCTGCCCTCTGGTGGATAAGGCTATCTAAGAAGCTTGTGCAAGCTTCCTGATGGCAGGGACTGGTGGTAGGTAGAGCTGGGTGTTCGTCTGGTGGGCAGAGCTCAGTAAAACTTTAATCCACTTGTCTGCTGATGGGTGGGGCTGGGTTCCCTCCCTGTTGGTTTTTTGGTCTGAGGCGACCCAGCACTGCTGCCTCCCCGGCTCCTTGGTGGGGCTAATGGCGGTCTCTGGGAGGGCTCATGCCAAGGAGTACTTCCCAGAACTTCTGCTGCTATGGTCCTTGTCACCACGGTGAGCCACAGCCACGGCCCACCCCTGCAGGAGACCCTCCAACACTAGCAGTTAGGGACTGTTCGGTCTCCTATGGAGTCACTTCTCCCTCCCCTGGGTCCCGATGCGCACACTACATTGTGTGTGCCATCCAAGAGTGGAGTCCCTGTTTCCCCCAGTCCCGTCAAAGTCCTGCAGTCAAATCCCACTAGCCTTCAAAGTCTGATTCTCTAGGAATTCCTCCTCCCATTGCTGGACCCACAGGTTGGGAAGCCTGATGTGGGACTCAGAACCTTCACTCCAGTGGATAGACTTCTGTGGTATAAGTGTTCTCCAGTTTGTGAGTCACCCACCCAGCAGTTATGGGATTTGATTTTATTGTGATTGCACCCCTCCTACAGTCCCATTGTGGCTTCTCCTTTGTCTTTGGATGTGGGGTATCTTTTTTGGTGAGTTCCAGAGTCTTACTGTTGATGATTGTTCAGCAGTTGTGGTTCTGATGCTCTCACAAAAGGGAGTAAGCACACGTCCGTCTACTCTGCCATCTTGAACTAATCCTCTCTCATGGCTGCAATTTAAAAATTAAAACTATAAGATCTCTGGGACTTCCCTGGTGGCACAGTGGTTAAGAATCCACCTGCCGGGAAGATCCCACATGCCACGGAGCAGCTGGGCCCGTGAGCCATGGTCGCTGAGCCTGCGCGTCCAGAGCCTGTGCTCCGCAATGGGAGAGGTCACAACAGTGAGAGGCCCGCGTACTGCAAAAAAAAAAAAAAAAAAAAAATCCACCTGCCAATGCAGAGGACATGGGTTTGAGCCCTGGTCCAGGAAGATCCCACATGCTGCGGAGCAACTAAGCCTGTGTGCACAACTATTGAGCCTGTGCTCTAGAGCGCGCGAGCCACAACTACTGAAGCCATGCGCCTAGGGCCCATGATCTGCAACAAGAGAAGCCACCGCAATGAGAAGCCTATGCACTGCAACAAAGAGTAGCCCCCGTTCACCGCAGTGATAGAAAGCCTGTGCGTAGCAATGAAGACCTGATACAGACAAAAATAAATAATAAATAAATTAATTTAAAAAAGCTATAAGATCTCTGTATCTGTCTGTATGTTTATGTATATTTATATACATATGGACAGATGTGTGATTTTTCTACCTGTAGAGGGTATTGCCAAAATTAATTTGTAAAAGAACTCTATTTAATTAGCTTGATGAAAAATAAGTGCTTATACAAATCAAGTACTCGCTCAGAAATATAGAAACTAACCCAAAAGTGTTTCAAGTTCAAGTGATATAGGATAATCTTCAATAAATAAAAGCTACTTGAAGCTTTGTTGGTTTAGTTAAAACGAACATGTCTTCAGAGCTATTCACATTAAATATAATGCAAACATACAACTTTTATTCTACCTAGGTTTACTAAAAGTCAAATAAGCTCATGTTATCACTGTTCCAGAATCTGTCAGCAAGAAAAATAACTTAAGAAGATGGTTAGTTGTTTAATGTCTTGTGCAATTTTCATGAGTAATCTAAACATAATTGTTTAAAAATAGTTTCCAAAACTTCTTGTTAGCTTGAAACGTTAAAGTTAAGTTAAATGATGGATAGTCATTGAATATCTAGATCATTTCCAAATAAAATATAACACTGAAGTTTTAATAACTGAATATAAGTTCATCTACTTTTGGATTCTTTTTTTTTTTTTTCAGTATGCGGGCCTCTCACTGTTGTGGGCTCTCCCGTTGCGGAGCACAGGCTCCGGATGTGCAGCCTCAGCGGCCACGGCTCACAGGCCCAGCCACTCCGCGGCATGTGGGATCTTCCCGGACCGGGGCATGAACCCGTGTCCCCTGCATCGGCAGGCGTACTCTCAACCACTGTGCCACCAGGGAAGCCCTACTTTTGGATTCTTATTACAGAGGAATTAAAGATGTTTGAGTTTAATAGTAAACATGTCTTCTGCCACATTAAAAAGTTGACTGAGAAAGACTGTACTTCTAGAAATTACTGAGCATTTATAAATTTGCCAGTGCACAGAACGCTGGTGTAACAACCAGTGCATAATTGCTTACGTCTCAGTTTTCACTAGAAACTAAAGTTTCTAAGGGTTAAGAATTCTATTCAATACATTTAATTAAAAACTCCAGAAGTAATAAGAGTGAAAGAAAACAACTGTGTATAAAAAGTAGGTAAGGAAAGTAGAATTTTTTATAGATTCTTATTTTATTCAAGGAGTTATACTGCATTACTGTCATTAATTATTATTTTTTAACATCTTTATTGGAATATAATTGCTTTACAATGGTGTGTTAGTTTCTGCTGTATAACAAATTGAGTCAGCTATACGTATACATATATCCCATAACTCCTCCCTCTTGTGTCTCCCTCCCGCCCTCCTATCCCACCCCACTAGGTGGCCACAAAGCACTGAGCTGATCTCCCTGTGCTATGCGGCTGCTTCCCACTAGCTATCTACCTTACGTTTGGTAGTGTATATATGTCCATGCCACTCTCTCACTTCATCCCAGCTTACCCTTCCCCCTCCCCATGTCCTCAAGTCCATTCTCTATGTTTGCATCTTTATTCCTGTCCTGCCCCTAGGTTCTTCAGAACCATTTTAATTTCTTTTTTAGATTCTACATATATGTGTTAGCATACGGTATTTGTTTTTCTCTTTCTGACTTACTTCACTCTGTATGACAGACTCTAGGTCCATCCACCTCACTATAAATAACTCAATTTCATTTCTTTTTATGGCTGAGGAATATTCCATTGTATATGTGTGCCACATCTTTATCCATTCATCTGTCGATGGGCACTTAGGTTGCTTCCATGTCCTGGCTATTGTAAACAGAGCTGCAATGAACATTGTGGTACATGACTCTTTTTGAATTATGGTTCTCTCAGGGTATATGCCCAGTAGTGGGATTGCTGAGTCCTATGGTAGTTCTAAGAATATGTTTTTAGGATAAGGAAAGGTATGAAGAACATACTTTTGTTAAGAGGAAAAGAAAGTAATTTTGTCCAGAAGTGGAATGACTGGCTGATGAAGAATGAGTAAGGACAAATTTAAGACAAAACCTGAAGGGATACAAAAATCCTGGTAGAAGTTTTGTGGAAAAGGAATCCTGGAAATGAATTTTATGTGTGGTCAAGCTGGCTATGATTGGAATTATATATTTAAAGAATGAGCCTTAATATCAAAAGTACATGGGTGCAGAATTATAATATGTTTTTGTTTCTGTTAAAAAGACAGTTTTATTGGACTGTTAGTCTGCTCTTGATAGGAGACGGCGAAAGCTTTTTGTTTTTGTTTTGTTGCCTTCTGGGTAATCTGCCGGGAAAGCAAAGATTTTGTGTCTTACCAAAATAATTACCTGTGCTTCATGTTGTCTTTATTAGATCTTTGATTACCTAGGAGAACTGAGTCTTCTCAATACTAAAAGAACTAAATTTTGTTCACAACAATGTAACCTTCCGTATTTGCCTTTAATATCTTCTATTGTCACTCCTGCTAAATAAGCATTATTTCATAATGACTTGTGATCCTATTTAATCAAATGTTCAAACCTTTTGACATTTTTTACAACTTCCCAGATCAAATATAAATGGAGTCTTTTTGACCTCAAACTAACTTTGAGATTTCCCAGAGGGCCCCTGGAAATTCCCAAAAGATTTGTCTCTCGCCTTATAAAGGAGATGTTAAACTAATTAGGTTTATTTGGCATG
Source organism: Pseudorca crassidens (assembly GCF_039906515.1). Classification (NCBI taxonomy): domain Eukaryota; kingdom Metazoa; phylum Chordata; class Mammalia; order Artiodactyla; family Delphinidae; genus Pseudorca; species Pseudorca crassidens. Next base: position 8,526,357 of record NC_090306.1, read on the forward strand.
TTAAATTATATGGGAAACATTGTCAAATAAGAAGTGATAATAAACCTTCTTAGGTTATATATATATGGATATAAGTTTACTGATATAGGTATTCCAGAAATTGAAGTTCAGAGAAATTTATCAATACCCTCATTATCCAATTATTATCTTAAATTGTTGTATGCCACAAAAATTACTGAATTTCCTTATCAAATGAACTCTTATCAGACCTTGAACCACAGCCATTTTAGAAATCTTTGTGGGACTTCCCTGGTGGCGCAGTGGTTAAGAATCCACCTGCCAATTCAGGGGACATGGGTTTAAGCCCTGGTCCGGGAAGATCCCACGTGCTGTGGAGCAACTAAGCCCATGCGCCACAACTACTGAGCCTGTGCTCTAGAGCCCACGAGCCACAGCTACTGAGCCTGCGTGCCACAACTACTGAAGCCCGAGCTCCTAGAGCCTGTGTTCCGCAACAAGAGAAGCCACCGCAATGAGAAAAAGCCCATGCACCACAACAAAGAGTAGTCCCTGCTTGCCGCAACTAGAGAAAGCCCGCGCACAGCAACGAAGACCCAAGACAGCCAAAAATAAATAAATAAATAAACTAATTAAAAAAAAAAAGGAGGCTAAAGAGACATGACAATGAAATACAGCACTAGACTGGTTATGTGTGCTAGAGGGGGCAAAAAATGCTGTAAAACACACTGTTGGTTTAATTCACGACACTGGAATTCGGACAGTAGATTAGATAAGTACTGTGTCAGTGTTAGATGTCCTGAAGTTGAAAACTGGGCTGTCGTTATGTAAGAGACTGTCGTGATTCTTAGGAAAGACACACTGAAAAGTTTAGGGGTAAAAGGCCATGATGGGTGTAACTTACCCTCTAACGGTTCAGGCAAAAAGAGAGACAGTGACAAAGCAAATGGGGTAAAATGTTATTAGGCAAACCTGAGTAAAGGTATGTGGATTCTTTTTGCATTATTCTTATAGTTGCAGCCTTTCTGAATGTTTGAAATTGTCTCCTTAAAAAAAGTTAAAATAATTTTTAAGACATGCTTTTTATCCTTTCTGGCTTTTTATATACATTTACAATGTTTGTATATGTATACCATACACTCAAATATACTTTTCTGTCATTACAAATCAAATATAGATTTTAAAATTTATTCAACTATCAACTGCTATGGAAGAAAATCACGGAGATAGGCACAACTGAAGAGGGCTTGGAGCAGAAGGAGAAGGCCTAGAAGCAGACCCTGTGGCACCTTTGTAGTTGATTATGATTATTACGGTCATGGGGCAGGGTGGGGAAGGGATCAAAATGACATTGATGAAGAGAAGAGCCTGATATGAATATCTTACCACACCTAAGCACCCAAATTAAAATCTACAACACACTATAGACAATATATATGGGCCATTATACATTTGACATATTGTGTCACTTATCCATCTTACTATGTGTCAGCGTTGTAATCTGTGTAACAACTCACATATTGTGGAGATTTAATAAAAGTAAGCAATTCCAAGATCACTAAGAAAATAACATTATTTTATTAATGCTTGCTGGCTGATTACAATGTTCATGACCAAAAGGCAAAAGAGATTCTAGATTCTGTTTATAAGAAAGACTTTGCGGGCTTCCCTGGTGGCACAGTGGTTGAGAGTCCGCCTGCCGATGCAGGGGACGCGGGTTCGTGCCCCAGTCCGGGAGGATCCCACATGCCGCGGAGCGGCTGGGCCCGTGAGCCATGGCCGCTGAGCCTGCGCGTCCGGAGCCTGTACTCCACAACGGGAGAGGCCACAACAGTGAGAGGCCCGCGTACCGTAAAAAAAGAAAGAAAGACTTTGCATTGTCAGTCCTTCAGAAAATAACCTGTAGACTGAGACCTCTTCTTCCAATCTGTAAAATCCATGACAATGCTGACCCATTTCTCAGTATTGCTCCGAGAGCAGCTTGTAAATGAGTGTAAAAGACTTCAACAACTTAGGAGTACCTTATAAAACTAAATTAATAATGACAGGGTGTCTCTGCTCCACACGGCACAGTAGTCTCTGAATGTCAAGTGTGGAGTAAAGGGGTGTTCTGAAGACCCACCTACCAGAGACAATAAAGAGCTTTATGCAACATTGTATGTGAACATTGTGACAGTAAAGATGTAAGTTACTGTTATTATTTAGGGACATAATTGCTGGAGCAACTGTACAATGTATCTAAGCAGAATCAAAGGAATAATGCAAAAAAAAATCAAAACAGCTATTCAAAGGCAGGTGATCAAATAGCCCAGTAAGGTTGTTATCATTTATATCGTTGACAATAGCATACAGACTAGTTTATGACGTAAAACAGACTCCTTTGCACTGCATAGTCAGAGAGGATGAAGAGCAACTATGCTGTAGAAGTACAGGGTCAGATTTTGCCCCACTGGGAATAGACTCTAATAGCAGATAGACTAAAGAGTTACTCAAGCAATGTCGGAAAAACCTGGAGACTAGATTATGAAAAATAAAATTTCCTCACATCTTAGTTTTCCCTAATTAGGTCTGCCAACAAGGTCTTGATTAAGATATAAAAAATTAAGATATAAAAGTAGTGAACATGACTTAGAGAGAGGAAAGTTAAGGGCAAGGTATGCAAAATCAACTAAATGAGGAAATTATTCTCACAGAAGAACATCTGGTTCATAACTGCAGCCAGGGAACTTGGGAAGAGAATGGTAAGGGGGATTAGACAACTCATCTTTGTAGAAAGGCAAGCATTTGGGACTTCCCTGGTGGTCCAATGGTTAAGACGCCACGCTTCCACTGCAGGGGGCCCAGGTTCGATCCCTGGTCAGGGAAGATCTCACACATCACGTATTTTTTATAAAAAAAAATTTTTAAAGTTTAAGACATCTCTGGGAAATACAGGTGGAGATATTAAAAAAAAAAAAAGAGAAGCATTTGGTCTCAAGCTGTTGGAGGTTTGCTTTGACTTTTTGCCTAAGTGACTTGGGATTCTGTTTTCTTGTTTGTGAAGTGGGAATGATGATGGTGATGATGATGATGACAACTCAAAGGGCTCTTATGAGGATTAGACAAGCTAATGCACCTAGTTGAGTGCCTTGCACATAATAGGACTCTAATATATGGTGGCTATTATTTTTGAATGCCTACTATGTGCTAGACATTTTAATATATGTTACCTGATAGTGTTCTCAACATCACTTTTAATAGGTATTATGAAAACCAGTATACCAGATTGCATACTTGGTAAATGGCAGATCTAGGTCTTAAACTCTGGAGAGCCTCACAACAAAATCTGTAATGATTCCATTATACCATGATCCTTCACAAACATGTGACAATCTGAACACATATTTCTTTGTCTTTCATTTTGTCTAGTACTAGCCTTGACTATAGCTTTTGAGCTTTCATTCATCTTTGAGAGTTTATGAAATGTCATTTGTGAACGTGTCTATAGATTTAACTCTCCCAACCACCGTTATCTACATCTGCAATTGGGATAAACCAGGACCCTGAGAAGTAAGCCAGTAAAATATTTTGCTGTTTTTTTTGTTTGCTTACAGTTTTTGGTGCCTTTGGTTGTGTTTGGTGTAACTCCGCATGAACCCAGAAAAATATTAGTTAGAGATGGGTCTTCTGTTCTGAGCTTAGAACAAGAGTTCTTAAAGTTCTCAAAGCTTCTTGCCATCAGTCTTGGCAATAAATTTTTGGATTTGACACCAAAAGCAAAAGCAAAAATAAATCAGTGGGACTACACTGAACTAAAAATCTGCTGCACAGCAAAAGAAACCATCAAAATTAAAAGGCAACCTACGGAAGAGAAAACAGAAAAGAAGAGTGGTTGACAGGGGCTGGGCATGGGGGGAATAGGGAGAGGTTGGTAAAAAGGTGCAAGCTTTCAGCTATAACTGAATAAGGTCTGAGGATCTAATGCGTAACATGGTGACTATAGTGACAACACCTATATCAGATGGTTGAAATTTGCTAAGGGAGGAAAACTTACATGTTCTCACATACACCAAAAACTATGTGAGAAAGAAAGTAAGGAAGGGAAAGAGGGAGGGAGGGAGGGAGGAAGGAAGGAAGGAAGGAAGGAAGAAAGGAAGGAGGAAGGAGGCAGGGAAGGAAGAAGGGAGGGAGGGAGGGAGGAAGGAAAGGAGAAAGAAAAGGAGGAAAGAAAGAAAGAAACAGAAAGAAAAGAAGGAAGGAAGAAGAAATGGTTCTTCTGTCCTGAGTTTAGAGCAGGAGGTTTCAAAGCGCAATCCCTAAACCAGCAGCATCAATGCCATCTGGGAACTTTTAGAAATGCAAATTATAAATTATCAGACCATAGACAGACCTAGAGAATCGGGAACTGGAGGAGGAGGGACAGGCAGCAATTCTTGTTTTAACAAGACCTCCAGGCAATTCTGTAGTGCATTATAGTTTGAAAATCACTGATGTAGAGTATAAACAGCATTTAAATTAGCTTTTGATAATAGCGCACATTTGTAACGTATTGATAACTTTTACATTCTCTTTTGCTAAACAGACTAAATGTTGGTTGTTAAAACTTAAGGTTGTCACTTAAAAATTTTTTTTCACTGACTTGGTTCTAATCAGGATATTAAATATCCTTGCTAGATCCACTTTACTATTTGAGGATCATTCTCCAGAAAAGATGTGTTTGCTGTAAACGACAACCTATTTCAGTGACTCCACCCTTCGTCAGAAGTCTTTCTGTATGTCAAATTTAAATTACTCTTTTGTCATTTTAAGTGTATTGCTACTTGATCTATCATCAAAATACATCTTAATTTTTCCAATCCATTTTTAAATGGGCAGGCTGAGGTATAGATATTGTAAGTGAAAATTTTCAAATTTTGATCTAACTTTAAATATCCTGAAAAATTATCAAAACCTGTATCCCAAATAATGGTTTGATAGTTATCACCATTAGCATAGGGGGAAGTGTGGAAATGCCAAATGGTTTAGAAATTCATCCTGATATGCTTTCAAATTCCCCAGAAAGTTACTTAGCCACTGGTAACATACATTTTCTAGGGTGGATGCTGGCTCAGAACATCCCTCTTAGATAATCATCACCCTTGTTTGTGCTTAATTACTTATGCCATAGTCACAGCCCAACCAAGTTGGATTCTTTCTCTCAGAGGTTAGGAATCTGGATTGAAAGATGTGGGCCAGTCTCTGCTAGCCACTGGAGCTGAGGGTGTGTGAATCCAGGAGCTGTGTGCCGTCTAGAGAAGAAGACAAAGCCAGTCATTACAAAGAGGCAATAGCCCAGACATGCCAAGAAATCCACGGGCTAGAGAACCTGGAGAGAAAGAGAATGAGTATGAGGGCAATTGCCATAATTCCTAATGGTTTTCTGGTTCTTGACTCTAAACTTTCTGTATCACCTAAGGAAACTCCTCGTCTTTGGATTCTTTGAAATGCACCTTTATTCCACTGAAAAATTATCCTTTTTTTCCCCTTTAGCCAAGTTTGAATGAAATTCTGTTATTTGTAACTCAAAGTGCCTTGATGAAATTTACGGCCAATGAAAAAAAACTGTTCCTGCTCCATCTAAGTGGCAGGAAAGAAGCATGAGTGATTCAAATAAATCCTAAAGCTGAAAATTGCTATAGCAATCACTACACTATTTAATAGTGTCTGGGAAAGTTATATGTATTGTCCTGTGCTCATACAGAATCAAATCTTTTAAGTGCCCCTTACTTATAAAGAAAAGAGCAAACATCTCATTTCTATATCAGTGAAGCGTGGTTAGGAAGGAAGGTCCCTTTGTCAATCAAATCGGTTTTCTTCAGCTCCCCCAGCAAGTGTGGCAAAGGGACCATGGACTTTGACCAGAGATACAAAATTGTGAATTCCGTCTGGATCACTTACTATCTCTGCTACCTTAGATAATATTTCTCTCTTTCTAGTTTCTTATGTAAAATGAGGATAAGGATGGTAAAGTCACCTTCGCAGGACTGGGACAGGCTTTGTTCTCCCAGCTTCTCTGGCCTTGGTGACATCATAAAGGCGGGGAAAGAGAAAAGTGTCAACATTTGCCACTGAAGAAGCCTGTTAGAATTCAACTGTGAATTTACTTTTCACTCAGTGTTATTGCCACCCCGTGGATTTCTTGGGTAATGAAGCTCAGTCTGAGCCAGTGAAAGGGGGAGATTACAGTTACTTTAGTAAATTTCTGTTGCCAGTGTGAGTGCCCTCTTCTGGGCATTGAAGGAAATACCACACTCATTATTCCACTTGTAGAGTTGTGGAGTTTGTAGGTTTGCAGTTGAAGGTAGTGCTGCAGCATGAATGAGATCGTGCATTAACCTGCCCTCCTCCATGGACACACACCCCTCCCCCAATTTTCAAATACTAAAGCTGAATCCCAAATAATTTGCATTTCAAGGCTGGGCAGTGGTAAAGCTAGGAAGAGAATTTTGGGTCTTCACTTCCAACTGACCGTTCTTCCCACTTACACAGCTGGATAACAGAGCCTTGTTTTTACAATTAGCTGTTGGTCTTTTTTTCATTATTTACTTATTTTATAGGCAGACTTTACTTGATCAATTAATTAGTTTGCTTTATAGCACTGTATATACATGTGTTCTTCCTCTCTTCTATTTCCTGGGTGCTGCCGATTTTCCTCCTTTAGAAGCATTTTCTTGTCATTCTTTTCTGTGGAAGTATCTGGTGATAGTTTAAGAGCCTATCTGTATTCGCTGTAGAATTTCCATCTTTGTGTTTCCTCCTACTTCCTGAAAAATCCCTCCACTTCTCTGATACTATGGAAATCCTATTTCTTCCGGGCACAACTCAAGTCCCACCTGCCTCTTCTGAGTCTTGCAGGCCACAGTGGTCCATGCTACATCTTTTGGGGCTCATATCTCTGACTTATATGTTATTTTAACATGTGCATTATTATTTCTTTAGCTCGACTATGATCTCTTTGAAAGCAAAGATGTCTTCATTGTATTACTCAAGGCACCTGAATTCCCAACAGATATGTAATACATATTTCTTGATCCATCCTAGGGGTCCCTGCTTCCATTTCCCTTTTCTATCATGTTTCCATATTTCCAAACACAGGAAAACGACAACCAAAAAACTACATAGTAGCAGATTATTGCCTTTTGTTTCCACTGGGTTTTACTTGTGGCAACCAGGTTCCTCATTTGTACGTTCATGGTGTGTGTGTGTGTGTGTGTGTGTGTACGTGATTTTTCCCATAACTTCCAGTGCCGAGCAATTCATCTATGGGTATTCTCTGGCATCTGTGTTCAAGTTACTTTCTTCCACAGAGGTTCTCTTTTTTGTTTATTAGAGGCAACTGATGTTATCCCTTTAAAACATATTCTTGGTTTGAGGTTTTGAGGACTAAATGTAGCAAATGTGTTTGAAAGCTGGCTTATGGTTATGAATTCTCAGTGGAGATTATTTTCCCTCTCTCCCCTCATTTCCAAGGTTGAAACCTATAATAAATCATTCCTTGTTCTGAGGAGGGGAGTTTTTTTGTTTTTGTTTTGTTTGCTTGTTTTTTAATTTGTTTGTTTTTTGCAGTTCACCCTCATAATGAGAGTGTAGGCTTCTTGTATTTCAGATGCATGTATGTGTGGAGGGGTTGGTTTCCATTAACTCATCTCCAACTTGACTCCTGATTTTTCACTAGTGAACTTAAGTGAGTACTTGCTTTTGTGTCGGTCCTTTTCTCTCATGGGCTATAAAATGGAAGCTCAAGTTTCTCCTGGTTGGACAGATCCCCTTAGGGCAGACACCAATTTCAGGCTTTACTTCTCTCCATGGAGTATTGCTTTCACTTTATTTGGTTAACCTCTGAGCATATCCTTTGATTTTTTGCTAGCTCAGCAATGCACTGAAAAAGATTTTTTCCTGTCCTATCTAGAATTCTTAGTTCTTTGAACTGGGATGGCTGTTCTTGATGGGCCCCATGGCCACTCACTTAATCTCTTAGATACATTTTGGGATTAATTTGTAAATTTCAAGGAAAAATTCTGGTATGATTTTGGATTGAGATTTCACCAAATTTATAGAAGAATTCAGGAAGACAATATCTTTACAATATTTATTCTTCTCATTTTTAAACATGGTTTATCAGTCCATTTATTATATCTTCATTATGTCCTTCAGTAACATTTATGTTTTTCTTTTAAAGATCTTACACTGAGGTTTTGTAAACAGTTTTTTAAACTTGCATTTTCTATTGGTCACTCCTGTATAAAAAGGTAAGATTTACATAGTACTTACCATGTGCAGGGCGTTATTTTAAATCCTTTAGTAATCTTTTATCTGGTGAACTTGTTTATTAACTCGACTGGTCTGTCACTTAACTGCTCTTGAATTTTCAATAAAAGCAATCATATCACCTATAGTTATTGATCCTTTCCTTGCTTTCTTTTCAGTATCTGTGCTTTTTATTTGTTTGTTTTTTCTTATCGCTGTCCTATTCGGACCCTCTCTGTAACAAAATTGTTCTTTCCCTGTGTGTTTTGTTAGTCTTGATTGCAGGCTTATCTGTGCATTTGCGAATTCCTCTTTCCCTGTCTGTGGACACTTTTTAAATTTATTCCTGAGTGCCTCCACTGTTGCAGTGGAGAGGGGTGGAATCTGCTAGCACAGAACCTTCCAGCTGTCTCTATTAGGATTTTTCCATTCGTTTTGGGTGTTGCCAGCCACCTGGAAGGCTGTATTGCCTCTGTGACCCAGTTATTCATACTGACTTCTTCAGTCTGAAAGCAGATGCCAAACCGTTTACTGCTTGGCTGTGTGTGTGTGTGGGTATGTGGGTGTGTGAATGTTTGTGTTTGGGTAGGGAGGGATGGAAGCAGGACCAACTTGCTTGACTGTTCTACATTCCATCTCTAAGCAGTCACCCTAATCCTTGGCTCCATATTCCTTGTTATTTTCATTGATTATGAGTTAGAAGAGTCTTCAGAACTAATCTCACCATATCAGCCATTATATCTAGTGTCTACCTTTCAGCCAATTTTCCTTCCTCAATTCAATCCTGTCAGATTTCTATCTTTTAGACGTATCTAAACATTTCTGTTTTCCTAATGACATTCTTTTTCTCCAGTATGGCTAAGGATTTATTCCTTATTTTTAAACTCATTTTCAAAAATTTGTTGGGAAGTCAGGTTTGTTGCATTCGCACATTCTGTTAGTAATGCCCACTAATTAATTGTTTTCCGTATTTCAAGCTATTTCTTATTGGCTCGACTGCTAGTAAAACATGTATTAACAATACCAGTAATGGAAGAATATTTGTATTCAGCAACTTCTGATCAATAGATCAGTGAAGCACTGAACTGAGTAAACATGAATAATTATCATAGGCTACCCTGTATAAACTGACATCGTTTTGCATTTTCCAAAAAGTTTATAAATTATATCACCAAATTCTCTCCACAAGTCTGAGATAATCATTATAATTTCAAGTTGAGAAAACTATGTCCAAGGATTAACTGAGATTCACACCATTAGCGTGAAGCAGAGAAAGGTTCAATGCCCAGGGAGGGATAGCTGTTAAAGGTACAAGATCTACACTGGGTGCAAATTTCACCTCAATTACCAACTAGTTGTGTCACGTTTGAAAAATTTTTACTTTTCCCATCTTTTAGTTTCTCATCTGCAAGTGTTATCAATTACAGTACTGCTCTCAAAATACTATAGTGAGGATTACATTTAAAGAGCTTAGAACTGTTCCAGTCACATAATATGCACTCAATAAATAGTAATTGTTATTATTGCTACTATTTTGAACTCGTGTCCAGCATCTTTTACTACAGTATATCATTATATGTAAGACCAATTTTTAAAAAGTCCTACTGAATTTAGGGATAAGTTCAGAAAAAAAGAAGAGAACTCTCCAAAAATGCAAACACACACACACACACACACACACACGCACATACATATATATAAGTATTGTCTAACCATTTGCAGTGGTAACTCCACATGATGCTTTCTAGGTTCTAGAGAATACAAAATGTGTCAGGAAATAGTGTTGAACAAAACAGATACAATCCTCTCTCATGGAGCTTACAAACCAGAAGAGTGATTACAAACCAGAAGAAGTGATTATACTAAAACAAAGTCATTTCAACTGTACTAAGGGCTTTAAAGCAAGAAATCACTTGGCAACCTATAGCTCAAAAGACTTAGAAATACTCAAGTTCAACTACAATGACTGGAATTTTATCTCCCTGAAGGCATGAATGAAAAATAACTGCTTTTTAAATTGTTGAAAAAATGTTGTGGCAGAATATCCATGACTTTTATTAAAAGAATTAAAACAAAACTTTAATCATTTTCATCTTTTACTATTCAAGTGCAGGAAACAAAGAATCTGACAGGCAGAATAATTCAGTTCTTTGGAGACATGTACTCTATTATGAAGAGAAGGACAGATCTTCTGTTGTTACAAGGTTCTCTGGGGAGGTGGCTAAAACAGAAAAAAAAAGCATCAATGGGTTCATTGAACTGTAAGTAGTATGTTAGGACATTGCTACGGTCTGAATGTTTGTGTCCCCCCAAATTTAGTATGTTAAAATGCTAATCCCAAAGAGGATGGTATTAGGAGGTGGGTCCTTTGGGAGGTGCTTGGGCCATGAGGGTAGAGCCTTAAGGAATAGGATTAATGTTATAAAAGAGGCCCGTCAGAGATCCCTCGGCCCTTCCACCCCATGAGCACACAGAGAGATACCGGCAGTCCGCAGTCGGGAAGAGGGCCTTCGCCCAACCATGCTGGCACCACCCTCCGGAACTGTGAAAATTTCTGTTGCCTGTAATTACCCAGTCTGTGATTTTTTGTTAGAGCAGCCTGAACAAACTAAGACAAAATAAATAATCCAAAGTAAAAACTGCCTCTGTACTGATCAGAGATCACTGAATACAAAAATTCTTTCATTACTTTTGCCGTTAATCTATGTTTTATTCCCAGTCGACCCAGTAAGAAATAGCCTTCAGGTTCTAATGATTAACATTACATAAAACTATCAGATACATACCGACTGCTCACCGTGTCCCAGGAACATTTCTAGGCATTTGGGGCATATTAGTGCGCAAAACAGGTAGAGATCTCTGACCTTGGGGTCCTTTAAATAATTCAGTAGAAAGTATCCACCTACCCTGTCTTTGTGGGAGGAGACAAGGAGGACAGGACCCTTCTTCTGACAACAGAACCGAGGTCAAACTAAAACTAACTGAGCTCCAGTCAAGGAAAGAGACAGCTGAGATGCTGCTCTTGCTTGTCTTCATGCTGACCCCAGGTCTCTTCACAGTTTACCCCTCACAAGCAACTACACCTGTGGGCTCATTTGCAGCTAGGTGTTTTGTTCAGGCAGTCAGTATCCATCCCAAGCATCACAGGCCATCTTTATTTCCAGGCGGAATATTCATGGCATGCGGAGAGGATGGATCCAGAGTAATGCTGTAGAGTAATGGGAGTCGAAGCCAGTACAATAGATTGAAAAGGGAAAGATTGTTAAGGAAGTCTTCTTAAATAATGCCATTTGCAGCAACATGGATGGACCTAGAGACTGTCATACTCAGTGAAGTAAGCCAGACAGAGAAAGACAAATATCATATGATATTGTTTATATGTGGAATCTAAAACAAGGTACAAATGAACTTATTTACAAAACAGAAATAGAGTCAGATGTAGAAAACAAACATGGTTACCAAGGAGGGAAGGAGGAAGATAAATTGGAAGATTGGGATTGACATATACACACTATTATATATAAAATAGATAACTAATAAGAACCTAGTGTACAGCAGAAGGAACTCTACTCAATACTCTGTAATAATCTATATAGGAAAAGAATGTAAAAAAGAGTGGATATATGTATATGTATAACTGATTCATTTTGCTGTGCAGTAGAAACTAACACAACATTGTAAATCAACTATACTCCAATAAAAATTAATTTAAAAAAACAAAACAAAAAGGAAGTTTTCTTAGAAGGCAGAGTGAGATTTGGTGGCTTTGGATGTCCTTCAACAGTTATCCTGGATCCTGCCACTCAGATTTTTGCCTCAGGGTTCCTGACTAAGGAGTTTACATGAAAGGAACAGTGGAAAAAAGAAAAGCACACTGCAGTGGAGTGGCATCTGACACCAAGTTAAGAACCAAGGTCGGAACACAAGGTGAAAAATCATGCATTGCCAGAATTACCCATGGAAATCCCCTAATCAGCCCAAGTTAAAGTGCTTGGCCCCTGTTTTTGTTTTTACAACTAGACATCAGGTCCTATAACCCTTTGTTAGTCTATGCTTTTTTGTGCCCTTAGTTAATTCTTCCATCTCTCCCTCAAAAATGCTGACACATCCATCACTATTCACATGTCTGGCCACATGAACTGTGCATTTTTTTAAAATTAATTAATTAATTTATTTTTTACTGCATTGGGTCTTCATCGCTGTGCACAGGCTTTCTCTAGTTGCAGCAAGCAGGGGCTACTCTTCATTGCAGTGGGTGGGCTTCTCATTGCAGTGGCTTCTCTTGTTATGGAGCACGGGCTCTAGGCACATGGGCTTCAGTAGTTGTGGCACACAGGCTCAGTAGTTGTGGCACACAGGCTCAGTAGTTGTGGCTTGTGTACCGTGGCATGTGGGATCTTCCCAGACCAGGGCTCGAACCCATGTCCCCTGCTTTGGCTGGCGGATCCTTAACTACTGTGCTACCAGGGAAGTCCCTGTGCATTTCTTTTCCTCTTTCTTTCTATCTCAAAAATCCTTTGAATCCATTGTGTATTATTTCCTCAGGTTTGCTTACACACGTCAACTCTTTTCAGCTTAACCAAACTTAGTATAAGTGATGATCAATGTATACTCAATATTTCAGTAAGTTAAATGGATGGAAAGTTTTCATTGTAATATTTGAAATTATCTGGGTAGGCACAGGGTTATGTAGCACTATTTGGTATAAACTGGATTGGAAGTACAGAAGTGGGGCCTCTGACTCTCTGTTTCTCTCTCAAGAAGGCTGAGCACAGAGGGGACCCTTACCTACTTACTGACTTAACCAAGTGACTTAGTGGCCTAGCCAAATGGTGGGGAGAGAAGGGGCAGTCAGCTGTCTCAAGAAAGTGAGCCCGGCTAGGGTTTACTCCAGGAGGTGGATGGACAAGAGCATTCTCTCCTGGATTCTGACAAAGCAAACCTGCCCTAAAATAGAGCACAGTTAATATCCTCATATCCTTGGTTCTGAACAAGCAGATTAGCAAATTCTCCTCTCTTGAGAGGAAGCAGAAAGGAAGGTGGGAAGAAAGGAGAAAGGATGAGGGAAAGGACTGTTGAAGGATAACTGTTGAAGGACATCCAAAGCCACCAAATCTCACTCTGCCTTCTAAGAAGACTTCCTTTTTGTTTTGTTTTTTTTAATTAATTTTTATTGGAAACATGGGAAGGAGGTCAAAAGTCTATGGAGAAGGGTAAAGATGCCTCTCTCCCCATAAGTCCCCCATTGCAAATCCACTGTCCTATAGTTACAAAATGAACCCAAAAGTTACAATGAAAAACACCACCAAAGGAAATGCCTCCTATTATTAATTTTTAAAAGAAATATTCCTATCCTTTACAAATTAAAATCCTAAAAAAACTAAATTCCAAAATACTCTGCCCTCCAATTTCATCTTCTGTTCCCCTTACTTAAGCCATTCAGATACCTCGTTAGATTCTATCTGCCTTTAGCTGTAACTGAGCTTAAGCCATTTTTCACTTGAGTAATTATAGGTCCTTGACTCTCCAAAGTCAAAAAATATCCCCTTGCTTTCCACCCACAGTGTCTTATATGTCCCATTTTCCAAAGAACGAAAAGGATAATTGCATATAAAAGAATATTACAAAAATATCTCTACACATAAGTTTAGAAAATTTGCCTGGAGCAATAACATTTAAAGAGCAAAAGCAATGTGCCTGCATTACTATTGCAAGCCACCGAGGTAGGGAAATGGAAAAAGAAAAACAAAAACAAGGAGAAAATTGTTTTCAACTTAGACTATCAGTGAACTTCTACCAGATGTCTATAGTCCACAAATTGTGAGCTAAAAACTCAACTAGAAGAAATATCTCCTTTAAGAAGTTAATAGTGATTTTATGCCTTATGTATGTATTCTGTCAGAGGGTGGAATGTGAAACTCTCTGCCTAAAGTGTTATAAACATTGTCTAAAGTTTACTTAAGGAATTCTTCCCATTAGTTTATGAGAAACATCTAAATTTTCTTTTCTTTTTTTGAACCCCATGTTCCTAGCATGACAAATAAATGGAGTCTTTCTTCTATAATACTTTTAAAGCAGGGTACCACTATTTGTAATAGGGAATTCTAGACACCTTGACCTTCATTCAAGTGTTCTGCTCTGGAAGATGTATGTCTTCATCCCCAGCAGGAGCCTCAGACCTTTTAGCCCTACCTTAAAGTCTGTCACTGTGACCTCCTGTAGTGACATTCTTTTTTTTTTTTTTTTTTTCGGTACGCGGGCCTCTCACTGTTGTGGCCTCTCCCATTGAAGAGCACAGGCTCTGGACGCGCAGGCCCAGCGGCCGTGGCTCATGGGCCCAGCTGCTCCGCGGCATGTGGGATCTTCCCGGACCGGGGCACGAACCCGTGTCCCCTGCATCGGCAGGTGGACTCTCAACCACTGTGACACCAGGGAAGCCTGTAGTGACATTCTTGATGCCTATGAATCTTGTCTCCTAGAGAAGGTTTCTTTCTTGCTCCCAAGATCATTTCACCTGGAGAATTACTCTTACCTTATGCTTTTAACAAATTAAGGGTTTGTTTTGAGCCTAAATATACGTACTGTATAGTGCATAGATCTTAATTCTATAGCTTAATGAAATTTTACATACAAATACAATTGTATGTATATTTGTATGTATGTACATACAAATCTACTTCCCAGATTGAGATAAAGAACATTTCAGTTAACTTGTTCTTAAATTGGGCTCTTGATGTTTTGGGAGCAACTGCCCTTAGGTCCTGGTAAGGAACAGTATACCCCTTTTCATCAACTTGCTCATTTCCACAAGCATCCTTTTTTTTCAGCTTCTGAATTTTTCCGGCCATAAGTAAACTGCACTATTTCAAGAGCAGCAAAAATCTCTATTCCAAATCCTATCCTGAAGAAGTGGACTAGGTGTCTCAATGAAAAACATGTTGCCTGTCATGTCAGTAAACAAAGGATGTTGCAGCCATCAAGCCATCACGTTACAGCTGCCCTGACTGTGAGCTCTGAGGGAACTCAGGATAGAAACAGGATGCCTGCCACCTAGCAGTCAACTGCGGCGCCCTCCCCCAACAGCGCACCCTGAGGAGACTCAGGATGAGAAAGCATCAGATACTGGCCCCCAGATAACTGAGATCCATATCAAAGGAAGATTTCAGTGAGCCCAGACTTCTGCATCTTCCCATATATAAAAAATCGCTAAGTTCCTTAACTTGAGATATCTGACTTTCTTTAATTAACAGTAAACTTTTGATGTTCAGACTACCTGGTCTTTGTTGCAAAAACTCCTATGTATCCTGGCTTCTCCCTTACCTCTCTCAGAGCTATCTGAGATGCTGTGTCCCAGGCTTAAGTCCTTGATTTTGTCCGCCAAGTAAAACATAATTCTCAGCTTTTAGGTTGTGACCTTTTTCAGTTGACAGGTGTCTATAGTTTTTTTTCTTTTTTCATATGTGCCTCTATTTTATCTCTAACGTAATAGTTTCCATTGCACTTCCATGATGACTAATGAAGTTGAGCATCCTTTCTTACGTTTTTGGCCATTTACTATTTCATACAGAGTCTGTTCAAATTCTACCTATTACTGTATGGGTTTTCTTTTTTTTTTTTTTATTGATTTGCAGGAGTTTCTTCTAACTTCTGGATACAAGCCCTTATCAAAGACTTGTGTTGCAAATAACTTTATTTTTTGTTTCTTGGTTAATACTTTTGGTGTCAATTGCTGGCTTTATGATTTCCTGTCATACTTTGAATAATTTCTGAAACCATTTACTACTGGGAAAATGATTCCCCTTTGTTACGTAGGCTCTTTTTGCTTTTCATTCTCTAAGTCTTGAGTCTCTCTCTCTCCTTTTTAGCCCAGCCTTTAAAAGCCATAGGTACAGGTATAAAGCTCCTTTTCTTTTGTAGATCTGTTTCACTTTGCTTCTAAGTTCTCGAATTTTTCTTGCAAGTTTTTCTTGGGTTTATTCTGCAGCAAGCCTCAAATCTTAAGAGAATAGATTTTCTTCTTTATTTTTTTTTTTTTTGGTTTGTTTTTTCCCTCCTCACATAAAGCCCATTGTGGGTCTGAAAGCTTCTCTGCTCTGCACGCAGCTGCTCAGTGATTCTGGCTGCTTTGGTCTTATGGTCCCACCAACTGACCCTGAGGCCTGCACATTTGCCTGGAGACTCATAAAAGGCTTTTCAGTGTCTCAAACCAGAAATGACACATGTCACTTGTTCTCATATTCATTGCCCAGGACTGGTCACATGGCTCCAGCCAACTACTTGGGGGACTGGGAAGTAGTTTTCCTTGTTCCAAAGGAGGACAAGCAACAGAAGGGATCTGGTGAACTCACAGCATTATCTCCGTCAGAGCAAGACTGCCTCCTTCTTCCTATTTCTTATTTTTTAAAATTTGAGCAAACCTGATTCTTACAGACAAGGTGTTCCAAATAAAAGTCTTTTAAATTTCTTCGCTGGTCTTCATTTTTTAATCATTCTATTAAATAGCCAGGACTTCACTCCAACACCAGGCTCTCCCTCTTTCTCAACATATGTAAATGGTCACTGCTACTATGTCAGATAAGCTGATTCGGCTCTCTCAGTGAAAAATAACAAGAAACAAAACCAAATAAAGCTGAGACAAGATCCCTCTGCTATCAAAGTAAGCAAAGTTCTACTCAAAATGTAATATATGAACACTGCACATAATTTTAAAAATGAAATGTCATAGCGGCATCATGAAGAATGATAAATAAAAGAATCTGACAATTGTGCCATAATGAAGGGTGTTCATTCTAGAACACAAAAGGGTGAAGAATCTATGTGCTTGTATGTCATGAATTAAGAATAAATATATGAGTCAGCGTGAAGGAGTATAATGATTTTAAGGCAAGGGAACAGACCACAAGAAGCTATTGCATTGTTCCTTTATATCTTTGATGCTAAGTGTCTTCATTCAAAGAGGGACTATAACTCCCTGGAAATAAGACTTGAGACCTTTAGATTAACAAGTTGTTGAAACAACAACAGCAACAAAATTGGGAAGACATACATATCTAATTTAAATGGGTATTGGCCTCAATAAAAGAACTGCATTTGCTCTTAAAATTCTACTCCCTTTAAACAACAAATTTTGTTAATCAGCAAAAATAATCAGTCCTTTACTTTCCTTTGTAAAAAACTTTATTGAAGTATAGTTGATTTACAATGTTGTGTTAATTTCTGCTGCACAGCAAAGTGATTCAGTTATACATTTATATATATTCTTTTTCATATTCTTTTCCATGATGGTTTATCACAGATATTGAATATAGTTCCCTGTGCTATACAGTAGGACCTTGTTGTTTATCCATCCTATATATACTAGTTTGCATCTGCTAGTCCCAAACTCCCAATCTTCCCCCTCCACCATAGTCCCTTTATTTTCTATTTGCTTGTTGGAGGAATATGATGGTTAGCTCTGAAGAAACTCACAACTCACAGAAGCTCTGTGTGGTCTAAGCACAAAGTGATGAAAATACAAGATGAACTTGGATAGCTACCTCATGTATGCAGGGACAGAAGCCTAACACAGATCATCAACTAAGTGAAGGTTGACAGATAATATGCTCTTTAGAACATTCCTCTCTCAACTAGGAATATCAGACTGCCTAGAGTGGCTGTCAGTGGCTGTCTTTCTGTTCCAACTGGTGTTATTGACTCTTGTACTTTATTCTTTCCTGACATATCTATCTTTCCTGCCAATCTCAACAACCATTCAGAAAATCTGAATGAGGAACCTTTTCTAAATCCTGAGTTGGAAAACTTTCATAATGAGGAGACATCACACATCATTGAGAATGAGACCATCTAGCACAATTGATCCATGACAGCAAAAGTACAAGGATGATTACTCTTTGCCTTTATCTCAGCCTTCTCGTGTTTTGGGACACTTTGCTGGACTCAATTTAGTGTCCAGAAATAGGTAATAGTCCACGGATTATTTCTGTTTACCCACAAATTCCGTGAGGCCTGTGATGGAGACAACATTTTTAAATGAAAGACAGAGCAAAGTTTTTTTTTAAAATAAATTTATTTATTTATTTATTTTTGGCTGCTTGGGTCTTCGTTGCTGTGCGTGGGCTTTCTCTAGTTGTGGCCAGCGGGGGCTACTCTTCAATGCGGTGTGCGGGTTTCTCATTGTCGTGGCTTCTCTTGTTGTGGAGCACGGGCTTTAAGCACGCGGGCTTTAGTAGTTGTGGTACGTGGGCCCAGTAGTTGTGGCTCGCGGGCTCTAGAGTGCAGGCTCTGTAGTTGTGGCGCACGGGCTTAGTTGCTCCGCGGCATGTGGGATCTTCCCAGACCAGGGCTCGAACCCATGTCCCCTGCATTGGCTGGTGGATTCCCAACCACTGTGCCACCACGGAAATACTGGCAGGATAAGCATTTTATATTTGTAATTTTACTTAATTCCCATACAAATGTTATGTTAGTTACTACTATTTCTCTTTTATAGATAAAGAGAAAGAGGCTTAGAGAGGTTAATTGGTCTGCCCAAATTACACAATCAATAAGTGATAAAGACAGATTTTGAAACCACATCTGACTTCAGGACACAAACACTTAACTTCTATAGTTTATTGCTTAGAACCAAAGGAAAGTTATCATTCTTAGGTATATTCTTTCAAGCAAGCATTTTCCTACTGCCTATAAAATGGCCTTTCTTTTGGTAATTTTTCAGAGAATTGATAAAATAGCAGTTTCTATCCTTAAAACTCTGTTCAGACTCCCTGCATGAAGACAAACATGGCTTTAGAGAACATCTAGTTCAGCTGTTTCAGTTTGGTTTTTTTTTTTGCAGTACGCGGGCCTCTCACTGTTGTGGTCTCTCCCGTGGCAGAGCACAGGCTCCGGACGCGCAGGCTCAGCGGCCATGGCTCACAGGCCCAGCCGCTCCGCGGCATGTGGGATCCTCCCGGACAGGGGCACGAACCCGTGTCCCCTGCATCAGCAGGCGGACCCCCAACCACTGCGCCACCAGGGAAGCCCCAGCTGTTTCAGTTTTAATGTTCAAGGTCAAAGAAATAATAAGAGGAGGAGCCAAGTCCTGAGTTCCCGGAAATCATTTGACTTGAACTTTTATGTTTGTACAAGAAAACCAACTCTTTCTTAACTCCCTGATTCCCCTCCACTGAGGCCAGTTTGTCTTAAATTCCCTTCCAAGTTGCAGCGGCAAGTGCCGTTCCCACCAAATAACTCTCCAAATCCTTTCCACAGCTTCCAGCTCCTCACCTCCAGTATTTCTCCTAAGGGAATCTGATGCTGTAAATTTTATCTTCACTTCTTGTCAATTTTCTGTGAACTAAACCAACCCTAAAGCAGGTATCGTATATTAACGTGGGTGTCTTCTTTGTAGACTTTCCCCTGGCACTATCTAGCATTTCCTCTGGTTCTGCCAACAAATCAGAAAGTTCTTTCTAAACCCTCTCCCAACTAGTTCCTGTGTCATCAAGCAATTACATTTGTGCTTTCTTAATCATTCCTTCTTCTATTTGTTATTCTCATAAGTTGAGGAAGACAGCAGAAGCTGTACTATCGTGTGACAACTTTAATAACATAGGACACAATGATATCAGTGATAAATCATGGGAGGAAATATTCTGGTTCAAGCAACCTCACAAGAGAAAAGACTGGAGGTCCTTCTTGTGTAGCAGCATAGCTTTTACTGTTCTTTGCAAACTATGCAAGTGAGAAACCCCAAATTTCTCTAGAAGAAAGGGAAGAATAACTGTGAGTTAAAGATGCTTTCCTTCTTCCTTTAGCTACCCTGCTGCCTCTGAAAAAAGTCCAGCAAACAGTTAAAAGACCCAGAGTGGTAAGTCCGATATGATGACAAGTGTGATAAGGTTTTGATGAGCAGACATGTGAGCATTAAGACTGTCTATCCTCTAAACACCCAGACCTGGCCCCTTCACTGGGTCTTTGTTTCCTTGGAGGTGCCCATGTCCATGGAACAATCTGTGTGGGTTTCTCCTGTTAATCTGCCTTAGATCGATTTAATTCTCACACCCAGCTGGAGACCCTAAGAGAGCAGGGGAAAAGTTATGCCCCCCTAAAATTTGATCTCTGTTCCACTGTCCCTTCTCTGAGGCCTTCCTGACCTCCCTGTTTAAAACTGAACCCCCAATGTTCCTTGTCAGCTTCATGTTCCCTAGCATTTAAAAGTGGCTGACATCTCCTCCAAAACTTGAAGGCTCATGGTGTGCTCACAACAAATGTCACTAAAATGCACGCTCCCCCGGGGCCAAGGTCCGTGCTGTGTTTTCTTCTGCTGTTTGTTTGTTCCTTCCCAGTACTAGATCGGGCCTGCCACATGCGAGGCACTCGACAAATGTCTGTTGAATGAACGGACCTGAATGAATAGTTGTGCAATCATTTTACACAGTAATCTTACTGGGTTCTGAGAGCCGAGGGTTCAAAATAAATGCACAGTGGGTTCCATTTACCTTAAAAAAAAAAAAAAGACTGTCTATTCTCAGTCATTTTTTTTTTTTGCTTTCCTTTTCTTTAGAGCAAACAGAGAGCAAAGGGCTTAGGTACAGAGAGGAGAATAATATACGGTATTCCTCTCCCTGATCACAACTATTCAAATAATCTCCACATTCAAAATATACCCTCTTCCTCCCAAGACCATCACGGGGTTCATCTAATCAGAGTATCATGTTTGACATCTAAGATCTTATGATTAGATTAATATTTCAATTCCAAAAGAGCAACTCACCAGGAACAATTTACTCAGCGGATAATTTTTTTAAGTAATGATTGCATTTCATGTTTGTTCTTTAAGTCTATTGATCCTTCCATTAATTAGTTCGAATGTCAATTATTCTAATCATTAGTACAGATTAAAAACGAATACAGATGAACATTTCTTAAGTTTCTCTTATCCCTTCCCCAGAGTCATGCCCTACTACTTCTGTTATATGATATTGAAAATTTTAGGGAGAGATTTGGTTTATTTTGAGTAATATTTCCAATAGTTGGCTGAATCAATCATTCAAAGACAATTTCTTGTTGATTTACTTGTCACTTTGGCCAATAAAAATCAATTTTTCCAATCTTAATTAATTTGATAGAATAGCTTTTTTAATTTTAGAAATACAGCATTCTTCAACCTATTAACTTTAAATTAAAGATGTTTCTATATAGAGGATACAAAAGAAATATGTGATATGGTTTACTGTCCTCAAGGAACAATCTTCATGGGAGAGTAAGGCTTGCATACCCTTAGGAAAGTAGTAAATAAATATGTACTAAATTCAGCATTTTACTGCTAGACTATGTGATACAAACAAGTGATGCACATTCCCATGGACCTGGAGTACAAAGACAATTAGTTAGTTGTTGGGAATCAAATAAAAAGAGATTAAAAAGAGCTAGATGAAATGAACAACAATGGAGTATACTTGATCGGACGACTCTTCCACAGCTAGCTTTGCAGTTATTATGGTATGTGTGCTATCAGGATGAATATGAAAAAAGTAGTGCTTGAAATAAGATTGAAAATAACTATTGTAATATATTATTTGAACCTCTCTCTAACCTTATGAGTTCTATTATTCTAAAAAATCGTATCATTTTTTAAAAAAGAAACAATGTAACATAATTTCCAAGTTAACCTACTTTACAAGTTAACCTCGGATATCATTATAAGGTTTTCAACGAAATTCTAAAATTGTTTATTTAGGTGTGGTAACACACTTTTTGATTTTTTATAAATTTTTGTGGGCGGAATTGTTTGTTTGGCCTTATATTTTCTTTTAATGTTACATATTACTCAAAAAGAAACTTAAGATAGGAAGCCATGCTAAGAAAAAAAATAAAAGAGCCATGAAAATTGTTGCAGTTGAAATCTAGAAATATAATGATGTATGATATTATAGAAGCTATACTTATAATGACCACAGGGTGGCATCCTAGCATCATGCATGACAATAATACTTGATCTGGACGTGCTATCAGAATACAATGAAAACTAGCTCAAATTATTGTAGGTTCTTCCCTCCAAGAAAGTTGTCAAGAGAAGCCAGACTTTAAACATCATGCTTTTTTGTGTATATGTTTGATTTTTCTTGACTCATAGCTAGTTTTACCCTTCCCTTGGCAACTGCCCTTTGCCCCTGGTCAAACCTTCCCTCTTGTAAAAAGAAAATCGAATCCTGCCTATTCCTCAAACTAGCAATGCACGAAGAAAGTGAGAATTTCAACAAAAAGACAGAAAATACTTTAGAGTACCAAAGAGACATAATAGAGCTGAAGAATACAATAAGAAAACTAAAAAATTCAATAAAGGGGCTCAACAATAGAGTAAATCAAGCAGAAGAAATGATTAGCAAACTCAAAGACAGGGCAGTGGAATGCATCCAGTAAGAGGAACAAAAAGAAAAAGAATGAAAAAGAATAAAAACAACTTAAGGGACATATGGGGTAACATCAAGCGAAGCCAATATTTGCATTACATCGGTCTCTGAAGGAGAAGAGATAGGCAGGGACAGAAAACTTATTCAAAGAAATAATGGTGGAAAACATCCCTAACCTGGGGAAATTAACAGAAATCCAGATCCAGGAAGCCCAAGAAAGTTCCAAACAAGATGAATCTATAAAAAACCCACACTGAGACACATTATAATTAAATTGTAAAAAGTCAAAGACAAGGAAAGAATCTTTTTTTTTTTTTTTTTCAGTACGTGGGCCTCTCACTGTTGTGGGCTCTCCCGTTGCGGAGCTCAGGCTCAGTGGCCATGGCTCACGGGCCTAGCCGCTCCGCGGCATGTGGGATCTTCCCGGACCGGGGCACGAACCCGTGTCCCCTGCATTGGCAGGCGGGCTCTCAACCACTGCGCCACCAGGGAAGCCCCAAGGAAAGAATCTTAAAAGCAGCAATAGACAAACAACTTATGAACAAGGAACCCCCCATAAAACTATCAGCAGATTTATCAGCAGAATCTTTGCAGGTGGAAGGGAGTGGTATGATAACACTCAAAGTGCTGGGGGAAACAAACAAACTGCCAACCAAAACACTCTACTAAGGAAAAAAAGCAAATCTGTAACTATGTGTGGTGATGGATATTACCTAGACTTATTGTGGTGATTATTTCATAATATATACATATATCAATCGAATCATGTTGTACACCTGAAACTAAATAAAATTATATATCAATTATATCTCAATTTTTAAAAAATTGTAATAAAAAGAATACCTAGCAAAGTTGTCCTTGAAGGAGAGAGTTTTCGAGACAAGCAAAGGCTGAAGGACTTCATCACCACTAGATCAGCCTTATAAGAAATGTCAAAAGGACTTTAAGCTGAAACAAAAAGAAGCTAATCAGTAACAGGAAAATATATGAAAGTATAAATCTCAATGGTAAAGATCTCTTTCTCTCTCTCTCTCTCTCTCTATATATATATACACATACGGTTAAATTCAGAATACTCTAATGTTGTAATAGTGGTGGATAAATCACTTATAAATTTCGTATTAATGTTAAATGACAAAAGTATTAAATATAACACATAACTATAACTACAATAATTTGTTAATGGATACACAAAGTAAAGATGTAAATTGTGATATCAAAAACATAAAACATGGTGGGGGGGCAGGAGAGTAAAACTGTAGAGCTTCAGTATGATTTCAAAGTTAATTGTTGTCACCTTAAGATAGGCTGTGAAAAATATGTTTTATGTAAGCCTTATGACAACCACAAAGTAGAAATCCATATTATCTACAGATAATCTATATAATAGTAGGGGACTTCAATACCCAATTTCAACAATGGATAGATCATCCAGACAGAATATCAATAAGGAAACATCGGGCTTATACTACATGCTGGTCATATGGACTTAACATTTACAGAACATTCCACCCATTCTTCTCAAGTACACATGGAACATTCTCCATGAAGGATCCTGTTAGGCCACAAAACAATTCTTAACTACTTTAATATTGCAATCATATCAAGCATCTTTTCTAATCACAATGGTATGAAACTAGAAATCAATAATAAGAGGAAAACTGGAAAATTCAAAAATACATGAAGAATAACAACATGCTTCTGAACAACCAGTGGATCAAAAAGGAAATCAAAAGGGAAATAAAAAATATCTTGAGACAAATAAAAATAAAAACACAATATACCATAACTTGATGCAGCAAAAGCAGTTCTAAGAGGGAAGTTCATAGCAATAAATGCCTACATAGAGAAAAAAGAAAGTTATCAAATAAAAACGTAACTTATACCTCAAGGAACTAGAATAAGAAAAACAAACTAAATCCAAAGTAAGTAGATGAAGGAAAATATTAATAATAAAGATAAGAATAGAAATAAAACTAGGAATTAGAGAGAAAATGTCAATAAAACTAATACCTGTGTTTTGGAAAAGATAAACAAGACTGACAAATTCTTAGCCAGACTAAGGAAAAAAAAAAAAGGACAAGACTCAAATTAATAAAATTATGAATGAAAGAGGAAACATTATACCTGAAACACAGAAATACTAAAGATCATAAGAAACTACTATGAACAAGTGTATGCCAAATAACCTAGAAGAAATTGATAAATTCATAGAAATATATAATCTACCAAGACTGAATCATGAAGAAATAGAACATCTAAACAGACCAATTACTAGTAAGATTGAATCTGTAATCAAAAACCTCCCAACAAACAAAAGTCCTGGTCCAGATGGCTTCACTGGTGAATTCTACCAAATATTCAAAGAATTAATACCAATCCTTCCCAAACTCTTCCAAAATATAGAAGAGGAGGAAACACTGCCCAACTCATTTTATGAGATGAGCATTACCTTAATAGCAAAGTTAGACAAGAACAATACTGGAAAAGAAAATTACAGGTCAATATCCCTGATGAACATAAATGAAAAAATCCTCAACAAAATATTAGCAAACCAAATTCCACAGCACATTAAAAGAATAACACACAATGATCAAGTGTAATTTATTCCTCAGATGCAAGGATGGTTCAACACTCACAAAACAATCAATGTGATACACCACATTGATAGAATGAAAGACAAAAATCATATGAACATCTCAATAGACGCAGAAAAAGGATCTGACAAAATTCAACATCCATTCATGTTAAACTCTCAACAAGCTGTGTGTAGAGGGAACATATCTCAACTTTAATAAAGGCCATATATGACAAACCCACAGCTTTTCAGTAGTGAAAAGCTTTCCCTCTAAGATCAGAAACAAAACAAGGATGCCCATTCTCACCACTTTTATTCAACATAGTACTGAAAATCCTAGCCATGGCAATTAGGTACGATAAAAAATAAAAAGCATCCAAATTGAAAAGGAAGGAGTGGGACTTCCCTGGTGGCGCAGTGGTTAAGAATCCGCCTGCCAATCCCCTGCCAAAGGGGACACGGGTTCGAGCCCTGGTCCGGGAAGATCCCACACACCGCAAAGCAACTAAGCCCATGCACCACAACTACTGAGCCTGCACTCTAGAGCCCACGAGCCACTACTACTGAAGCCTGCACACCTAGAGCCTGTGCTCCGCAACAAGAAAAGACACTGCAATGAGAAGCCTGCACATCGCAACGAAGAGTAGCCCCAGATCACTGCAACTAGAGAAAGCCCACGTGCAGCAACGAAGACCCAATGCAGACAAAACTAAATAAATGTATATATTAAAAAAAGGAAGAAGTAAAACTCTTTATTTGCAGATGGCATATTATATTAAAAAAGACATAAAAACTCCACCAAATAAACTGCTAGAACTAATAAACAAATTCAGTAAACTTGCAAGATACAAAATCAATATCCAAAATTCAGTTGCATTTCTATACACTAACAGTGAACTATCAGAAAGACAAATTAAGAAAACAATCTCATTTATAACTGCATCAAAAAGAATAAAATACCTTGGAATAAATTTAACTAATGAGGTGAAAGATCTGTACACTGAAAACTGCAAGACATTCAAAGAAATTGAAGAAGGTGAAGAAGACACAGATAAGTGGAAAGCTATTCCATGCTCATGAATCAGAATAATTAATATTGTTAAAATATCCATACCACCCCCAAGAGATCTACAGATTGAATGCAAGCTCTATCAAAATTATAATAGCATTTTTCACATAAATAGAAAAAAATCTTAAAATCTGTATGGAACTACAGAAGATTCTGAACAGCCAAAGCAATCTTGAGAAAGAACAAAGCTGGGAGCGTCACACATCCTGATTTCAAACCATAGTACAAGCTACAGTAATCAGAACAGATAGTATTGGCATAAAAACAGACACATAGTTCAATGGAACAGAACAGAGAGTCCAGAAACAAACATAAGCATATACACTCAACTAATTTTCAACAAAGATGCCAAGAGTCTACGGTGGGGAAAGGACAGTCTCTTCAATAAATGGTGTTGGAAAAACTGAATATACAACTGCAAAAGAATGAAACCAGACCCCTATCTTACACCACACACAAAAATCAGTTCAGAATGAATTAAGGACCTGAACTTAAGACCTGAAACTATAAAAATCCTAGAAGGAAGCATAGGGAAAATGTTCCTTGACATTGGTCTTGGCAATGAGTTTTTGGATTTGACACCAAAAACAAAGGCAACAACAGCAAAAATAAACAAGTGGGACTACATCAAACTAAAACGCTTCCACACAACAAAAGATACCATCAGCAAAATGAAAAGGCCACCTTTGGAACGGGAGTAAATATTTGCAAATCATATACTGATAAGGGGCTAATGTACAAAATATACATGGCACCCATACAACTCAATAGCAAAAAAGAAAACAAAAACAAACAAAACAACTTAAGAATATGGTTTTTAAAATGGGTAAAGGACCTGAACAGACATTTTTGTAAAGAAAACATACTAATGTCCAACAGGTTTATGAAAAGGTGCTCAACGTCACTAATAATCAGGGAAAGGCAAATCAAATGAGATACCACATCTATTAGGATGTCTATATCCAAAAACAAGATACAACAAATGCTGGCAAGGATGTAAAAAGGGAACCCTAGTGCACCACTGATAGGAATGTAAACTGGTACAGGCAGTTGGAAAAATGTATGGTGGTTCCTCAAGAACTAAACAATAGAGACACCATATGATCCAGCAATCCCACTTCTGGATATACATCCAGTGGAAACAGAATCATTTTCTTAGAGTTACCTGTACTCCCATGTTCATTGAAGCATTATTCACAATAGTCAACTATGAAAACAACCTAAGTGTCCACAGAAGGACGAATGGATAAAGAAAATGTGGAATAAATATATAAGTCTCACAAATATTATTTGGCCACAAAAAAAAAAAAAAAAAAGGAAATCCTGCCATTTGCAACAACATGAGTAAAACTGGAGGGCGTTTTGCTTAGTGAAATAAGCCATACAGGGAAAGACAAATACTTCATGGTATTACTTGTATATGGTATCTTACAAAAAAAAAGTTAAATTTACAGAAAGATATGGTGATTGCCAGAGGTTAGGGGAAATGAGAAGAGGTTGGCAAAAGGGTACAGACTTTCAGTTGTAACACAAATAAGGTCTGAGGATCTAATGTATAACATGGTGACTATAGTTGATAATACTGTAAATTTGCTAAGACAGCTGAACTTGTGTTCTCACACAAATAAAAGGGGGGCTGGGTAAATATGTGAGGCAATTTATGTGTTAATTAACTTGATTGTGGGAATCCTTTAACAATGTATACGTATATCAAATCATCACATCATACACCTTAAATATATTATAATTTTGTCAATTATACTTCAATAAAGCTGAAAAAAAAGAGAAAATGTGTTGAAACTGGTTAAGCCTTCTTCAGCCTGGGTCTATGAATAACTGCAGAGAGGGGATAAATGGAATAGTATTCAGCAGTAAAAAGGAATGGGCAAGATGTTACAGAGTCCCATGGAGTCATCTCCAGTTATACATCTAAGTGAAAAACAGCAAGATGCAGAACCATGTGTATAGTGGGCTATCTAGTGCCTAAGGAAGTGCAGAAGGCTTTCTAACTGAAAACTAATTTTTTAAAATAGTTACCTCTTTGGAGTGTAACAGAGATGAGGAGACAGGAAAGAAGCTAGACTTCTTTAAATACACTTTGTTTTTTTGGGTTTTTTTTTTGCTGTACGCGGGCCTCCCACTGTTGTGGCCTCTCCCGTTGCGGAGCACAGGCTCCGGACGCGCAGGCTCAGCGGCCATGGCTCACGGGCCCAGCCGCTCAGCGGCATGTGGGATCTTCCCGGACCGGGGCACAAACCCGTGTCCCCTGCATCGGCAGGTGGACTCTCAACCACTGCCCCACCAGGGAAGCCCTATACTTTGTTTTGACTCTGGTACCATGAAAATTTATTACATAATAATAGACAAAATTAAATCAAAAGAACTATCAATCTGTAAAAATCAAATGCAAAATAAAGCAAAGACACTTGTTTGTATAGTGCATGGTTTAATAATAAAGTTGTTTCAAATGATGCTAAGACATGGTAATTTTATTTTTTGTCTCCATTAGGATATATTCTTAAATAAGAGAAATCTTAAATTATTTTTTAATAATTATGTTGTTAGAATAGCATATGGTTGGTTTGAAACTATTATGCACAGAGATGCACACAAATAATTGTTAAATTTTTGTTGTTAGGGACCAAAATTTTCAGCATTAGAAAAAAGAAAGAAACATATACAAAATTAGAATTAGAAAGGTCAGCATGAACTCACTGAAATTTATTTTAAAAGAATCTATTCTGGTGGTTTTAAGCATAAAGGCATTTTTGAGAGAGTATCAAAGTATTACATGGTCTGCAGAAGGAGATTCAGAGCTAGGCGTCCAGAAACGATGCCGGCATCAGATATTTTTCTAGATACCTTAAGAGGGAAAAATCTTAATCTGATGTTGCGGCTAATGGTTTGCTTCAGTATGACACAAATCTGATGCTTGAATGTACAGTCTTGATCCAGAAATTGCAGTGTTACTATGGGATCTAATCATTGCTATCATGTTACAATTTGTTTTTCTTTCACTGAGTTTCACTAAACCTACATAAAGGTTTCCACTGAACATCAAACGGTTCCTGATGTGTTGCCTACTGAAAGGCTAACTTCAATCTGTTAGCCTGCAAATGTGGGACAGACTCTTTCACTGAGTTGTAATTTTTCTCTTGTGTTTAGGCGTGGATCGTTTGGATCCAATCCTTGCAGGCTGAATGCATTTTTTTAAATATAATAGAACACTTATATTGGCAACTTCTTTAAAAAAGGAGCTGAGAATTTGCAGACCTGCTGCAGCTTACCTTAACACTTTTTCAAAGCATCATTAAACCAAACAAGCCATTAAAAAGTACTAAACTGGGCATATGTATATGTATAACTGATTCACTTTGTTATAAAGCAGAAAATAACACACCATTGTGAAGCAATTATACTCCAATAAAGATGTTAAAAAAAAAAAAAAAGAAATGAAGCACTTACATTTGATCTTGGTATGATCTCCTCTTTAGGTAGAGCTCTACCAGGAGCTTTAGGTTGCATTCCTGGCCCTACTGATGTGAAACGCAGTGAGATGAACTACTTTTCAGAGCCTGTCTAGGCCTCCTGAAAATGAAAATCAATGTGTGTGATGAAAAGATGAGCATGACCTCTGGGGATTTTAAGCTTCATGATGATTTAATAGCAAATCATTGTAAATTCAGCAGACTTGACTTTCCCAATAAACATTTACTTTAAAGGAGAAAAAAAAAAAGTACTAAATTGGGAATACAGGGTCAACAATAAGGGGATAAGAAAGATCTGGAAAGGAAGGCCAAGTTAAAGAGTCAATGAAGCAACATCTGGAGAAATGGTTTAAGACGTGTTCCTGTTGAAGCTTACTTATGTGTGCCTACTTGGCAAAAAGTGTGGATCAGTCATTCAAGTCTAAACATCAAGGGACAGAATAAAAAACACAATCATGTAAAACACTGATCCTATCCCACTCTGCACTGTCACTTTCACCTGACAGAAATCTTTCATCAGCTCTGCAGCATTGACAAGTAGGAGCTGGAGCTTCATGACTGCTCTTTGCCTATTCCTTTCCAACTGGAACAGGATATCAACCTAGCCATGTTATAAACATTGATAAATGGCTGTTTTCCCCGTGGGCTTAGAATGAAAGATCTGGTTTTCATGGAGTTAACAAGAGCTAGTGGGGAGGGAGGGGAGCAAAGAGCAGAAGAATGATGGAAGAGAATGAGTCCACATAGTTTTATGCGGTTGGAAATGGAAGATTCAGGGACTTAATGACTTCTGTGACCCTGAATACCTCTATTATTCTTTCAATTTTCAGAAAGGATAAATTGTACTTCTATGTGGAAACGATACATTTACTGGTTCTGAGTTGTCATTTATCTTACGCTACTCTTCAGTCTCTATACCAGTATTTTAGAAGTTGTCTTGAGTGAGCAGTTATCACTTCCTCTAGGTGCTGTCTAGTTGCTGGGTTGGTACTGGTAGCAAAGTAGCAAAAGAAATTCTAGTTGGGGATACACAATTGAGTTTTATACAGTTTTATATATGTGGATATGTGTGTGTGTGTTTGCTTAAATAAGTGTGTAATTTCTAACACTTGCACCTGAAATCGTCCTAATACATAGGAAATCCACTGCCTGAGACTGTGATCCTTTAAGTTAAAGCATGATATAAATACGGAGACTTTGTGCCCAAACTGGCTTATGTAAGGAGATCACCTTGCCATAATATTAAAGTTAATGTTACGGAATCAAATGGGTAAGATTCCTGGCTAGTAGCCCAGTTCACAGATCAGACTAACCCGAGTTTTAATGCAAGCTCCTCGGGCAAGTTCCAGAATTTTACTTAGCTTCCTTTCTGCATTTTAAAGTGAAAACAGTATCGGTAAGGCTGTTCGTATATGCTGTACAAAATAACTGCATGGCATATATGTAAATAAATAACCCGTTCCCGACCTACCAAGAGTTAAAACGCTAAACGCTGAATACCGTTTTAAGCAGCAGACAGGAAGGGGCGGAGCGCCAGCCGCAGCCCCCGCCTCACCGCCGTTAGGGAAGCAGCTGCGGCTACGTCAGGCGCGAGTGTAAGCCCAGCTGCCGCTTAGCCCCCGGCCCCTCCCGGTCGCCGCCGTCAGTCGGGGGTCCGCGGGGTCTACGGTCACCCTGCGCTCCAGGCACCGCACCGGGCAAGCGGCGACACCGCGTCCATGGCCACCGCGGCGGCTCCGTCATCCTTGGCTCTCAAAGCCTCGAGGCTGGCCGCGGCCCCCGGCTCGTACGGGGTCTTCTGCAAGGGGCTCTCCCGCACCCTCCTCGCCTTCTTCGAGCTGGCCTGGCAGCTGCGCATGAACTTCCCGTACTTCTACATCGCGGGCTCCGTGGTCCTCAACATCCGCTTGCAGGTACACTTTTAGAGCCCTGAGGAAGCCGCCGGTACCCCGGGCCTGCATTATGGCCGACTCCCAGGAGACGCCGCGGAGCTGGGGGCGAGGAGTTTCTCTGTCTCGCGAGAGTGCCTGGGCTCCCTCCGCGGCTGTGCTCTCCGCTCTCAGCCAAGCTCCTGTACTGTCACTGAGACCTTGCCGAGATTAGGAAGAGGAAATACGCGATTCCGGGAGCCGAGAAAGAACTTCAGCTAAGACCCACGACAATATTTAAGAAGCTGTGCATCCTTAAAACAAAAACGGGACGAACAGGCTGCATGACAAAAAGGGAAAGGTACTAAAATTTTCAGGACAAAAATGTACAACAAGCTCATGGTCCATATTAATTTAATAAATAAGTAAATTTCGGGAGTATGAGACTGGAATATAAGCAGGACGCTGAATGAGTAAGAAGCTGGGGAGATCTTAAGGATATGCTGTGGAGGGCATATATTTCTTCATCCCACAAGAAAAAACAATGACGATCAGAAGCTTTCACTGAAAAAAACTGTACAGGAAACACATCCTTCAAATACCAAACAATGTAAAATGCTGCAGGATTTTGAACAGAGGGAGTGTAAGAAAGTGGACTCTATTTCAGTGTCCCTATGAGTAACATGCAGTTCAAAATCTTGGAGCCAAAGAAGGAAATCCAGTCATAGCACAAAGCTTGGCGACTTATCGAATAACATTTAAATAATCATAATAATGTAAATGCTGTTTATGGTTTTCATCTTTTTAAGAGAATACTTAGAGTTACAAAGTTTGAATGCACATGTTATCAGCCTTGATGGTGTAAAAGTGAGGGTACCTGGAATGGTAATGGTGTCTTTTAAAGTGGGAAGCTGAGAGGAAAATTCTGTTGTCGATGGGGGAAGAGGGCATTTTATTATTTAAAGAGTAGCCATAAAGTTGCTTAAATGTAACTATATGAAGGAGAGAAGAGAAGGGGAGAACAGCATGAGGTCAACAAGAAATGCCTAGAGGTTAGAGTTAGGGTGGAATGTTTCAGATTACCTGATGTATTTGGAGTCAAGAGATTTTTAGATTTCAGAGAGTCTGGAGACGAATTAGTGGTCTGCAAAATTTTTTCTAATTAAGGAAGCAAAGCTGAGGCAGTTATAAACCCCGGGAAAAATAAAAAAATTTTTCAAGAACTACACTGCATAACTCCACTGTGAAGAATATTACCACTCATCATATAAAGCCAGTTTTAATTATATAAACACTGAATACAGGTAAATTATTAGGTAACATTGGAACGACTGGAGAAGAGAGAGATGTATATGTAATGGGGGAGAATCAATCAAGATCTGATATAGAAAAGTTGATTTTAAAAAAGCAGTATAACTTGTCACTTAGAAAGAGTACAATAAGAAATAGCTAAGAGTTAAAATTGGTAGTCTCTGGAGAAAGAAAATCAGGCATAGAAAGGTGGAGGACTGCCGTTTTTCACTACCAGTCTAACAGTAACGGTGATTTTTCTTAGCCATATGTGTGTGTGTGTGTGTGCGAAGATATATATATATAGATATAGATATCAGGCAGACCTCTGTTAAAATACAAACTAATTTTGTGGTCCAGGTGAGCCCATTAATCTGCCTAAACCCCAGTTTTCTCAATTCTATTAAATGAGAGTAAAAATACCCACCTTGAAAGATCAGTCAAGAATTAAAAATAAGCCTGACTTAGTGCTTGATACATACCGTACACAGTAAAGAGTATTTGTTATAACAGAATATTTCATTAACTTGTGAATAAAACTTAAAACTCTCATATGGAGTGCCTGCTTTTCCATTGGAGGGTTTTAGTACTGAAGGAGGTTTGTAGATTCCTGACAATGGGGATGTAGGGAAGACCCTCCAGGAAGAGACATTTGAGCTGGAAGGGGCAATCATTTGCCAAAGTAAAGATTTAAACTATTTGTAGTGTTCTGTATTCCACTAATTGTATCCAACAAACAAGTGTACTCTAGGAATATAAAATAAGTGCCCCCTGTAGCACAATGTCTTGCTTTGAGTAACTTCTTCCTACCCTTCATTCCTTGTCTCCAGCCAAAGTAGAGTACATCTTCACCTTTCTACGTCGTACACTTTCTTCAACCTTCTGTACCTTTATTTTTTTTGACTTATGGTTACTCTACCTGTGTTTTAAGGCTGAACTTAGACATCACTTTTTCCATTAAGTTTTTCCCAGATGCTCCTGACCAGATTAGAGATCATTTCTTTTAATCCATCTAAAGGGCTGTGTTAATATCAACCTATGCCATTTTCATAGGCTTCCTTATTTGTGCTTAATTGTGCATTAATTATCAGATGCAGTTTTTTAAAGAATATCCAAGAAGACAGGTTTCCGGACTATGATCTCTTCCCTTGGTAATTACATATTGCTGTGAAAGTGCAGGGACTAAAACATTTTAGTCTAAAATACCAGAAATGTAATTTGATCAATGAAATAATTCAGTATTGCTAATGGGCTTACAAATGGTGGGCATCACTATTTCCTAGAGGCACTAATGTCCCAATTTGTAACACAAAAGAATGAGGCTGCCATTAGCCCTGGAATGGTGACATACAGGGATTTGGGTGGCTAATGAACATGTGCCTTCCTCAACCTTTTTTTCTTCATATTAGTGTTTTGCTACACTGAAGAAACTAAGGCACTTCAGCAGATTTATTATTATATCCTCCACTAGATTAGAAGCCCTATGAGGGAAGGTACTGTATCCTATCGAATTTTACAGCCTGTAATATCAGCAAATATATAGTAGGAACTGAATGAAAGCTCCATGATTTACCATTTATTCTTAACAATTGCTCTTAAAACCAGATGTGTATTTTTCTTCCTACATGATACAACTCAGTAAAGTTTCCCATGGAAGAAAACAAGATTTTTGCTCTACTTATTATTAACCACTTACTATTCTAATTTACAAGGAATTTTATTCCTCCTGGCATCCTTCCAGGTCACATCCATGAAGCCAAAGATTTTCTCAATCCCCAGCCTAGAGCATTGCCTAATGTGAGTAAATATTGTTGAATGAATGCCAAATTAGTTGGTTTTTCTACACTTAGCAGTCAATAAAAGAAATAAAGATGTGTTTGTCCCTGATACTAAAGTCATCTACTTTATTTCTCCCATAAATCAAGCTTTTTCAGGCCTTGAAGAATATTGATTGGCCCAGAGATCTCAAACTTGAAGAAGCAAAGAGATGACATAATTCTGATCAATAAAGAAAAACACTTGTTTATGCAGTTCAACTGACAAGAATGCTGGGGGAATGGAGACTCTTAATAGTTTAAACGGAAATAGTGATCATAGTAAACACATAACCTAAGGGTTAGGGAGCAAGATTTTTTTTTAAGGATTTTAAAATTGAGGGTAAAAATACTTATGATTAGTTGGCTAAAAGAATGTATCATCAGGACTTCCCTGGTGGTCCAGTGGTTAAGGCTTTGCCTTCCAATACAGGGGGTGTGGGTTCGATCCCTGGTCAAGGAGCTAAGATCCCAGGTGCCTTGCGGCCAAAAAACCAAAACAAAACAGAAGCAATATTGTAACAAATTCAATAAAGACTTTAAAAATGGTCCACATCAAAAAAAAAAAAAAAACCTTGAAAAAAAAAGAACATATCACTATCAGCATGTTTTTAAAATGTTATTGAGATTTTAATACCAGGAACTATGAAAAGTTATTTACTTACATGATCATAATCCTCCCGTGTACCCTATGAGGAAGATATTTTCATCATCATTTTTTCAGGTAAGGAAACTAGGATTTAGTGAGGTTAAGTAACTTTCCTAAGGTCAGAGTAACTGGCCAAACCACAAGTGCATCTCAAGTTTATTACTAAAGATACATTTGATGAGGGATTCAATTTTTTTTACACGTATAGGTAATTCTGAATAATCCCGTCGCTTTTCTCAAATTCTCAAACAGAAGTATTACCTGAGTAATACTTGAGGATATCTTTTTTTAATATAATTATTGAGGGCCTTTTGTATTAGAATATAAATATTTAACATTATTTGATATTAAATTCGAGTATTTTATACTCTGATGCCTAAAGCCAGTTGGCCTATTTGTGGGGAAGAGGGGTGAAGGCGATGGAGGACACAGAGGAAAGGACATTCATTTCCCCTAGGATGGAAAGAAAACACTTTCCTTCCCATGATGGAGTGGAGATCGGGTAAAAACATGAATTTTGAAGCTCAGTCATCGCTGTCCTGAGGAGGCCGAACTAAATTCCCGGTTACAAAATTCTGCAGTCCTATTTTAATGGAGACTTTTCTTGGGGCATCAATAGCATTTGATATAGTCAAGAAGAAAACAGAACTTACACATGGAGACATAAAGTGGTGGCGGAATAGAAAGTTTATGAATATAGGTACAAAAGAAGGAGAGGAAAATCCTAATGCCTGGAAGGTAGTCTGAGGAGTAGATTTGGAAGATTCCAAACACAGTGGACCAAGGGAAGAACCCCTTCAATAGCTATCAGAATTTCCAACACTTGGGCTGGATTGAGTCACATCAGTCTATTTCTTGAATTACCCTAAGTGTGGAAACTTCCTTGCGATTTCAGCAAGAACACATGATAGCCTATTGCCCAGCAGGATTACCACCAGGTCAGGTCATGAATCTTTTGCAGCTGAAACCAACTCCTCCCCACGCCCACTCCTCACTAATACAAATCTCAGCAATGACCTTGGAAGAACTGAAAGGCCAAAGGACATTCCTAGTGCCTACAACAAATGAAGAAACACTGGAATTCTTAGTAAAGTACATCTTAGTTGCAGTACATCTGAGGGCACTCCTGCCAGTTTCTGTCCTAATTAGGGATCTGCAGTGAACATTGGAAATTCTTGCTCATCCTTATGGCTTTCAAGCACCAAGTGGATCTATTCACAGTAAGGTGGTGGAGTGCCATCAGTGAAAAATAAAGCGGACTGGAGATCTTTCATATACTGGGTGAGGGAGAGTGGATATACTTTTTCATGTGAACCAAAATGAGGAAAAATAAATCATCACAACGAAAAAGCAAAAACCACTAAGGAAATACTGTACTTAGAACATCTTGGCTCTAAAATCATTGGCACAGTAATAGAGATTGTGTCCAACAGATAAAGAACCAAAAAGATGTTTAATTTTAAAAAAGAGCTGTTTTTCAAAAGACTGTTTTAGCTTTTTAATTGATAAAAAGCATCTCAAACTGCAAAGACGAGTACAATTAATAGAAGCCTTAAAATTTAGAGGCTAGCTCCATATGGAAGGGAAAAGAAGTTATTTTAAAGCTAACTCATTTAAACCTGCGTCTAAGAAACAGAGGTACTAACATACAAGTCAAGATAGTGCCTTAGTCTTCTGAAGCCGTATCTACGTTGGTGTCCCTTCAAATTGTTAAAGTTGAAAATAACCCATCTGTCACCCGAGCTTTTATACCTTCAAATAATCCCCCTCCAAAAAAAATATTGTTTTTTTTTAATGGATCAAACCAACCATCTGATCCATTTTTAAATGGTTTATTCTGGGCAATCCAGCACAGGGCACAGATCTCGATAGACAGCCCTAACCAATGTCAAGGTGGGTGGACTGTGGAAGAATGGGTTTTGCAGGTGCCCCCCTGGTTTCTGTACTTCAGTTATGAAAGCCCCTGCCTTGGAGGACATGAGGTTTAATCAAGAGCAGCAGACACAACACCTGAACCATCAGAGATTCAACATTATCACGTTCTGTATTCATCCGTGCGTATTTCTACTGGGACCTTTTGTTTCAGTAAAGTTC
Source organism: Pseudorca crassidens (assembly GCF_039906515.1). Lineage (NCBI taxonomy): Eukaryota > Metazoa > Chordata > Mammalia > Artiodactyla > Delphinidae > Pseudorca > Pseudorca crassidens. The sequence goes on from NC_090306.1 coordinate 8,563,823, forward strand.
AAGACAACATGGCTTGAACACTGAAATATCTTCTAAGTTTAAGTTCTAGGCCTAGGGCAGAGCTCAGTTATAAGCCTCTTCTGACATTAGAAACAGGTTATTTACAACACTCCTGATCTCAAACCGAAAAAAAAACAAACCCAAAAAACTCATTACTTCGACTATAAAAAGTTTATTTTGGAGGGAAGTGATCAGCAAGAAAGCATGGACAATCATTTTATTTTCCCAATAATTCAGTTCCAGAATAGGATCCAGTTCTCTCCAGATTGCATGAGACTAGCTATGGATGTGATACTAGTAGCTTTTCTTGGATCAAGGCTGGGGTCTCTAACACAGGCTTCTTAAGGAAAGGAGAGGCACCGAACTTAATCTCTAAATGCCATTTTAATAGGGAGAAGACAATAAATACATTGGTAGACAATGCTCAGCCCATAGCCCAGACTTCATCTTTTTATAGTTATTTTCTGTGCTTCTATTATGTGGAATAGGTCCCTACTTCTTTTTTTTTTTCAATTTATATATTTTTAATTTAATTTTTTATTTTTGGCTGCGTTGGGTCTTCGCTGCCGCACACGGGCTGTCTCTACTTGCGGAGAGCAGGAGCTACTCTTCCTTGCGGTGCACGGGCTTCTCATTGCAGTGGCTTCTCTTGTTGCGGAGCACAGGCTCTAGGCGCGCGGGCTTCAGTAGTTGTGGCTCACAGGTGTTAGAGCGCAGGCTCAGTAGTTGTGGCACAGGGGCTTAGTTGCTCCGGGGCATGTGGGATCCTCCCGGAGCAGGGCTCGAACCCGTGCCCCCTGCATTGGCAGGCAGATACTTAACCACTGCACCAGCAGGGAAGTTCCCAGGCCCCTACTTCTTATAGCTTCACCTTTCCAAGATTAGTATATGAGTAGGGAGAACTTAATCCTAATGAGACATTTACTGCTAAATTCCACTGATAAGCACCCAGGGCTATGCATAGTTGCCTAAATCTTTTGTTATCTTATAGGTCATTAAAGAAAAGTTTAGTAACACTGAAATGTAAATCTAAAAACTAAAACTATGCTTACTTCTAATAAGTACAAAGTAACTTTTTTACTGAAAGGGATTCTAAACCAAATTATCCTCAGTACTGAATCTAACTATAACCGGTATAATTAGAACTTCACCTTTCCTAAAACAAGATAATCCCAGTGACAACCATTAGGAAATTTATTTTTTCTTTCAGTTTTATTGAGATATAATTGACACACAGCACTGTATAAGTTTAAGGTGTACACATAACAATTTGATTTACATATATTGCAAAATGATTACCACAGTAAGTTTAGTTAACATCCATCATCTAGTATGAATACCAAAAAAAAGATGTCTTTTTCCTTGTGATGAGAACTTTTACAGTGCACTCTCTTAGCAACTTTCAAATATACCATACAGCAATGTTAATTATAGTCATCATACTGTACACTACCTCCCCAGTACTTATTTATCTTATAACTGGAAGTTTGTATCTTTTGACCACCTTCATCTAGTTCCCCTACCCCCCACCCAGGAAACTTCTTATATAGTGTCCAACATAATGAATGAAGCTTAGAAATCTAAATCTTTATGGAGATCTGCATATACATGTATCATCAGCATTGTGGATACATCAGAGTACCCCATAGCCCTGTTCCCTAGAGTAAGCTTTACAAAGCTCTTATGGTTCTTACATTCTTCCTAGTGTCAGACTTGACCTACTGCTCCATCAAAATTAATTTATAACCCACATCTTTTCAACATTTATTTTCTACGTTGTTTTGGGTTTTTTTTGTTTGTTTGCTTCTACCACTGAATAATTATGGCAACTGTAAATCCTAACAAAAATTTCTTCATTTTTTATGGTTTTAAAAAATGTTTACAATTATAATCTCTAAAGTTACTAGCAAAATTATGAATTATTGTATTCAAAATTGTAATATCATTAGCAAGCACAATTTTGCCACCTGCTGGCCTTAAGATGTATATACATTTTCAGCTGCTTTTAATTACTATGTCAACTCAGCACTATATATGCACACAGACATGTCCAAAAATTCTACAAATATGTGATATTCTTTTGTAAACTTTGTTTTTATCTCTGGTGAGTTGGTTGTTTTTATCCTCTCTGACAAGGGACATTATTGTTCATATAATTCTTAGATCCATACACACATACCCCATACAAATTCTGTGTCAAAGTAGACATATAAGTATTATTATACACTTAGGGAAATTATTCAGTACCTTTTTATAAATTCAGTTGATTTTTTTCTTATTCTAGAAAGGTAGTGGCTAGTCTAGCTTGGATCCCTAATGATAGTGTGCTCCTTTGTTTTAAAAGTTACGTCTGGGGCTTCCCTGGTGGCGCAGTGGTTGAGAGTCCGCCTGCTGATGCAGGGGACACTGGTTCGTGCCCCGGTCCAGGAAGATCCCACATGCCGCGGAGCGGCTGGGCTCGTGAGCCATGGCCGCTGAGCCTGCACGTCCGGAGCCTGTGCTCCGCAACGGGAGAGGCCACAACAGTGAGAGGCCCGCGTACCGCAAAAAAAAAAAAAAAAAAAAAAATCAAGTAGGGAAGGGTAGTTCATGATAAAGGGTATTAGTGAACAAACTTCTAATATCTCAGATGAAAAACCAAAAAGGCCAGATTGTCACATATGATTAGAATAAGGACTTGAAGAATGACTGTTTGGAATTCTTAACAAAGATTAAAGAGCTTATGTTGCTCCAAGTTGTAAATCGTTCTCTACTTTCCTTTAACCTTAAATCTCATCCTTGGTGGGAAGTTTACATAACTCCTCTTCTGGTGTTTTTTTGTTTCATCTAGGGAACTATTTCTGATATTTATTCTGTCATGGTACATTGATAACTTCTACTCACTCCCATTTCTTACGAAGTTGGGAAAAGTTCCTGGGTTGAACAACACTTTTACAATGGGCATAACAAAATCAGTATTTAAAAAGAAACCTGACATTGAGGTTGTTGACATCAAGTGGAAAATAAACATTTGGATTTCACTGAGTGCTTCCATCTATCTTGAAATCACATACAATGATGAGAATATATCCTGGTAGATCTCTACAGTGTCACAGAGCCCATTCATGAACATCTCTGAAAAAGACTGACAAACTTCATGTACTAAGAAGAGTGGATTTGAGGAACATTCCTTCAGAATCAGATTCATCCTAACTCCGGGTCTACTCACTATACTTCTGTTAATGAATGCTGAGTATTATTTTATTTTCTTACCTACTAGCTCACACTATTAACACCTACATAGCTAGCAGTTAACAGAAACAAATAGATTTTTTTTAAACTGCTACTTGAGTAATTCTGTTTTTTTTTGAGGTTTTTTTAAATTAATTAATTAATTTATTTTTGGCTGTGTTGCGTCTTCGTTTCTGTGCAAGGTCTTTCTCTAGTTGTGGCTAGTGGGGGCCACTCTTCATCGCGGTGCGCGGGCCTCTCACTGTCGCGGCCTCTCTTGTTGCGGAGCACAGGCTCCAGACGTGCAGGCTCAGTAGTTGTGGCTCGTGGGCTCTAGAGCACAGGCTCAGTAGTTGTGGCGCACGGGCTTAGTTGCTCCGCGGCATGTGGGATCTTCCCAGACCAGGGCTCAAACCCGTGTCCCCTGCATTGGCAGGCAGACTCTCAACCACTGTGCCACCAGGGAAGCCCCCTAGTAATTCATTTTTAAATCTAATACAGAACATACACCATTGACTGTAGCTTTGAACTGAGAGTATTTCCGAACCTGATTTTGGTATTTACCAAATGTAATAGAACTTTTAGCTTTATGTCCTCAAATTAGTAAATATATACTCTATTTCTTCTCAAAATAAACATGTACTTCATTTAATTTTAGCAAGTCTTAATAAGACCTTTTGGAAATTATATTTGTTCTACCAAGCTCTAACTAGAACAGCTCACATTTTTCCTACTGCTAATGACATAAAGCAAGAAGTATCTACATAAAGCCAGGCTGGAAAAAAAAATGACAAGGAATATCTACTCTCCCTTCTAGCCCCTCAAAACACCTCAAATACTGTTGGTCTGTGACAGAAAAAAAGGCTCCAAAAGGAGCAGAATATGACTCGCTGCATTCAATCTTCCAGCTTCGGGAAGTCAAACTTATGGAATTTGACAAAATAACACTCAGTCGTTTCACAAAATGTATGCTACTTTCTTACTTAGGAAAATCCAATAGTCTTTCTTTCTGACAGAAATATCTCAAAATTTGTGTTTTGCAATTAGCAATCTTTTTCCACAAAGATTAATTTGGTTCCAAATGCAAGAAACCCAACTAAAATTAACTTAAGTAGAAAAAATGGAATATGCATATAACAGGGACCTCAAATATGACTGGATTCAGTGGCTCAAAAATGTTATCAAAAGGCTTTAATCCATCTCTAGCTCTTTCCATGTGTGGCTGCCAAAATGACTGCCAGCAGCTCCATATGCCATCCCCTCATTTTAGCAATTCATTCATATATTTTCCTATGGAAGACTTCCACTTGGAAGACACTGACTAGATATGCTTTAACCACATGCCAGTTCCTCATCCAATCACTATGACTGGCCTAGACATACACCAACCCCAGTTGCCTGGGGTTTGGGCAGTTATGATTAGAAGCTTTAATGGGATCACCGTTTTGAAGTAGTTTCCCCCAAGACAAGGATTTGACAGGTTGGCCAACATATCAATACCTGTCCTATAGTTTCAGCACTGATCATACCACTTTTTTTTTCCTTTCTCTTATTTTACTCCATTTTGGATGGTGAAAGGATTCTAAACTATTCTCCTTATGCTCCCATCTTTCCTGGAACTTCCTTATCTCAAAAATTTGTCTTTCAGTTCACATCTACAAGTTCCCTACAACCAAAGATGCAATTCGTCTGACTCTGGGAACTTGAAATTATTTGAAGGTATATGGGTTTTCCTACTTCCTGATTACTCACTTTGGATTTTAAGTTCTTCTGTAAAGTGTTTTTCTGCACTACATGTTCTCCTCTTCATAGCTAATATTGGTGGTAGAATGAACTAGGAAGCCCCATATCCCTTCATTTATTACAAGAAATAAAAAAAATCTATTCCTGAATTGGCAACATCTATCATAGATAAAACAACAACAGAAAAACTACATCCTGCATGGTGACTCTAATAATATAATATAAGCCAGGCTGAGGAAATGGGTAAGTTTCGTTAACAATTTATTTCTTTGAGTCTCTTGCAAGAGTTGTTGAATTGGAAGGAGCAAGATATTAACAGGAGGAGATGTTCTTATCTGTTGCTGTTCAATAAATTATCCCCAATTTAGCAGCTTAAACCAATAAACATCTATTTATTTCACGGTTTCTGTGGGCTACGTGTCCAGGAGTGGCTTGTTTGGGTGGTTATGGCTCAGGGTCTCTCAGGAAGTGGCAGTCGCACGGAGCTGTGGTCCTCTCGAGGTCCACCAGAGGAAGACCTGCTTCCACGCTCACTCATAGCTGCTAGTGGTCCTCAGTTCCTAACCACATGGACTCAGTCACAGCCTGAATGTCCTCACAACATGGCAACTGGGTTTCTTCTCCCCGGGCTGCCTTATGACAGGACAGCTTGCTTCCCCCAGTGAAAGATATGCTTCAACAGAGTGAGAGAGCAGAGGTGCGATGGAAGTCACTGTCTTTTCGTAACCTAATGTCACATATCACTTCCCAGTATTTCTGCCCTAATCTATTCACTAGAAGCCGTCAATATGAAATTAAAATATATTAACCAGCATAACAGTACGCCCGGAAGCTTTAGGAAAATCTAATCAAAGTTTAATTAATTGTGTCTTAACACAATTCAAGACACAGTTAATCACTGTTTATTTGCTAATTACATCATCAGAGTGCTTATTTAACTCAGTGGACACATCAATTCTTCCAATTCCCATGAGCACTTCCTAGACCATAGGGACCCAATATAATTCACTCACTCTCTCAGCACAAGTTTGTCAACTCTGTCAGTACTCATCTTTTCTGCTATACCCACCCTTTAGTGTTCCAGGCAAACTAGTGCATGATAAAGTTTAAGAAGATCACATTTCTGTCACATTCAGAGAGCTCATCACTCCTCTAGAAAGAAGGGAGATGTGGTTGTTGAAGGGGCTGAGGTATGAAATGCACATCAAACTACAAGTGTAAGGAAAAAACTGGGCAATTTTAGGCAAGAAAGTGATATGATGTAATTTATATTTTTCTATCACTCTGGCTGTTGAGTGGAAAACTGATATGGAGTGTGGCAGAGGGCAGGAATGTTACCAAGACCAGCTGGGAGGCTGTTACAGTGCTCCAGGAGAGAAAGAGTCACAGCCTGGACTACATTCTTGGGTAGAGATTATGGATGCACTCATATTGGGGGTATATTTTGAAGGTCCAGCCAACCGGACTTGCTAATGGGCAGGTCGGGGGGTGGTGAGAGGTCAAGAATGACTTCCTATTTTGGAACAAATGGCTGAAACAATTGTCGTTAACAGAGAAAAGATTGAGGGAGAGCGGATTTTAAGGAAGGAAATCAGAAATTCTCTTTGGGACACGTTAAGTTAAGCATACATACTAGGAGGCAAGTGCATTGCTTGAGAGCTTCCATTCATTTTCAGGTGCCTAAGCTCCTGCTGCGGCCTTGTTCTTTGCACTCACCCCACCCTTCCTGACTGGCAGCCTTCTCTTTCAGCTCTTCCATTTCCTCTGTTTTCCTTGTGCCTGGTGAGTTCAGAGCTGATATTTATCCTGTCATAGCACACTAATCTCTTTCCTCCATGGTTGACATTGGAGAAGGTTAGTGAAAGGTCCTGAACTGAGTGATATTTTGAAGAATTACCTGCTCTCTTCCAGTCCTCACCAAGCCAAAGGGAAGCCCGCCTTCCAGCAGGACCGCCCCTTCCACAGCCCACACACAAGTCGGCTGCCACTTCCCTCTCTTCCTTACCTCTGACCCTCCTTTCCCACCTGAAGGTTTACCAAAAGCCACCTGGTCAGGACTGTTCTCCTCCACTTTCCTTTCCAAATTATTGTCTGAGGAAACCAGTAAAAGTCATCCCAATACCATAAGAGGACCTGTTTATCCCAAGAAAGTACTCTTTTTCTCCCACAAAGCCCAGTTGGAACGATTCTGCTTTGCCACATAGCCACATAGCTTTCCCACATTGCCAACTGTGGATACAGTCCCCTTTCTGGAATACATCCATAATTATGCCACGAAAAGAACCCAATCTGCCCAGTCTCCTTGCAGTGGCAAAGTTATCTGTAGCAAACCCCACTGTATCAGAAAGCCTTCCTGTAATATTATCTGCAATCCTTCGGAAAAGCCCAGACCCAGACACTCATATGCATTGCAGGTGACCCACTCATGCACACTAGTCAAGGACATGTTCTTTAGGATTTCCAGCTACATGGCTCTCGCTCAGATAACACAAGCACACCATCATAAAATTTCACTGCACAAAAACTGAACAATTACAAAAACCTAACACTAGTTCTGAAATAAGTGGCAGGGCTTCCCTGGTGGCACAGTGGTTGAGAGTCCGCCTGCCGACGCAGGGGACGCGGGTTCGTGCCCCGGTCCGGGAGGATCCCACATGCCGCAAAGCGGCTGGGCCTGTGAGCCGTGGCCGCTGGGCCTGCGCATCCGGAGCCTGTGCTCCACAGCGGGAGAGGCTGCAGCAGTGAGAGGCCCACATGCCGCAAAAAAAAAAAAAGATAAGCAGACAACTACTAAATATAACATAATAATCAACTGAAAAGAAGAGTGCAGGTAATTTAAAAAATTTTTTGGAAACACAATACTTGTTGCCAAATCTGAAATAAAAGCAACAAGCTAGTGAAGAGGAGAAAGGCCTGATTTAGATGATCAAATAAAGGAATTCCTCCAAAATGCACAGCAAAAAAAGATAGATATAAGAGGGGAAAAAAAAAACAAGGAGAACTGATTCCAGATAAAATATCAACAAATAAGATTCAGGTAGAGAATGGGGAGATATGAGTGCCAGAATTTTGAAGAGAAAACATCCTCTGTTAAAGAACAAAATGAGAAAACAGATTCTAGCACAGAAACTGATTGAAAAACAGAAGATCCATGAAATGCAATTGAGTCTTTAAAGGGAGTATCAGACTATCTTATTGGCGTGCATAATTGCAGCCTCTATATTATCACTGGGGGGGGGGTTAAAAATACTTTCTAGAAGAAATAAAACCCAACCAGAATCTTACAGAAGATTCTAGAAAAGAGAAGCAGCATGGAAGAAGTCTTAGAGACATAAAATAACATGATCCATGATCCATTCTAGGAACTATGTATTTATTCATTTCTTCTGTCCTGGACCCCCTATGGTAGATTCTGTGTCTACATTTGCATTTATTAAATATCATAAATCTTAACGATATTAATATGAATAGAAATTCTTAGGTCACATTTGTCTACAACACAAAGATCTCAGTTAGAGCCAGGTAATCTGGGGTGATGGATGGGAGCTGAGCAGGACGAGGGTCAACCTTCTCTGCTATCCATGTGTGCGCAATATGAGTTTTCCACGTAACTTTCAGAGTTAAACTGAGATGATCTCTATCACCAAAATGCTTCGCTACATATCATATACATATGTACATAAATACAGTGAATGATGGAGTTTAGGTCATAATAATGGCCAGAGATATTGACCAATTTCACTATGGGCAGTAGGATCACTGCCAACATACACACAAACACACACACACACACACACACACACACCCCCACACACACACACCACACACAGGAACAACACAATGTAAGGACAGAGAAACAGACCAACTAAAGAGACTGAAAATCAAATGATGACAGAACAATTCTCATACCTGTGCTGACTGCTTGGATATTGTTCCTTCAAAATCTTTGCCCAAGTCACATGTTGTACCTTTTAGAAATGACACACTAGCAACAACTATCCACTCCATCCTGCTGGGATAAGTCCCAACTCTAACCTTGTCTATCTGGTGACGAGGTCTGTCCAGTATGGAACTAAAAGTTACCCTTGTTCTGCTCCCCTTTATAAAGGAAGCTGCCTGGTTTCTCCCGGCACAGAGCTGAGAACCCCCTCAGAGCTTCCTCCACGATGCTGCTGGCCCTGCTCTCAGGGGCCTTGCTGGCCCTTAGCTCAGCTCAGGGCCCATTTGATGGTAAGAAAAAGAAGGGGGAGGGTGCTGATTCGGCTTGGGGCTTCGGAGATCACAGAGACTGCAGTGAGGAAGCTGGTAGAGACAGGACGGAAAGGAGAGGAAAGATGAGGCTACACAGTGCTTAAGACAAGAATAAGGCCCTTCACATCCTTGTGAGTGTGAAGGCCTCACATTTTATTTAAAGTACAACTGGAAACCAGTACAGAATTTTCAACCAGAGGAATGAAATGTTAAGTTTTGCACTTTTACAAAAGTCTCTGTGACTGTGTTATGAAGAATGCATTACAAAAACCCAAGACTAGTACAGAGAAGTTCCCTCATGAAGAGGTTACAATAATCAAAGTAGGCATGAAGTAGGATGAAGATGGACTTGCTAGGGGATGCCAGATAGACGGAGGAGGTGAAGCCTGTTCAGAGCTACTTCAGAGATAGAGACTAGGATAATAAATCTCTCTCTCTCTCTGCCTAGGACATAGAGATACAGAGATTCCGAGGCCTAGTGGTCTTGTTTTACTCCCACCCACATTTAATATGTCAATGTGCTGTGCCCAAAATGGGCAAGATTGTATCCACGTGTTACTCCTGGTCCTGTCACCTTGAGAAAGCACGTTAATATAAGTAAAGTGTTTTATGAAGAAAGAGGGCAGAAGTACACTAACATATGACACTGAAATACCCCAGCACTTAACCTAAATTAGCATTGGGGTTAAGGGATCCTAGGGAGAACAGCAGGGCCTCATGTATTTTGAGTTTGCAGTTGATCCTCAGCACAGGAGCAACCCTGCCACTCCTTCACCTCCTCCTCCCTTTGCAAAAGCATCACAGATGGTGGCTGACGGGATAACTCAGGGGATATATGGGGTGTGGCTGGAAGTGTCCATTTCCCTGTACAACAGTTGTGAGCCCTGAAGGTTTTGGAATGTACTTTGCACTTCATCTTCTGCTTCTTTTCCCAGAGGGCAACAATGAAGGCTTTCTCAACCTCATTTCAGGTAAGGCTCAATTAATCCTCCATCATCTTTCTTTTTTTTCGTTAGCAGCTTTTCAGTTCTCTGTTGTCCTATTATCCTCATTCTCTTGTGAAGAGCTGATTAAAGTTAGTACCCCTAAAGATTTAGGCAATCCTGGGCTTCCCTGGTGGTGCAGTGGTTGGGAGTCCGCCTGCCGATGCAGGGGACACGGGTTTGTGCCCCGGTCCAGAAAGATCCCACATGCTGCGGACTGGCTGGGTCCCTAAGCCATGGCCGCTGAGCCTGCGCGTCCGGAGCCTGTGCTCCGCAATGGGAGAGGCCACAACAGTGAGAGGCCCGCGTACCGCAAAAAAAAAAAAAAAAAAAAAGATTTAGGCAATCCTTTTCTCATCTTGATTTTGGGGACCATGAGCACGGCCCTAACTTGAGTACAGAGATGTCTAGCTTAGATGACACAGGAATGCCCTCAGGCCAGAAATGACTGTTGAGAGAGGACAGCAAGGGAAGCTGTCCACATTCTGACTCCTCCAGTGTACTCAGAACCAACTGCTTCCTTCTTCCTCAATGTTCCTCTCTTTAAATATGTGGTTTAGGAAAAATGAAAAGAAACTAGGTATGGTTCTTTTTTCTCTGTGCTTCTCCTCTCAACTATGCCCCTGTGCTTAATTAAAATTTGGAAAAGTTATTTAGTGAATCCTGTGTGGGTCATCACTTTGCCTCTCTCTCTGTCTCTCTCTCTTATTGTTATTATTGCTTCACCTGCTCTTAGAGCCAAAGAGTTCCACATATACACTCAACAGGCCAGATTTGGAATCACAGTTGGCAAGCTATGTCAGTGACCCAAAATATAACTGGCAACATAACTGCCATGGATAATCCATTTGCTGTCTTCTGTCCCAGGAGGCAGCCTCTGGGGATTCTAAGATACCCAACACCTTCTTTTTTGCCAAATTTAAGGCACATATTTGTCTCAAGAGCAAAGAACTAAGACTCAATATCACTAGTATGTGGGTGAACAGGAGTACTGCAAAAAGGAGTAGGAAGTTGGTAGTTGAGAGGCAGGTTCTGGGAGAACCAGGGACTGTCTGATAAGGTCATCAGAGATCAAAATGAGAGGGCAGCCATCTGTCACCTAGTTCCTCTATCCTTGTGCCATACCTTACAGATGTAAACAACTCAAACTCAGTTGAGGAGTTTCCGAGACCATCTCCTGGACGACCTGGAGGGCCACCACCTAGACCACCTCCTAATGGTGAAAACCAAGGTGATGGACCTCAGCAGGGACCCCCCGCACAAGATGGTCAACCTCAGCAGAGACACACTTCTACAAGGGGGTCAACCTCAGCAGAGACCACCCCCACCAAGAGGTCATCATCATCGCCATTCTCCCCCACCTCCTCCTGGGAAGAATCGGGGAACACCATCCCCAGGACGTGGACCAGAAAGACCTCCCCAGGGCCCACCACCCCAGTAATCTGGAATTCAATGACAGGTATGATTCAAGCTCACTCTCCATCAAGGGCCCTTACCCCTGCAGGTCTCAAACTTTACTGTGTCACTGAATCAACTGAAAATATGTAGTAATTGCATAGTCCTGGACCCCAGTTCTAAAGATTTCAGATATTCTGGAATAGAAGAGCAAGATCTTTTATTTTTAACATGTTATCCAAGGTGATTCTGATTTTGAGAAACACAGACCATAAACTGCCTTTTTCCCTATGATTACCTGCCTTAAAGTGGGCTGGTAATGAGGAAGTAGAGCAGTGTTCTCAATGACTTCCCATCTCAAGTTTCCACCTGACCAGGCTTCTCAGCTCCAGTGTCCCTACTAAATGATACTTTAATTTCACGCTGCTAAATTTATCTAGCTTTTAAAATATTTCATTTTGAATTAGTATATGTTCAAGGTAAAAAATAACTGAACAGAAAAGTATGAGGATAACTCTAAAGGCATTCATATTCCCATTTCCCCACAAGCCAGCACAATTAACTCTTTTGAACATCCTCTGGAAATATTTATGCCCACATAAACATATATAAACTTTTTATCATTATAAACTTTTTATATCAATATCATTATAAACTTTTTATCATTCTTTGTATGCAGATCTATAAGTTGCTCATTTCAAATAGCAAACCTCTTAGATAACATCCTTATCAATTCACAGAGCTATATGGATCTATTTGGTCTTGTTTTCTTTTTAATTGTATACTATTCCATTGTCTGGCTGTGCCATGATTTCTTTAACCAGCCCTGTATCAATGGGCATTTAGACTGGTTTCAGTTTTTCACTACAATAAAACAGACTGCAGTAACCATTTTTGTAAATATATATTTGAACACCTTAAACAGCAACCTAAGAAGAATCTTTTTCTATCTTGTAAGCAACAATTTAGAGCCCATTATCTGTTAGGTGCATAAAAACTGTAAACCAAAAGAAATTTGGAAGGAAACCGGAGAGGGCGGAAGAAGAGAGAGAAAATTGTGGGCTCTTGCCTACTTCCTTTCAGTGTGATCTGCAGGGATTAGAAACCACCTGCCAACCTTCTATGAACTTTCTTTTTTGCTTTTCAGAGCATGAGTATGAAGATACCAGTCCTTCAGGAAGCCATGATATTGGAACAAGGCAGTCCATCTTCAATTTACCAATGAAATAATCAGCATCCAATTTCTAAGTCCCATGTCTCATTCTGGGTGTTTGTGAGTCTGAAATCTGAGAGCCATGAACCAGCATAGGAACATCCAAGACCCCTTCTCATTGACGCTTCCAGCAGGCTTCCTCCTGGACCAACTTCCTAGAAAAACACTTTCCCTTCGTTCTTTGTTTGGGGACAGGAATGTGTATCTCCTTTTCTACCTGCTATTGCCTCCTTTCCCCTGACACCTTTATTCATAAGCCAGGTGCCTGTTTCTCTCTTTCTACAGCACTAATGCAATGTTTTTATTATTTTCACACCTTTTACTGAGATTCTAGTAATTTTAGGGAAATAAGGAAATTATTGCAAATGTGAAGAAGTTGCACAGGCTGAGGGAATCATTAAAATTTCCAAACTAACTGATCCTGTTAAAGATAAAAAAGAAATGTGGCTCTAGGTCCCTACTCCCTCAAGCCTACAATACCCCTTTTCCCCTTTTTTGGCATTTCTCAATTTTCCTCCTCCCTAGATCCCCCACCTTTGTTAACAGAATCGGAGTGAATTTCATAAAGGAGGTGGTATGCTGTATTCTAATTGGAGTTCTTCAGACATGAGTTTAATCTTATCTCTTTCCGTTTTCTCTGGACTTTTAGCAAGCTATTTCAACTCTCAGAGCCTTAGTTTCCTCACCCATATAATAAAGATAATAATAATACCTACCCTAGAGGGTGAAGAGTAATGATTAGCACACGTAAAAACCTAGTGGAGAATGCCTTCACCACTTCCTAATAATTGTTGTGGGGAAGAACAGTACACATGAAACTAAGAAATGAAGTGCTCCCAAATTAAAACTGTTAAGATTGCTACGGCAAAAGATCAAATTACAGGACTTCCCTGGTGGTGCGGTGGTTAAGAATCCGCCTGCCAATGCAGGGGACACGGGTTCGAGCCCTGGTCCAGGAAGATCCCACATGCCGTGGAGCAGCTGAGCCTGTGAGCCACAACTACTGAGCCTGTGCACTAGAGCCCGCAAGCCACAAGTACTGAAGCCTGCATGCCTAGAGCCCGTGCTCCACAACAAGAGAAGCCACCGCAGTGAGAAGCCCGCGCACCACAAGGAAGAGTAGCCCCCGCTCGCCACAACCAGAGAAAGCCCGCGCTCAACAACAAAGACCCAACGCAGCCAAAAATAAATAAATTAATTTTTTTAAAAGATCTGACAATGCATCTTCCAAATTTTAAAAAGACATGAAAAAATTCACTTTGTCTTTTTTTTGGTAGCACTTTCTGATGTCTTTTCGTTTCATCTGGGGGATACTGTTTCTGATATTGATTCTGTCATGGTACATTGATAACTTCTACTCACTCCCATTTCTTACAAAGTTGGGACATGTTCCTGGGTTAAACAACACTTTTACAATGGGCATAACAAAATCAGTATTGAAAAAGAAACCGGACAGTGGGATTGTTGACATCAAGTGAAAAAAATCATCTTTGGATTTTATCAAGGGCTTCCACCTACCTTGAAATCATACAGAATGATAAGAATCTATCCAAGCAGATCTCTAAGACGGAAAGGAGCCCATTCATGAACATCTCTGGAAAGGACTGGCAAACCTTATATACTGTAAAGAGGGGATCTGAGGAACATTCCTTCAGGGCCAGATTCATCCTAACTCCAGGTCTACTCACTATACGTCTCAATGAATGCTGAGTATGATTTTATTTTCTTACCTACTAGCTCACACTATTAACTCATACTGAACTAACAGTTAACTGAAACAAATAGGTTTTGTTAAACTGCTTCTTGAGTTATTCATGTTTAAATCTAATAAAGAACTTCACCCACGATTGATTGTAGCTTTGAACTGAGACTATTTCCGATCCTGATTTTGGTAACTACCCAGTGTAATGGAACCTTCAGCTTTCCGTCCACAAATTGATAACTATATTCTCTGTTTCTTCTCAAAATAGACATGCATTTCATTTAATTTTGGCAAGTCTTTTTTTTTTCTTTTTCTATTATCTTTTTAATTTTTTGTCTAACTTAAAAAAAAATACGGCGCCCCCCTCACACGGGGGTGAGAGGTTCTGCACACAGGCTGCAGCACAGCGGGCTTTGGAGGCGTGGAGGCAAGGTCCTCCCCGATCGCTAAAAGAGGTTTTCTCCCCGAGGGCGCGTCGTCCCCCACCATCGTCTCCCCTTCGGACCCACGGAGGCTCTTCGAGAGGCTAGCTCGCGGCTGGGCTGGGGGTCTGCGGTATGGGCCACAGCTGGGCTGACGTGCGCCTTCGCCGTCAAGGCAGTGAAATGCCTGCGCTGCCTCAGGCTCCTCAGTCTGCCTTGCCGGGGCGGGGCGGGGCGTGGCGGGACCGTGGCGTGGGCGTGGGCTGGATCTGAAATGTCTGACCAAGCCCGCCTCGCGTCGCCAGGCCCGCCACGATGGCTCACATGCCCGCGTGCAACCCAGGCTAACACACGGCGCGCGCCCGGCTACGTCAGTTCCCCCCGCACGCGGCGAGGACGACCACGACGAGGCACCTGCCCCACGAGACGGGGACAGGGGCGCCTCCCTTACCCTCTCGACGTCCTGAGAGAGTTGCTCGACGACGGACGCACCATCGCGGTGGGGACCCGAGGGCCTCGCAGGCAACGGGAAACGACGCCACAGCTCGGGCCAGTGAGGGGCGACCTGCAGCGCTGCAAGGGCACCGCTGAGGGCGGGGCGAGACGCGCCCACGCACTGAGGTGGGCACGCAGCGCGGCGGCGGCGGCGGCGGCGGCGGCGGGACACCCCCGCCCTTCCCCCACCTGGGTGGGGAGGCTTCTCGCGAGACACGCACCGAGGCGTCGAGGCTAGAGAGTCCCCGCGGTTTGAGAGGCAGGGGCGGGAGACCAAAGGCGGTCCCGGGCTCCGCACCCCGTCTTCCACGCACCACCGCTGGGCGGGCAGGAGAGGCCAGGGGTCCGTGGGCAGAATGAGGAGAGCGGCCTGGTTCCCCGGGAACGTCGGCCTAGGCCCAGCCCTGGAGAGCGCGACATCACCACATCCGGCACTTTCTGCGAGTCTTGGTAAGACCTTTTGTCAATTGTATATATTCTACTGAGCTCTGACTAGAACGCTCTTATGTAGTATTCCTACTGAAAATGGCATAAAGCCCAGAGTACCCACTTAAAGCCAAGTTGGAAGAAAATGACGTGGAATATCTACTTTTCTTTTTACCCCCCACCCCAAACACCTCAAATACTTTGGACTGTGACAGAAAAACAGGCTCCAAAAGGGGCAGAATGTAACCTTGTTGCAACCAATCTTCCACCTTCTGGTGGAAAATCTCTTAATTTGAGATTTTCTCTTAATGTGATAGATTGATTTCCTATCCCGATAGGTTTGATGGTCTGCCCTCTCTAGTCTTAGAAAAGTTTCACCTGATATGACTTGTCCAAATTACTTGTTTTATAGAATACAGCATGCTGCTTCCTTTATGAAATATACTCGTGTTTGTTAAAGAATGGTGGGGCATCTAGGGAGGGAGAAAATTAGCAGAAATTAAAAAGGGGAAATGGGGTATAGTGAGCTCCAGGTAATAGGGACCTAGAACCACATTTATGTCCTTAGCAAGAAGATCAGTTATTTTGGGATTTTATTTTTATTTGGTTTGTTTTTAATTTTTATTTTATATTGGAGTATAGTTGATTTACAATGTTGTGTTAGTTTCAGGTGTACAGCAAAGTGATTCAGATATACATATACATGTATCTATTCCTTTTCAGATTCTTTTCCCATATAGGTCATTACAGAGTATTGAGTAGAGTTCCTTGTGCTATACAGTATGTCCTTGTTGATTATCGATGTTATATACAGTATATATAGTAGTGTGTGTTTGTTAATCCCAAGTTCCTAATTTATCCCTCGCCCCAACCTTTCCCTTTTGGTAACCATAAGTTTGTTTCCTAAGTCTGTGAGTCTATTTCTGTTTTGTAAATAAGTTCATTATATCATTTTTTAGATTCCACATATAAGTGATATTTTGTGATATTTGTCTTTCTCTGTCTGACTTACTTCACTTAGTATGATAATCACTAGGTCCATCCATGTAGCTGCAAATGGCATTATTTCATTCTTTTTTATGACTGAGTAATATTCCATTGTATATATGTACCACATCTTCTTTATCCATTCATCTGTCGATGGGCATTTATGTTGCTTCCATGTCTTGGCTATTGTAAATAGTGCTGTCATGAACATTGGGGTACATGTATCTTTTCGAATTATGGTTTTCTTTGCTATATACCCTGGAATGGGATTGGTGGATCATATGGTAGCTCTACTTCCAGTTTTTTAAGGAACCATCATACTGTCCTCCATAGTGGCTGTACCAGTTTCATTCCCACCAGTAGTGTACCAGGGTTCCCTCTTCTCCACACCCTCTCCAGCATTTATTATCTGTAGACTTTTTGATAATGGTCATTCTGACTAGTGGGAGGTGATAACCTCATTGCAGTTTTGATTTGTATTTCTCTAATAATTAGCAATGTTGAGGTCAAGCTCTTAAAAACTGTCTGGGCCTCCCGTCAGTGGGGGAGACTCTTGCTGGCCTCTCCAGCATTTATTTTTTGTATTTTAAGGATTTCTTCACCCTGTGCAGCTTCTTCACCTTTGCAATATTTTCCTTGTTTGCTAAAATTACTGAAACTCAAAAAAGGTGTGAAAATAATAAAAACATTGCACTAGTTTTATAGAATCCAGGGAAGGCAAAAAACAGTGGAGCTCTTTCACCTGGCAGCTGGTTTGTGAATTAAAGGTGTCAGAAGGAGGGAGGAAGCAACAGCAGGTAGAAAAGGAGAGAGCTGTTCCTGTCCGCAAGCAAAGAACAAAGGGAAAATGTTTTCTAGAAAAGTGGTCCAGGAGGAAGCCTGCTGGAAGCATCAATGAGAAGGGGTCTTGGATGTTCCTATGCTGGGTTCATGGCCCTCAAATTTCAGATTCACAAACACCCAGAATGAGACATGGCACTTAGAAATTGGATGCTGATTATTTCATTGGTAAATTGAAGATGGACTGCCTTGTTCCAGTGTCATGGCTTTCTGAAGGACTGGAATCTTCTTACTGATTTTCTGAAAAACCAGAAAAGTTTGCAGGGAGTTTCTAATCCTTGCTACTAATTGAAGGGAAGTAGGTGAGAGCTCAATATTTCTCTCTCTCTTCTTCCTCATTCTCCCCTTTCCTTCCTAATTTTTTTGTTTATGGTTTATATGCACCTAACATAATGGGCTCTAAATTGTTTCTTACAAGATGAATGAAAAAGATTCTTCTGAGGTTATCTCTTGATTGCTGTAAGTAATGTTCAAATATGTATTTACAACGACGGTTACTGTACATTTCCTATAATAGCAAAAAAATGAAACCAGCCTACATGTCCATTGATAGGGGTCGGTTAAAGTAATCATGACACAGCCAGACAATGGATAGTATACAGTGGTAAAACAGAAACAAAAACAAAAACCAGGATCAAATAGATCCACATAGCTCTATGAACTAATATGGAAGTTTTCTAAGAAATACATTATTTGAAATGAGCAGCATATAGATCTGAATATAAAATATGATACCATTTGTGGATAAAAAAGATTATATATATTTATATAGACACAAATATTTCCGAGAGGATGTTCAAAAGAGTTAACTGTGGTGGCTTTTGGGGAAGGAAGTGGGGAGGCAGGCTATGATATGCCTTTAAAAGTTAGCCTCATACTTTTTGTTTAGTGTTTTTCTAACTTGAGCCTATATAAGCAATATTTTTTAAACTACGAAACATTTAGCAGCATAAAATTACAGTATCATTTAGCAGGGACATGGGCCCTGAGAGGCCTGGTCAGGTGAAAAATCATTGAGCCTGAGGAGGAAGAGAGGAGAGGACCAAGAGAGAACAGTGATCTGTTCCTCATTGCCAGCCCACTTTAAGACAGGTAATCATAGGGAAAAAGGTAATTTATGGGCTGTCTTTCTCATAATCAGAACCCCCTTAGATAGCTTGTTAAAAAATAAAGGATCTTGCTGTGCTATTCCAGAACACCTGAATAGAAATCATTAGAACTGGGGTCCAGGACTATGCAATTTCAATATGTTTCCAGTTGATTCAGTGACACAGTGAAGTTTGAGACCTGCAGGGGTTAGGGCCCTTGATGGAGAGTGAGCTTGAATCATACCTGTCATTCCAGATTACTGGGGTGGTGGGCCTTGGGGAGGTCCACACTGGGGTGGTGGGCCCTGGGGAGGTCTTTCTGGTCCACGTCCTGGGGATGGTGTTCCCTGATTCTTCCCAGGACGAGGTGGGGGAGAATGGCGATGACGATGACCTCTTGGTGGGGGTGGTTTCTGCTGAGGTTGACCCTCTTGTAGAAGTGTGTCTCTGCTGAGGTTGACCATCTTGTGCAGGGGGTCCCTGCTGAGGTCCATCACCTTGGTTTTCACCATTAGGAGGGGGTCTAGGTGGTGGCCCTCCAGGTCGTCCAGGAGATGGTCTCGGAAACTCAACTGAGTTTGAGCTTGAGTTGTTTACACCTGTAAGGAATGGCACAAGGATAGAGCATCGTGGGGATAGAAGGCTCCCCTGTCACTTTGATCTCTGGTCACCTTTCAGACAGTCCCTTTCTCCCAGAACCTGCTTCTCAACTACCAACTTCCCTCCTATCCTTAGCTTCATTTCGCATCACTCCTATTCATCCACATACTAGTCATATTGAGTCTTAGTTCTTTGCTCCTGAGACAAACATGTGTTTGTCTTCATCCATATTAACAGCTGCTCCCCATCACTCGTATTACCTCCTGAGCTCTGCCTCTTGTCAGCATTATGGTGAGTTGTATAATTATTTCATTATATATTACAGTGTAATAATAAAGCGCACAATAAATGTAATGTAATGCGCTTGAATGTAATGCGCTTGAATCATCCAGAAACCATCCTGTCCCCAGTCTGTGGAAAAATTGTCTTCCACAAAACCGGTCCCTGGCGCCAAAAATGTTGAGGACCACTGCTACATGGAACTGTGGCAGTAGGCATACAATTCTATGCATTTGTCAAAAACCATAGAACTGTACACTGTAACGTGAACTTTATTGTATGTAAATAAAGGCACAATTAACCAGGGTGTGGGGGGAATCTAAGATGAAATGCAAGTTGAGACAGATGACCGTAACTGAGTACAAATGAACCATATAACCATGCTGACAGAACAGAAACAAAGGTCCCGACCTAGATAACCTTGGCAAAGAGGATTTTGACCAGATAATGTGAAGGCAAAAGACAAAAAGAGCTACACACAAACATTGTTCTGTGATTATAAATCTTTTTTGACAGGTAAGTCAGTATCTCTGAAACTAATTTATTGGTATAGTAGAGTTGAACAAATATGTAAACATATTGTAGTTGTGAAGTAGGTTTCTCATTGTAGGTAAAAGAAAAAGAAGGAAATGGAGAAGGCTAGAATAAACTTTGAGTTGCTGGACTGGAATTGAATTATCAGTATGTACTCATGTTCTCACTTATGTGTGTGTGTGTGTGTGTGTGTGTGTGCATATGCATACACAAACAGATACAGAAATAAATGCACATATGTGTGTATGAGTTAGCATATGTACATGTATTTTCTAGCTCTATTCAGTGAGAGGGGCTAGAATCAGTGACAGGTTAGTAGCCATGAACACACCACCTAGCTGCTAGATCTTGGTTTCTAAATGCCATTCTTCAGTAAAGGGAACCAGGGGTCCTTGGAGAAATGGTTGTTTCCAGGGCTAGAACATCTTGGGTGTCAGAAAGTAAGGAACTGCTTGAAAGAAAAAGAGATGGAACATGTCAAAAGGTATCTCAAAGAGCACTCAATGGCCAGTAAGAACTTGAGCTACGCAATAAATAATGATAGTACTGGATTGTAACCCAAAGAATAAAATACGTATTCTTAGGTCCATCGTAAGATTAATGAATGAATGGATGAATGAGTGAATGGAAAAATGGTCACTTTTCCTTGCAGAAAAATTCCACTTAATATATTAGAACACCACACTAATATTTAACCACAGGCAAGATCCATCAGTGTATAAATAGGATATCTGTATAGTCTTAAAGTATCTCCCACAACTATTTAATATTTATAACGGGAGCAACAGTAAGTTTACAGTAGAGAGTCCTGGTAGATATCACCTTAGCCAAGAAGTGAAGGTTAACATGACCAATAATACATACTGACATAATGTGCCCCTGATATGATGCGCTAAGAAAAGCACAGCCAATGGCACTTCCCAGTAATGCACAACCTCAATCCAATCATAAGCATGTATCAGAAAACCCCAAATTGAGAAACATTCTACAGAATAACTGATCAGTACTCTGTCATGTCAAGGTCATGAGAGACAAGAAAGACTGAGGACTAAGGAGCCATGATGACTAAGTGTAATGTGGAATCCTGAAGGAGATCCTGGGACAGAAAAAGGACATCACTGGAAAAACCTGGTGAAATCCAAGTAAGTTCTGTACTTTAGTTAGTAACGTTGAGCTGAGGTTGATTTCTTAGTGTTGACAAATGGTCTACGGTTATGTAAGATGCTAACCTAAGGGGAAGCTGGGGGAAGAGTATACAGGAACTCTCTATACTAATTTTGCAACTTTTCTGTAAGATTAAAATAATCTTTTAAAACTGGCATTAAAAAATTAAAAAAGGAATAGGATAACGTAAAATGCTATTTTGATATAAAATTTTCAATGAAATTGACATTATTGTAAGATAATGTTAATTACCAAATTTAACTCAAGAAGCTTAGGAAAAGTTGAATAGAAAATAACCATGAAAGAAATGGAAGTTATAGGAAAACAGCTGCAACAACCTATCACTATAACCTCCACCATCAATGGACATAGCAAATTTTGATATATAAATTTTTATATCGTTAAAAAACATAATTCTTACTTAAATTGTTCTAAAATATAGATAAGATTAACAAGTTTCTAAATTCGTTCTGTGAGGTTCACAAAAAAAAATATGTAGACCTGCAAAGATATTTCATTAGGAAAAATTTTCAGTTAACATCTAACTAGTCAACACTGTGTTAGAAGAATAATATATCACGTTGAAAGAGGATTGCAAGCACGGTTCAGTATTAGGAAATACTGAACCCTGCTTCTACTATTGACCTTCTAACCCCTGCTGATGGCCTCAAAATTTTTACTGAGAAGTTCAAGGAAATCAGAAAAGAGCTGTCTCACCTTAACAGCCACCAAGGTGACTAACCATGAGACGTGCTGCATGATGATAATCTGTGACTAACCCACAGGCAATTCTAGCCCTATTTTCTGGTTTCTCTCCCATTATAGTTGAAGCCTTTTTCCTCCTTTTACTTCTACTCTGAATTTCAACCCACATTGGCTAGTCAAGGATTTTGCTAGCTTACTCCCATACCAATTCCACTCTTGCTCCAAAAGTCTATTCTCCACCCCCATTCATTTTAAGATCACATTATTCTTCCATTCCAAAATTTCCAATGTATTACCACCATTTTATTCCATCAGAACAAAATCCAAATTTGTTACTATGGCCAACACCCTACATGATTGGCTGTCTCTGAACTTGCTGACTTCTCTACTTAATTCTATACTCCATTCTAGACCCACTGATCTTCCTGGTATTCCTGCAACATACCAAGCTTGTTCCTACCTTTATCAATCATGCTTCCTCACTTTATTCAAATCAGCTCAAATTTCACCACTTTGAAGCCTTCTCTGAATACACAAAAACCGTCCATCTCGTTAATTTGCTTTTTAAAAAAATTTTTCTTCTGGTAGATTTTTTTTAAAAGACCTAATACTTGTTAGAGCAGTTCTAGGTTTATAACAAAATTGAGAGGAGGGTACAGAGATTTCTCGTGTACTCAGGTCCCCACAGATGCATAACCTTTCCCATTATCAGTATCACTCACAAGAGTGGTATATTTATTTCAATTGATGAACCACATTGACATATCATAGTCATCTGAAGTCCATACTTCACCTTCAGGTTCCCTCTTGGTGTTGTATATTCTGTGGGTTTGAGCAAATGGATAATGACATGCATTCATCATTATAACCTCATACAGAGCATTTTCACTGTCCTGAAACTCCTTGTGCTCTACCTGTTCATCTCCTTGCCTACCCCCACAGCCATGGAAGCCACTGATCTTTTTATTGTCTCCATAATTTTGCCTTTTCTAGAATGTCATATAGTTGGAAGCACACAGTATGTAGCCTTTTCAAATTGACTTCTTTCACTTAGTAGTATGCACCGAAGTTTCCTCAGTGTCTTTTTGTGGCTTGAAAGCTAATTTCTTTTTAGCACTGAATAATATCTCATTGTCTGGATGTACCACAGTTTATATTTATCCACTCACCTGCTAAAAGCCATCTTAGTTGCTTCCAAGTTTGGGCAATTACGAATACAGCAGCTATAAATATCCATGTGCAGGTTTTTGTGTGGACACAAGCTTTCACCTCCTTTGGGTGAAGTACCGAGGAGTGTGATTCCTGGATCATAATGGCAAGAGTGTTTCGTTTTATGAGGAACTGCCAAACTGTGATCCAAAGTGGCTGTACGATTTCAAATTCCCACCAGCAATGAATGAGAGTTCCTGTTACTCCACATCCTCGCCAGCATTTAAACCAAATGTCAGTGTGCTGGGTTTTGACGATTCTAATAGGTATGTAGTAATGTCTCATTGCTGTTTTAAATTGCATTTTCCTGGTGATGTGTGATGTGGAGGATCTTTTCATATGCTTGTTGCCATCGGTGTGTTTCCTTTGGTGAGTTACACGCTAAGGTCTTCGGCCCATTTTCTAATCGAGTTGTTTTCTTATTGTTGAGTTTTAAGAATTCTTTGTTATATTTTGGATTACAGTCCTTTATCAGATGTGTCTTTTGCAAATATTTCTCCCAGTCTATGACTCCTCTTCCAACTCTCTTAACTGTCTCTTTTACAGAGCAAGAGTTTTTAATTTTAAAGAATCTGGCTTATTAACTATTTCTTTCATGTATTGTATTTTTGGTGTGATATCTAAAAAGGCATGCTTTTTTAAAAAAAAATTACTAGTCTTCACTGTCAGATAGCCAGCATTCAAGATCCCTGCGTCTTGGTCGTCACGGTCTTGTGTAATCCCCTACCAGATTATATCAGGATTGGCCTGTGTGACTGATGGCACACTGATGGCAGAAATGGCAGTATGTCACTTGTAAGATTGAGTTACGAAGGACATTGTGGCTTCGCCTTGGTCACTCTCTCTTGTTCTTCAATCTCAGTCTCTCTCTCCCTCTCTCTCTCTTTCTCATCACTTGCTTTGGGAGAAGCCAGGTGCCTTAGCCCTATGAAGAGGACCCATCCTTTACAGGCGAGTCTCTTGGATCCTCCCATTTGGTTTCACAGAGGGGAAAGCACCAAGAGGGAGGAGAAGAAAAAGTCTTCTACCTCCAGTCCTTCACTTCCCACTTGGCTTCTGATAACAACTTCACTCTCCCCAAATTGTTTCTAACCTGGATGGAGGTGGGCTGAATGACAGGGATGGGTCTGCTTCCTCCTAGTAAGCCCTGCAGTGAGGTTTCCATCTCCAACTGCTCAAGAGTCTTCGGTAGTGACTATTATTAAAAAGAGAAAGATTTTGTTTATAGGTGGATCATATAATCACCAAGGTCAACTCTACTCTGTAGAGTTAAATTACACTTACATTTCCTTCCTTGAAAACCTTTTTGTTTTCCTGGAGTTAATAATCATCTTTTTCTTCATTTGCTTGGTTTCCTTTCACGTCTCAGTCTTCCTGCAACCTCCAACAGACCTGTTAAATCTCTCTCAACACAATGTTTTTCACCCTCAAACAGTCAGATAATTTGCTTTTGTCCTGGAAATTCCCTTTTCTCCTTCTTAAGTAGGATGATGTACGTCCTGGGTTAAAGAAAGCCTTTCTTGGTTTTCTTCTTTGTTTGAAGTACATCCTACCATATCTTATTACGAATGAGTGCATGAGAGGCAAAATATTTAGAGATTTTTATGTCTGAGAATGTCAATTCATAATCTGACTGGATATAAGATTCTAAGTTAAAATTATTTTTACTAAGAATTTTTACAACACAATTCCTGACTTCCACTGTTGTTCCACTATCATTCTGATTCTCAATTCTTTGCATATGACTGCTTTTCTCACTGAGAACTTCAGAATCATCTTTTTATCCCTAACATTTAATTAGATATATGTTGATGTGGATCTTTTTTCTATTTCTTGTACTGGGCACTCAGTATTCCCAGAGGGTCTTCTGTCCTGGGGCCTGCACTTTAAAAGAGGCCCCACACAAACATCAAAACAAAGGCATTGTTTTTTTCTTTCACTTTCATTAGAAAATATTTTTAAAGTTCAGCAAGTAAATTAAAAAAACAGGAATTGTGGGAGAGGGGCACAATTGAACATGGGGTCCCCAAGGCCTGAGTATGCAGGATTGAGAATGTGTAAAGGTTCAGAATAAGTTCACAACTTCTGCCCTGGGGCATCAGACAAAAAAAAAAAAAAAGGCTACTTTTGCTTAAATTTAGTCACCTCAAATCAATCAAAAGCATGAAGGCAGACAGGTTCTCCCACCCCCACACTGTAACTACACTCCCAATCACTCCTGTGCTCAGTGGTATAGTTTGGGGAGGTGCTTAAAAATTCCTGGAAATCCTAAATCAGAACTGAGGCAAGGGGGAGGAAAACTTGCCCAGCAGGTTCCCACAGGAGCTTGACCAGGTCAGTCCTGGGCCCGACCAGCTTCCAACCTCCTGTTCCAGCAGACATCCTGCCCGCTCCCTTCTCCCAGCTTGCAGGGACAGTGTCCATCCAGGGGAACTCATGGCTCCCTTGGTCTCTAGGCTTGGTCTAAAAGGCAGTCTCCAAGGAACAGGCTTCGGGAGCCAGACAACATGGGAAATTTGACCTGAACCTAGGGTCTATCTTGGTTTGTAACTTGTGAATATTTAGAGATATGTGTGCAGGCCTCCATTTGTATTCCTGCACCGGACCCTGCAATGTTAAGTGTGAGCCTTTGGATAATAACTGGACACTTTCAACATGGAGGATCATCCTTAAATTCTGGGACATATGTTATAGTGTTCCATTGATAATTTCTTTCCCAGTATATTCTGTTTTCTTTGAAATTTGTGTTGAATTTTTTCTCACCTATTAACCATCTCTTTGCATTTTTGCTCTGTTTTATGGTGGAGTTCTTCATCTTCTATTGAACTTATTATCAACTAAATTTACAAGGACCAATATTTCTTTTTATCTTATGGTTGACTCTTTATTTAATAGCATCCCGTTCTTGTTTGAAAGATGCAATATGTATTCTTTTTCCCTCAGAATATATTAATTACAGTTTCTTAAAGTTTTCTTCTACTCCTCATATTGTCTGTTTCCTCTGAATTCTGCTTTTACTGTTTCTTTACTTGAGTCTTATTTGATAGAGATTTTCCTCAAATGTCTGGTGATTCTTTGCTTTCTGTTCATACATTGGAGTTAGACACCAAGACAATCAGAAAACTCTATGTGCATTGAAAGATTTTTTGTAGAATCATGTACCTCACAGTAGGATGATTGAGTGGCATGATAGCTATTTTGTTAAAACTTATCTCCAGGTGCTGTCTCTGAGACAGCTCTGAGTCTTCAGAAGAATCTTCCCGTCTCCTGCTTGGCAAGCATAATCCTCACTGCTGGCGCTTTGGAGCTGGCCAGGGTAAGAGGTTGGACATCTCTCCATTTATTTTATAGGCTTTCACTTGATTGTCCTGTTTTTTGAATAGCATCTCACTCGTATCTTCTTCCATAACAGTTGTCCCCAACTGTCCAGTGCCTCTCTGGTTCAGTTTTTCTAGACAATAAACCTACTCTCTCCTGATGCAATAAGGGAGGATATGAACCTGTTTCCAGTCACCTGTCTCCCCACCATCATCACTCCTCCTCCAACCCAATCTTCACGTGCCTTGTGTCTACAGTCCTTGAGCCTTGCCAGGGTTCTGTAAGACCATTGGCTTACTTCTATTTGGTACCACTATCCCTGCCCCCAGACGTGCACAGCTACTGGAGTAAGTTTTTCTCCTTTATGTTATGTCATTAACCATTCTGCTGGTTTTCAGTTCTTATAAATTGTGGCTGTTAATTGTCCTGTAAGTTTTATCAGAGATGATGTTTGCATTTCTGTTTCTTTTCTTGTTGTCCTTGTTAGGACTTCGAGAAGAAAGGGATAGGAAATGTTTTTACTATTAACACATAAATTGCTCTCAGTTACATTAAGGAAAAAATTGACCAATAGGCTAAAAACTCAAAACAAAGGCTGACAAAGGCTTATAAACCAAGACTTCTGTTCCCATCCTTCCAGTCAAACAGCTCACACCAGGGTAACCAATGACTTCCAGCTTGCTGAAACATGTCAGTGGATATGTTTCAATCTTCATCTTAACTTGCTTCTCAGAAGCAATGGACATTATTTACAACTCTGTCCTACTTAAAACACTCTCTTCCTTTGGCTCCATGATACTGTGTGTACCTGTTTCATAGTCTAACTCTCTGGTTGCTCTACTCCTTACTTTTTTCATTTATCAAATATTTATTGAGTCCCTCTTCCACACCAGTTATTTTACTAGGAGTTTAGGATGAATATAAAAATCATGATTCCCACCATCTAGGAGTTAAAGCCTTGTGTGTCCTTTGCAGATGCATATGCTTCCATTTAGCCACCAAATTCCTCTAACTTTGTTTTAGATTCTTTTCTCACTATATACTATCTCCTTAGAAAAGTTCATACTAAAAAAAGAAAAAGGTAACTATGTGAGGCAGCAGATGTGTTAACTTGATTGTGGTAATCATTTCACAATGTATGTGTATATGAAATCATCACACCGTACATTTTAATTCTATACAATTTTTAAAAATATAGAACACTTCATAAATTTATGTGACATCCTTGTGCAGGGGCCATGCTAATCTTCTCTGTATCATTCCAATTTTAGTATATGTGCTGCCAAAGTGAGCACTATATACAATTTTATTCACCAATTATACCTCAATAAAACTGGAAAAAATAAAAATAAAAACTCATCCTTGCCCACGGCTTCAATTATTATCTGTGTGCCATGATACAAAGTTCAGTGTCTTGCCAAGACCTCTACTGAGCTTCACACCTTTACCTATATGACATCTTCATTTAAATATTTTAAAGGTACCACTCAGTACAGTATTTCCAAAACAAAATTAATCTGATAATCCTAACTCTAGAGACCACCATCCAACCACTCATGCAATACAAAATCTATAGCTTTAGCTCTGTGTCATTCCATACAAGATCCACCACCAATTTTTGTCCCCTTTTCTAAATATTTCTCAACTTGTCTCTATCTCTATCACCACCTCCATTCACCTATGCTCTACAGTATCCTCCCTACTTGGTGACCTGTAACCATTTTCGCTTTTCCTCCAAATTCTTTTCCAAGCTGTAGTCTGCAGCCAGGGTTAGCTTTTCAAACCGTATATGTGATAATGCAATCACATATTTTTTATGTGATTTTTTTTAACCCAACAAAAACCTATTCTGTCCAGCCAGAGGACTAGGAAACAGACAGCCTAGCATGGCAGAAAACATTTAGACAATAATCCCTCTTCTACAGTCAAACACCACAGAAAAAGCTATGGCCCCAAGTGGGGAGTCTAGACTTCCACACATGCCTGGCTGTAACAAGGTGACCAAACCTGTGCCAGAGTAAAGTTAGAGAAGACCGAGGAGGAACTGGAACTTTCATCCCCACTTAGCAGTTTAAGACCCTCATTTTCCCCCCACCCCACAGAGTTAGTGGCAACCAGATGGGGAGCCTGGACGTCCTCCCTCATCCAACAGTAACAAAGCACTCCCTCCTTTCCATACAGGGGTAGTGTCAGTGGAGACTACACGGAAAGTAGTAACAAGACACCCCTACTCCTCTCAGACAGGGTGATATCAGTGGAGGCCTTGTGGGGAGCCAGAATTCCATCCTTCACCAGGCAATTATGGGGACCCCCTCCCCTGCTTGGGAGTCAACACAAGTTGAGGGGGAGATCTTTACTTCTGCCCCTACCTGCCAGTAATTCAGTACCTCCACCTTTTACCTGCTGGAGTAGTATCACAGAAATCCAGCTAAGACAGAAGATTTAAATAAGATCCAGAGCCTCTAATACCTAAAATGTCCTGTTTCAATTGAAAATCATTCATCATACTAAGAATCAGGAAAATCTCAACCCGAATAAAAAAGACAATCAGCAGATGCCAGATGAAAAGGCCAGAGATATTAGAATTATCTGACAAAGAGTTTCAAGCAGTTGTCATAAAAATGCTTCAATGAGCAATTATAGACATGCTTAAAACAACTGAAAAAACCTCAGCAAAGAAATAAAAAGTCTTAGCAAAGAATCAAAATGTATAGCAGAACCAAAAGGAAATTTCAGAACTGAAAATTATAATAACCAAAATTTTAAAACTTAATGGAAGGGCTCAACAGCAGAGGAAAACAATCTGTGAACTTGAAGACAGAACAATAGAAATGACTCAATCTGAACAACAGAGAGAAAAGAGACAACAACAAACAAACAAACAACACAAAATACCTATCAGATTCTCAGGGTCCTGCAGGAGTATAACAAAAGGCCTAATATTCATGTCATCTGAATCCTAAAAGAAATAATGGCTGAAAACTTCCCAAATTTGGCAGAAGACATAAGCCTAAAGATTCAAAAAGGCAAGCAAATTCCAACCAAGATAAACCCAAAGAAATCCACACCAAGACACATCATAGTCAAATATTTGAAAATAAAGACAAAGAAAAAAATCCTGAAAGCAGCAAGAGAAACAACTTATCTATAGGGGAAAAACAGTACAAATAGCAGAAAACATGAAAGCCAGAAAGAAGTGGCACAATACTCTTTAAGTACTGAAAGAAAAGAACTGTCAATACTGATTTTCATATAGTAATTTTATCTCTCAGGAATGAAAGGGAAATAAAGACATTGGATGAAGGAAAACAAGAGTTTGTCACCAGCAGATCTTCCTGAAAAGAATGGCTAAAGGAAGTTCTCTAAACAGAAAGAAAATGATGAAAGAAGGAACTTTGGAACAGCAAGAAGAAGAAAACAATGGAAAGGGGGAAATATGGGCTGATAAAATACATCTTCCTTTTTCTTTTGAACTTCCTAAGTATGTTTGACAGTTAAAGCAAAAATTATCTAATACTCTCTGATATGGCTGTAAATGTGTGTAGAGAAGTATTTAAAACAATTATAAGCAGAGGAGGGTAAAGGAAGGCATACAGGGAGGCAAGATTTCTACAGTTCACTCAAAGTGGTAAAATATTGACCCTCTTAGACAATGAAAATGTATGTGTATATAATGTAATACCTACAACAACCACTAAAAAAAAAAAGCTGTACAAAGAGATACACTCAAAATACTATAGATAAACCAAAATGGAATTTTAAAAAAATATTCAGGTAGCCCACAGGAAGGCAAAACATAGAAAATAGAGAAATAACAAGATAAACAGAAAACAAAAAGTAAAATGGTACACGTAAGCTCCAAACATATCAATAATTACATTAAATGTAAATGGGCTAAAGTAAACCAAAATGCTTGAAAATTGGGGAGGTTCTGGACTAAAGAAACAGAATAGCCTACACCAGTATAAAAATTTGCCCAAAATTTGTATTTATATATAAATTGCACACACTTTATGTAAACCCATCTAACATTGTTCAGAATAGGATAACGCCTGTCAAGGGCCACCATCAAGTCTCTTTCAGACATCTAAGGACTAGAAAATTACTGAAAACAAAAGGTTACAGATTCTCAGAAAAACCACATCCTGTAGAAGCACAGCCAGCCCACATAAAACCGTGGACCAAAACAGATGTGAACCCCCTCCCTCTTTCCAGCACCTTGCCCTTTAAAGCACAATAAAAGACTCACCCCGCCCCCACCCTTCAGGGCCAACACCACTCTAGGCGTTTGGCCCCTCTCCTCCCTTGGAAAGTGAATAAAAACTTTCTTTTCTGCCCTTGTTAATACTTCTGTGAATTCTTTCACAACCCATGTCAGCTCACCTAACATTTTATGTTAAATATTATTTAATATTTTGTATAATTAATTTTTGGTACAAATTAATTAATTTTGTACAATTAGTAATAGCATATAGAACTTGTACACAGTGTAAATAACTCATATAGAGCTTTCAGCTCAGGCCAGGCCTTCAGTGGTAGCTATTATTACGAGGACAGAAACTGGGTAGGGCTTCTCATCATTTGCAGCATGATACTCTCTCCAGCCCTGAGTCAGCCACATGATCATGAGGGTAAAAAACTGATAGACTTTACAACCATTCCGTATGCGTACAGCCATTCTGTTTTTCACTTTTGGAACAGTATTCAGTAAATTACATGAGCTATTCAACATTTGATGATAAAACTTGGCTTTGCCCAATCAGATGATTTTGCCCAACAGTGGCTGACGTAAGTGTTCTGAGCACGTTTAAGTAGGCTAGGCTAAGCTATGACCTTCGGTAGGTTAGATGTATTAAATGTATTTTCGACTTAGGGTATTTTCAACTTACAGTGGGTACTGGGTGCATAACCCCATTGTAGGTTGAGGAAGATCTTTATATACTCTTCCTAAGTGACCTCTCTAAACCCATAACTTCAACTGCCACTTACACCAGGATCAGTAAATACTAAGCAGACATGCTACAAATGCCCCCTTCAACCAATCCCCCGGTTTGGCTGGACTCATCTCTGTTCTCGAGGTAACCACTTAAACTGTGCAGCTGGAATTTGAAATGAAAACTTTTTTCCATTCTGGATAGATACTAATGAGTGCCTATTTTGAGTCCACTAACACTTTTTCTTGGCTAAATTTCACAAATCATTCCAATAGTCCATGATAAAATTCCATGCTGAAATCCACTTGAAATTAAAAAGAAAGTGGGAAGAGAAATTGGAAAAATAGTCACTGACAGAACAGAAATAGTTTTATATCCTTAAAAGAGATCAGTGGAGGCCTTGGAACTATTTTCCTATTTAGATGAAAACCCTGAGACAAGCGGCTTGATGGAGCCAGGCTAAGGAATCCTCAAATACGATGTGCTCTGGTACAAGCCTATGTGACAGATCACTGATGACATGGAATACTTCTCCCTGAGGCAAACTAATACATTAATAATTCTTTACATTAATGATCCCAAAAATCAGTGTATTATTTGTTGAAATATATTAAGGAGCAAAAAGGAAATTTCAATTGATTTGATATAACCGACTCATTTTATAAGAGGAAGCTGGGGTTCACAAGAGGCAGAGATACAACTGGTAGAATCTACATCTCTTCACTCCCAAGTCTGCCCATCACTCTAAACTTGTGCTATTTTAGTTTGTCATTTATACTGTGGCATATACATACTGTGAAGTATAAATACGTGAAACCAACTAATTTTACATAAACTCACCCACTCCCTTTTGCAAAAAATATAGTGTAAACATAAAGAAAAACATGGGTGATTGTTTCCATCCCCCACTGAACCAAACCAGTTCTAGAGTAAGATGTTCTCTGCTGTCTGTGTCATGGCTTCCCAAAGATGCTCACCTATTAATTCCCAGAACCACTGAATATGTTCAGTTACATGGTAGAGGGGGAATTAAGGTCATTAATCAATTGACCTTGAAATAGAGATTATCCTAGGTTATCCAGGTGGAGCTCAATGTGTCCTCAAATGTGGAAGAGGGAGGCAGTAGAGTCGGTGTTGGTGACTCTGTGATGTACTGTCAGAATCAACCAACCTTTGCTGGCTTCAAAGATGCAAGATGGCCAAGAAAAGTGGGCAAGAAAATGGATTTTTCCAGAAAGGCTTCAGAAAGGAACTCAGCCCTGCCAACACATTGTTTTCAATCCAGTGAGATGCCTTTCAGACTTCTGAGCTACAAAACTAAAATAATAGGTTTATGTTATTTTAATTTACTAAGTTTGTGGTAACTTGTTATAATAGGAATAGGAAAACCAATATACTTTCCATAGGCTCATTTCACGCTTTCCTGTGGTCATAAGGAGTTGGCGCCTGATTGTAAAGTATTTATCAGAGAGGAGTAAAATGGTTATTGGTTCTAAAACAAGGCAACTAAGCAATATGTTGCCTCATAGGGCTTCCCTAGTGGCGCAGTGGTTGAGAGTCCGCCTGCCGATGCAGGGGACACGGGTTCGTGCCCCGGTCTGGGAAGATCCCACATGCTGCGGAGCAGCTGGGCCCGTGAGCCATGGCCGCTGAGCCTGCGTTTCCAGAGCCTGTGCTCCGCAACGGGGGAGGCCACAACAGTGAGAGGCCTGTGTACCGCAAAAAAAAAATGTTGCCTCATAAAATAAAAACCCCCTCTCAAAATTTAGTACAAATGAACATTTATTGAGCCCATATTAAATGGGACATGGTTAAGAGATGCCCCTCTTCTGTCTGTGTATAATTCCTGCCACTCTGTTTATCCTCAAGTAGGTACCTCCGATGTCTCACTAGTCTTTTACAATTATTCAAGCTCCTATAATGGAATGGAAGGCTTGTTCAGAGGCTCAGAATCTTCTTAGAATGTTGTGGTTAGTAGAGCGATGGTCACAGGTAATGAGAATCTGCTTCATTTTCTAAACTAAAAAGCAAAACAAAAACAAAAATGAAAACATGAGTTGCCAAGAGAAACAAGAAAACCTAGTGCTCAAAAGATCAGGCTCATCTTTCTCATTTCCCACTGGGCACATGATTTAATTTAGGGTGTAAATTCCTTATTCTCCTGCGCTCTCTTTGAGCCTTAAGCAAGATACCTGCACACTGTCCAGGTATCCATTTTAATGCCTGAAGAAGTTACTTCAGAAATTTCCAAAAAAGCCAGGAGTGAGGCAAAGTATTAAAACCAGGACTTCCTGATTCAGAGCTCCTAGGCTTTACAGCTTTTCATTGAATTATATATTTTATGAATCAGAAAATCTGATGCCTTTTCCTCAGGCTCTCCCTTAAAAAGATTCCATAGACTGGACTGGAATCCACATCCTAGTGAGACAGGAAATCTTGGAAAACTCAAGGGAGAAAACTTGTTTATCCTATGCCTATTTGGTGACTGAAAATGCAAACAATTAGACTTGGACGGTAAACCTCAGAGAGGAAAGAGGCTGTCTTTTTCACCTCCATATTAGAATTATAGCTGATCTCAGCATCTGGAAAGTTTTAAATTGGAATCCTTTCCCAGCATTGAAAATGGTGTCAAATCCCTAATAAGATACCAGAGACAAGAGAGAAGAAACTTACCAAAAAACACTGTGTTGTACTCGTTGCTTCCCGTGGAGGTGCGGGGCTCCTCTATAATTAAGTAAAGAAATGGTTTTTATTCACTTCCAGTAAGGATCACAGTGTGTCTGTCATTCAGCTCACAGACTCAAGTAGCCCCCTAGTAAACATAGGACTCCACTGAGTCTATGACACAAAAACCTCCCTTCTTCTAACTGCCAAGGCACTCTGCCATGCCTGAAATCCTACCAGTGGAAATGAAACACAAGTGCACTTCATGAGAAGGATTTAGTTAAAGGGCTGGTCTCCACTCACACTTAGAAGTCCCTGAGAGATCCAACCTTCTTTTTAACAGGCCCTTCAGCCTCCACTAAAATACAATTTCTAGATTTCTCCAACTACAATCTGCAATCCCCTATACGCTTTAAGCAGTGCTGGAATACAGTAGGTCTCAATCAATGTTAGCTATTATTTATAGACATAAGAATCAGAGTGTTTAGAAATTTGCTTTTGTAAGTAAGGCCCAAGGGTCTTTCTTAGCGAAAATCTCAGGCATTCCTGCAGACTACTGGGGTTTGTTTGCGGGGGTGGAAGGCATTGAAATCTTACGACTTCTTGGCTGAGTGGCAGACAGAAAATTGAAAAATGATGGTGGCTTGAGAGAGGGATGGGCAGAGATAGGGACACTGCTTAATTCATGAAGCTTTTAAATTGCTCTATCGTCTCTTCAGTCTATATTCAGATAAGATTTACACTTAGTGTAACCTTTACTCCAAAAGTTCTCTATTTGAAATGAATTGTAATCAACTGGAAAAGAAAAGGAAATTGTTAACCCCTTTTCTGACCCTACAGAGACATGAAGGAGCTTGTCCTCTTTAGGGAAGCCCAGAAAGCAGGTCCCAGAGATCAGATCAGGTCAGACCTTGGGGCTGGAGCTATGCTGGTGTTCAACCAGTTGCAGTTCCTGGCGTTCTGGGAAATGCTTTAACTTTCCTCAAGTTTCAATGAACTTTTGGCTAAGTTTACTCCACCTCAGAGAACAAAGCAGCAAAAGTATCCCCAAATGTGTAAATTACCATAGGACTTTCCTATGTAAAGAACTATAAATAAGGAAAGGGAGGCAGGGAGGAACTTCTGCATTTCTGAAGAGAGGAATCCTCACCTGTGACCTCAGTGGCTTCTTCCTTAGAGCTCAGGGTGTTTAATCCCACATTAGTAGGCAATTCTAGGAAAACAAAATGGACGACGGGAATTGTCACAGACATATGCTGGGAATCAAGTGCACTGGACAAAAGCAGCCTTTCCCTCAGAAATGTAAAAGAGGGAGCCTACCAATTGCTGCCCAGGCCTCCTCTGAGGACACAACCCTCACTTACCAAAAGTCTGTGTGTTCTCCAAATACACGTCAGTTGTTGTTTGTGCATCTTCAGTGAAGTCATGGTGCGTGGTCAAGTCTGACAGGTCAGTGGTCGACTCTAGGCCAGTGGTCGACTCTGGGTCAGTGGTCGACTCTGGGTCAGTGGTCGACTCTAGGCCAGTGGTCGACTCTGGGTCAGTGGTTGACTCTAAGCCAGTGGCCCACTGTAGGCCAGTGGTCGACTCTGGGTCAGCAGTCGACTCTAAGCCAGTGGTCAATTCTGGGTCAGTGGTCAACTGTAGGCCAGTGGTCGACTCTGGATCAGTGGTCGACTCTGAGCCAGTGGTCAGCTCTAGGCCAGTGGTCGACTCTGAGCCAGTGGTCGACTCTGGGTCAGTGGTTGACTCTAGGCCAGTGGTCAACTCTAGGCCAGTGGTCAAATCTAGGCCAGTGGTCGACTCTGGGTCAGTGGTCAACTCTGGGCCAATGGTCGACTCTGGGTCAGTAGTCAACTCTAGGCCAGTGGTCAACTCTAGGCCAGTAGTCAACTCTAGGCCAGTGGTCAACTCTAGGCCAGTGGTCGACTCTGGGTCAGTGGTTGACTCCAGGACAGTGGTTGACTCTAAGTCAGTGATGAATTCTAGAGGAACCAAAAAGAAAAAAAAAAACAGTTCAAGTACTTTCTTGTGAGAATGTTTCCACCATCTCCACAGCCTTCCATTCCCAGCTAGATCTTTTTCCAGGGAAAACATGGAACAGAAAAGGGGATATTGAATCAAACTGGTCTCCCCACAAGTTTCTCTTCTGCCAAGTGCTAGAATGTCCAGAAGACTAACTGCCACCTAGGAATACGCTCGCTGCCCCTACTCCACCCTCCTTTGAGGGGTCGGGTTAGGAAGGAGCGTTTGATATTGTGCCTCTAAATGTGAATCAGTCAGACTGCAGTGGAATAAAATTTCAAAAACTCCCCTATATAATTCTTTCAGTTCCCTGAAAACTAAAAATATAAGTGGGGGAAAGGAGCAAGGAAAACAGCTATTTCCAAGGTGCATAAGCAAGAATGAAATGGACTCTAAAATGGGGACTCCTACCATTTTCATTTAATGGGCTACATCTAGCTCTTCAATTTCCAGTCTGTCCTAGAGAATGCACAATCCAGACATTTTGGGTCTTGTGAACCATAAAAGCATCATAACCATGAAGGCCTGATGAGCCTACCACCTGGGTCTGCTTGGGCTGCAGTGAAAGACCTACAGTCCTTGTGGCTGCCTAGTCCAGCAGGTTGTGGGCACCCTGCCAATGAGGTCAAAATTATTAGCTCTCTAATTTAGTCATTTGCTTTGTCATTCATTCATATGCAGTAAAGAACCCAAACCCAGCAGCGGATAAATTGAGAGCTACCAGAGGGAGAGCTGGGAGGAAGTGGAGGGTAAAGTCACCATTTTAGTGCAAGTGAATGAATACCCCTCCTCTTGAGAAACGGATCTGAGTTCAGGAAGGACTAGAAGAGAAAGAGGCTTGGGGGGAAAGCAGCCTTCTTCTGGTTCAGGAGACAGGGATTCCTTCTTCTCTCAATATGACTCACAAGTTTCTGCTCCAGACCCACTGATTCCCACTGCATGTAACCCAGCCAGCGGCTAAAGCACTTTGAATCTTACTCTCCAGTAAAGTTAGAGTACACCCAAGGACTTTTTAACCTGAATCAAATAGAGAAAGCCTCTTTAGCACCTGATAGTTAAGGGGACCACAGGGAAGCCTCAAGAGCCCTCTCATCACCAACCCTAATTCCATTTGACCCAGCCTGACTACCTGTATGAGGCGGATTCAAAACACAACCTTAATCTTAGTCAAGCCACTCAACTTGCCCAAGGCCTCATAGCTCGCTCACACACACACACACACACACACACACACACACACGCACGCACACACGCACGCACACACGCACGCACACGCGGTGAATGGACTTTAGCCCTCTTCTCCAGAAGACCTCCCAACGTGCACTCACCCTGAAGCAGTGCGGGGTAAGTCACCGCCAGGGCAAAGCAGGCAGAGAGGAGCAGGGCCTTCCAGAGCATGACGCCGGTGCCAGGGCGGGGAGCGCGGCAGGCTAGCGGAGGTGGGGAGGACCCAGGGTGCTGGACCGCAGCTCTGCTGGGCATTTATTACAACTTCAGGCCCAGGTTCCAGAGGAGGCATTCCCAGGGGGTTGGGAAGAAAACAGCCTCGCCCACAAGTGATGAGACTGCCCTGAAGCAAAGGAGGGGAAAGGGGGGGTGGGGCGAGGGGGTGAGGGATGGGCGGCGGGAGGGAGAGGAAGTAAGGAAGAGTTCGGAGGAAACCATCAGTGAGGTCCTTGGCGACGTTAGGGTCCTTTGCCCCATTACCACTAGGGGCAGGGCTTCTAGTTCCACCAGATCACATCACTCCCCTCCTGACCCAAGGCTGTAAGTTTGTCCTCTAGGCTGGAGCCAAATAATGCTTTACTGAGCCCCCGAAATGCCTCTGTGTGTCAGGGTGCGGGACTAAGAATAGTAGTGGGGTATGCTGGCGACGCTGACGCTGAGGGAGAACCCTAGTGCGAACAATCTTCTAACTCTAGCGGGTCCCTGGAAGAGAGTCGTCGATCAGAATGATAATAACTAGTGCAACTATTATAATAACAGAAATATCTAAAATTGTAAGATTTCACATGTGCCGCTATCTCATTGGATTCTCACCACGGTCCCATGCGGGAGTCGTGATTGTCCTCATTTTTCTGGTGAGGAGCCTAGAGGCTGAGAGACTCAATGACTCCGATTCACCCGGAGATACGCACGCTCCGCCGCGATGCCGCGAACACGCAGGACCTCTTGGCTGTGAGGACCTGGCTCCTGCGAATGACCTTCCCAGTCCGCTAGGGGGCGGTATGAAGCTGCGATGCGTCCTCGGCTGAGCACTGACTTACCCTCCCCGTAGACGCAAAGCAGGCCGAGAAAACACAAGGTTGTGGGGCTGGCTCACCTAAGTAGGCCTCAGAGCGCAGTGAAGTCACCACCGTTACCTGGACAGGAGGCCTCTACACATACCCACAACTCCCATCGCAGGGTCAAACCCCATGGGGCCTTTTGGTTTCAGTTTTCTTTACATAAAAGGTCACAGCTGATTCCTGCTCCTCAGAAACCACAGGGCTGACAATACCACTGAGGGAAACCTCCCAGTAATAGTAATAATAACAGCTAATATTTATTGGGTGCTTAACTCTTGCCATAGGCGTGTGTTACTTTAGCCTAACACCAAACCTCAGGCAATTTTATTCGCCTTTTCCAGATTAAGTAACCGTGCACAAAGAGGTTAAGGAACTTATGAAAGGTCACACAGTAAATGTTATAGAATCAGGAAGCAAACCTGTGGGCACTCTGATGCTGGGGCCTCTGCTCTCAACCAACTCTACCGTTTGTGCCCCCGGCCCTGTTATCTCCGTGAGCTCATAGTTTTGTCCCGGGAAGTGTGGCAACTTTACAGTCTTCTCCTTAAAGGCAGAGGGAACACATGCGCGCGGCGCACACACACACACACACACACACACACACACACACACACACATATATTTTGTTTTTCTGGAAACTAAATTTCCTTGGCAAGGCCTGTGCAATGAAGTGTAACCACATACAATAGGAGCTTGGGAAGCAAGAAGGTCACAAAAAACTTGCAGGCAAATAACACCAGCAAACAATGAAAGATCAGACAATAATGCGGCAGGTCGCCAGCCAATGGATGAAGGGGAGATTTAATCTGCATCAGCCACAATATGAGAATATTTCCTACCCTAGAACACTGGAAGAATCGACTTCCCTATGTGCAAAGTAGAATCTTTGATCTCTTTGAGGAGAGCTGGACTTAGACCTTAGTACTGAGGGGACAGAAATGACCAACAACTCAACTACCTAAAAATATAGACACTGCTTTAGATGTTCTTCCAAAGATAATGGTACCATTTTTGTGTGCCTTAGTTTCCCCCAGAGTCAGTGGACGAACAGCTTCTTGGTGACTATTACATTGAAATATGGGAGCAATTTGGTCCCCCTTCATGAAGACATGTTATTATTTCTCATCACTTGAATATAGTTAGGTCATTACCACAGCGGGTCCCAGAGAGGTCTCTGCTAAGGTGAGATCCAATAAAATTGTCAAGTTATAATTATAAGGTCTTTTTTATTAATATGGGATTGTAGTTCTGTTTTACAGTATTAAAATATTTTGGCTTTCTTAACTTTTTCCATTGCTATCAAATTTTATAGAATTATATAATGTCAAGACTTGAAGGTATATTAAATTTTACTCAGCTCAATCAGATATCCAATATCTTTTTTTAAAACATAATTTTTCCTTAAATAACATCCCTGGTAATGGGGAACTCACTACATTGAGGAGAACAGTTCATCTTTGGACAATTTTTCCTTCCAGTAGAGAAAATATGTCTTCCTGTAATTTCAACCTATTTGCCCCAGTTTTGTTCTGGGGGACCGTATATATAAAATTAGGTCCTTTTTCCTCTCTTCAGATGTCAAAAGTGGCTATCATTTTACTTTCAAATTTCTTCACCATTCTAAAAAAAGTGTAAGTTTTTTCCTGTCTTATTCCCTCAAATTTCTCCAAAACCTAACAAAGTGTCTGGCACATCAGAGGTGATAAAAATATTTATTGATAAATTAATGATCAATGACTCCTGGTCCTTAGTCTCTGATCGCGTTAGTCGATGGTCGTTTGAAAAGGAAACACTGTAATTGAAACAGATTATCACAGATTTGATCTAATTAGAGAAGGGAAAAAAAACTATCACCATCCTTCCTTCTGGAAAATATGATTATATTGAATGGACTTGTGCATTAAATGCCAGATGAAGTGCTAAAAGGCAAGTCTGGCAGAAAGTGTGGAAAGTTTCCTGAAAGCACTAAAGAAATTAAAAAACCTTTGCATCTACTTTCTCTAGAGTGAGATCAGTTTCCGGCAAGTGGGTTGAGCTGGGAGTGAGTGACATCCTGCAGATGTGTCTCTGTCCCTTCCTAATTCCCACCCTCAACAGACAGAAGCCCTGAAGCACCTGGGAGCATGGAGCCAGGAATTTGACCCAGGGCAAGTGCTTCTTCCATTCTCCATTGCAAACCCCAACAGTCATGCTTCCCTTAGGGGGAAATTTCCAGAGAGCAAGACAAGTTTCTCCCTTGAGGAACAGGGCGCCCAGAATGGTCACCTGGCCTTGCAGATTAGATACTGATAAGGGCTAGCCTAGTATTTTAGGGCCTAGTCAAGCATTTTTCCAGCATCTGGTCAGAGACCTAGCAATTACACTAAGTATCTTGAGCAATTCAAAAGAAATCTCAAAATTGATTCCTTCTTAAAAGTTATAACCGTGGATAAGTTTATTTTTATGTTTATATTACAAAGTCAGTTTATAACAGGGTACTAAGAACTCTAATCCAGTGCCAGAGATACAAAAAAGTTATTTACTTAACAAATGTTTATAGAGTGACTAAGAAATGCAATGACTAAAGCAGAAGAGGCACTAGACAAGAGGTCAAAATCGCAGACTCTGGGGTCCAGCATCCTGGACTATATCCTGTATATCCTGGCTCTGCCAGTAGTAATTAAGCAACCATGGGCAAGTTACTTAATTCATAGTACCTCAGTTTTTTCTTTACATAATGGACATAAAAATAGTTTTTACTTTGTTGGATTGCTATAAGGGTTAAATTAATGTATTCGTGTCAAATGCCTCGAATAAGGAAAACCATAATAAAAATTAGCTATTATTATTATTAGGTGCTGAAGATGAAAAAGGCCCAGGTCTCCAAAGAGTTGATAATATTATTTTAGGGTGGGAACATAAAGGAACATCCCCCTGGAAAGTTTCATGGGGAAGATGGGACAGTTAGAGTAAGATTCACCTGAATTTAATAAACATATTTCTCGGTTTATAGAGAGAAAGAAGGTAAACGGAGGGACTCTAGGCAAAAGAAGTAATGTGCATGAATAGTAATATTCAAGGTGTCCCGTCGTGAATTATAATCAATTTGGGAACATAGAGGAAAACTATGTTAATTGCTAGATTCTAAACCACTGAAGGCTGGAACCATCTTAATCAACTTTGCATTACCCACTCCTACAGAGTCTGTGATGGTTGCATAGCGATTGCCAAATAAATGATTATTCATCTGTATTGAACTGTAACATGGGGTAGGTGGGAAGGCATCATCAAATCCATCACTTCAGCAATAAAATAGTGGCTAAAAACTTGAGTTCTGGACTATGAATCCAGGTCTTTGTGAACACTTGGGCTTGCCCAAGTTACTTTATCCTTCAGAATGCAGGTGGTGATAGTAAGCATTTCACAGGGTCATTATGAAAATTAAATGAGCTCATCCATGTAAACTTGTAACTAGCATATAATAAATGATCGATGATTGGCAGCTATCATTATAATAACTTGAAATGGACCTTGAAGAATAATTAAAACTGTAAGAGTGACTATTCTCATTCAAGAGAACTTCCTGACTGGAGAACATAGGGAGAGTGTGGGAGGAAAGGGGGTGGAAGGAAAGAAGTTTGTGAAAAACAGTCTGAAATGACATTTGGGACCAAACCAAGGAACGCTTCAGAAGCTGAAGAGATGAGTCATTTTTCTGCCAGCAGAAGTTCTGGTAGAGTCATGCTTTAGGAAGACTAACCAAACCTGCACAAGAAAGTAGGTCGGCTATGACACAGCACAAGCAAGAGCTACTTCAGATTGAGCAGAGTGGTGGCCCTAGGCATGAAAGGAAGGACGCAGATACTAAAGACATTACAAAGGTGACATTAAAGGGACTTGGTGGCTGATTGGATTGGCGGGGATGGGCAAGTCATCCCCACCATAAGTTATGTATATGCTACCAAGAGTTGGCTTTAATTCCTCTAGGACATGAATTCCCAGAGTCAAAACGCCTATGCTAAAAATAAAAGGAGACAGAAGAGGAGGATGAAAAGTGTAAGTCCTGAGATTCAGCTGAGAGTCTTGCCTGGTGGTGAGTGAACAAGTAAGAAAACACACTGTGGTGTAGCAGTAATGGATCTCACTGGGTTAGAATAAAGTTTTAGGGCCTGTGTTTTCTCTGGCGCTAGTACACATCCTTATGGGAAATTCTGAGACTGACTACAGTGTCTTTATCTGTTAAATATTTTGCCTCAAGATTGGACCCTTTTAATTCATGGGGGGGGTTCCGTAGCTAATTGATAAGAAATAAAATAGTTATAACAATGAGATTTCACCTCAAACACATTAGGATTATCAGAAATACAAACAGACAAAATAACGAGTGTTGGCAAGGATGTGGAGAAATTGGAACTCTTATGCACTGTCGTGGGAAGGTAAAAGGGTGCAGCCATAATGGAAACAGTATGGCAGGTCCTCAAAATATTAAAAATATAGTTGCCTTATGAACCAGCAATCCCATTTCTGGGTGTATATCCAAAAGAATTCAAAGCAGGATCTCAAAGAGACATTTGCATACCCATGTTCATAGCAGTATTATTCACAATAGGTAAGAGGTTGAGGCAAACGTCCAGCAATAGATGAATGGATAAAGAAAATGTGGTTTACAAATACAACAGAATATTATTCAGCCTTAAAAAAGGAAGGAAATCCTGTCACATGCTATGAACAAGGTCACGTGGATGAACAAGCAAGGTCGTATGGATGAACCTTGACGATATTATGCAAAATGAAATAAGCCAGTGACAAAAAGGCCAATACTGAATGATTCCACTTACATGAGGTACCTAAAGTAGCCAAACTCAGAGAAACAAAGTAAAATGGTAGTTGACAGGGGCTGGGAATAGGGAGGAATGGGAATTGTCATCCAGTGGATATAGGGTTTCAGTTTTGCAACATGAAAAACTTCTAGAGATCTGTTGCACGATAATGTGAATATACTTAACACTGTTGAACTGTACACTTAACAGTTAAGTGACAAATTGTATGTTATGAGTTTTTTACTGCAATTAAAATTTCTAAAAATAGTTATAAGTTAATAATGGCTAAATGACAATGATCGTGTACCAGACACAATTCAAACTATTTTCCAAATTCTAGGTACTTTACAAATATCATTTTAATCCTTATAACAATCCTAAATTATTATCACTGCATCCAGTTTACAGATGAGGAAACTGTGGCTCAAAGAATTTAAGTAACTTGCCCAAAGTCACAAAGCTAGTAAGAGGTTGAAGCAGTATTCAATCCAAGCAGTGTGGCTCAGAGTCAATTTCCATCTTTTCTCTATACAAGCTCATCTCTACTCATCATCTAAGTGTCAAGGGTAATTACTCATTACTCTGGTAGTTCAGGATTAATTCCTTCCTTACATCTCTGCCCCAACTATATTGAAAGGTTCAGACAGCAGGGGCCAGACTTATACAACTTTACCACATGTTCCCTAATAGTACCTAGCTAGGTGCTTTGCCCATTATTGTTGGACCAAATGAGCTCAGACATTTTAACAGATATTGAAGCTTAGCGGAATCCCATCCATGTAAGATTTGAACCAGGAGATTTCATCCAGGCTCCTCACTGACCCAGTTCTAAATAGATGCTTCCTAGTAGATACATGTATATGTGTAACTGAATCACTCTGCTGTACACCTGAAACTAAC
Source organism: Pseudorca crassidens (assembly GCF_039906515.1). Lineage (NCBI taxonomy): Eukaryota > Metazoa > Chordata > Mammalia > Artiodactyla > Delphinidae > Pseudorca > Pseudorca crassidens. The sequence continues at coordinate 8,607,997 of NC_090306.1, forward strand.
ATAACATTGTTATACAACCATGCGCCAATATAAAAATTTTTAAGATGTTTTTAAAATAAATACATAGATGCTTCTTTCCTGACAGCAGATTGAGGTAGGTACCCCTGTGAGAGGCTGGAGAAGGTAAATGAAAGAACTTCAATTTCCCCAACCACATTTTTAGTTACATAGGGAAAAAGCAGGAAAAAGTTTGAGTGTCTTTTGCTGACCTCTCCAAGAGATTTAATAGAAATGCACCATGGAATTTTATTCACCACTCTTTTCCTTACAAATGAGCCGCCTCTTAACCACCCCAGCACGCATTTAGGTAAAGCAGAATGAAGGGTAAAGGGTGGATAAAGAATGAAAGGGCCCATTATTAGATTTGATAAATGCTGAAGGCAATCTGAAACAAAGTCACCTCATCTTCTATATACAAATTTTCTTTTCTCTTTTTTTTTTTTTTTTTTAAAGAAGATGTTGGGGGTAGGAGTTTATTAATTAATTTATTTATTTTTGCTGTGTTGGGTCTTCGTTTCTGTGTGAGGGCTTTCTCTAGTTGTGGCAAGCGGGGGCCACTCTTCATCGCGGTGCGCGGGCCTCTCACTATCGCGGCCTCTCTTGTTGCGGAGCATGGGCTCCAGACACGTAGGCTCAGTAGTTGTGGCTTACGGGCCTAGTTGTTCCGCGGCATGTGGGATCTTCCTGGACCGCGGCTCGAACCTGTGTCCCCTGAATCAGCAGGCAGATTCTCAACCACTGCGCCACCAGGGAAGCCCTCTTTTCTCTTTTGATCCCTGGAATTTCCTCCAAGCAGTATTGCCTCCTGCCCTTTCCCTTTGAAAAGCACATTAAGAGACTCTTAAGAACATGAGGCTCACTGCTCTGTCAGGAAGAGTCTGAACTGATGGCTCCTCCCAACAGTGCTACAGTCCCATTGGCCACCTAACCTATCCCCCACTCCTCCCTTAGAGAATCACACCACCACCATTCCACCATCCCTACCACCACCACTCCACCATCCCTACCATTGCCCAGACAATTCTGTTCAACCAACATTTAATTGAGCGAATATTAAGTGCCAGAAAATGTCCTGGGTGCACAGAGTTTAAAGGACCTTGTCTCCAAGAATCACACAGCCTAGTGGGGGGTGGAAAGGTTATAGAATATAATCTCAAAAAAATTAATTCTCAGCACCTATTTTTTTAAGTCCTTTTAAAGTTTTTTATTTTTGTAATTAACGTATTTATTCAATGAACTTATGGTTACCGGGGGGAGGGAGGAGGGGGATAGATTGGTAGTTTGGGATTGACATGTACACACTGCTATATTTAAAATAGATAACCAACAAGGACCTACTGTAAAAAAAAAAAAAAAAAAAACTATGAGAGATGTAATGTACATGATAAATATAATTAACACTGCTGTATGTTATATACGAAAATTGTATAGGGAGTAAATCCTAAGAGTTCTCATCATGAGGAAAAAACATCTCCTTTCTAATTTCTTTAATTTTGTATCTATATAAGATGATGGATGTCCACTAAACTTATTGTGGTAATCATAAGTGAAGTCAGATCATTGTGCTGTACACCTTAAACTTATACAGTGCTATGTGTCAATTATATCTCAATAAAATTAGAAGAAAAAATAAAAATAAAATATTCAAATAAAAATGAACACAGTACATGATAAAAATTTCAAACAATGCTTAAAAGTATAAAATTGAAAAGGAAAAGTACCTCTGCTTCCTAACCCTGAACCCATGATTAACATTTTCTTCTGTGTATTTCTTGAAAAAAAAAAATTTATGCATTATTCTTGCTGCTCAATACTCAAGGAGGATTATAGTCCATTCACTTTATGAGATATTCTAAATTTTATTCTTGGATTCACACATTTAACATGTATTTGATTCTTACTTTATTCCAGGCACTGCTTAGTTGTTTTTTTTTTTAATAGAGTGAAAGATCCTTTAAATTCTATAGTGCTTTACAATTTTCAAAAGTTTCACACACATGATTTCATATAATCCCATAATAACCCTTTTTCCCCCCTTCTATCCCTGTATTGTCCCTCTCCTCTTCCCTCTCTCCACTGGTAACCACTAGTTTGTTCTCTGCATCTTCAAGTCTACTTCTTTTCTGTTATATTCACTAGTTTATTGTATTTTTTAGATGCCACATCTAAGTGACATCATACAGTATATGTCTTTCTCTGTCTGACTTATTTCACTTAGCATAATGCCCTGCAAGTCCATCTGTGTTACTGCAAATGGCAAAATTTCATTCTTTTTTATGGCTGAGTAGTATTCCACTTTATATACATATACCACGACTTCTTTATCCATTTATCTGTTGCTTCTATATCTTGGCAATTGTAAATAATGCTATTATGAACATTGGAGCACATGTATGTTTTCGAATTAGTGTTTTTGTTTCTTTCGGATATATACCCAGCAGTGGAATTGCTGTATCTTATGGTAGTTTTATTTTCAGTTTTTTGAGAAACCTCCATGCTGTTTTCCATAGTGGCTACATCAATTTACATTCCCACCAACAGTGTGGGAGGGTTCCCTTTTCTCCTTAGCTCCAGTTTTAACCATTTGAGCAAATTTTCTGATTAACAACCCAGCACCCTCCCTACTTTAATGCCTCCTAGAGTTCATTCATTTAATTAATACTGATGAATCATCTGTTCTTTGCAAAATTCTTTACTATCCCAAGGGCTCAAAGCTATGGATACAAATAAATGAAGTAAAAGATGTAATATGACAAGAGCCCTAAGAGAAGTACAGGGTATTCTGGTGATCCGGAGGAGACAGAGATTACACTCAGCTAATGATGACTCATTAAGTCAACAGCTGTTGAGCAACTCAATGAGTCCAGAACTATGCTAGACACTAGTGACATAAAGACCGTCCCTGACTCTGAAGGTATTCGTGGCTAATAGTTCAGAAAGCCTTCATGAAGGATGTTACATTTTAACTGGATCTTAAAAGATGGATAAGGTCTCATCAGGGGAAATGATGGGTAAAACAGGAAGGATTATCAGGAAGAAGTAATAATCCAGGTAAATACACATAGCGGCAGAGATAGGAGAGTAGAGGACGCATTCAGGTAGCAGCAGTTAGTCTAATTTGTCTTAAAGGGATGTTGCAGAAAACATAGGAATTTGAGACCATGGAATGGAATGCCTACCTTTGAATAGTAGACCGAAGAGATCTGACTCACTGATAGATAACAGACTGTTACTGAAGGCTTTTTAGTAGATTAAGCTGATGCAACTCATATTATATGAAGACAGGCAGTGAAAAACAATGTAAAGGAAAGATGAGAAGAGGGGCATCACAATAGCACAGGCAAGACATTGAGTAGCAAGAATACTATATGATCAGCAAGTTATGTTTACATGGACGACGTGAGAAGTGAGGGTCCAGGGAGGGGAAAAGACGACTTCCAAGTTGTAAAGGGTGAATTATTCCAGTGACATACACAGGGGGTCAAACTAGGACCCAGTTTCTGAATGGTGTTAGGAGGAGAGGAGGTTGGTGAAGAGAGGATTTTCAGGTGGGGGCAAGATGAGTTTGGCTAGTGGAAATTGTCTTGCTTTAAGAGTATCTTGATGGAAATATCCCATAAGCAGCAGAAAACATGAGGCTGACGTCCATGAGATTTTGGTTTATGATGGTGATTTTGCTTTATGCATAGAGATGTGTTATTCATTTGCTCTGAAGTGATGACTGTGACCAAACAGTAGATACGATTCCAAAACAGATGGGGAAAGAAAGGACTAGGAAGGAGCTTGGTCTAGGAAGTTCTTTTATTTAGGACAATGGAGGAAAAGCCAGCAAAGGAGACAAAGAAGCAGAAAACCAGAGTGTTACACGGACACAGAAGACAAGGAAGGAGAGTATTTCAAGGAGATAGTAAACAGCATCAGATACAGCCAAGACAGGTCAAGAATAAAGGTGTTAAAAAAAAAGTTATTATAAATAAAATTGCCTTACAATTTAAAAAAAAGAATAAAAATTAAGGAAGTAAGCAGAGGAGCAAAAAGATCAAGAGAAAGTGAGGTGGGGCTTTTTTTGGGGGGGAGCAGTTATTTTGAGGTTTAGGTAAAGAGTGTTAAAAAACAAACCAACAAGCCCCAAAAGAAGTCATTTATGCTAATCCCCACGTCAGCAGACTGAGAATTAGCTTCAGCTTTCCTAGAAATGGAATCTTAAACCAGTCAGTCAGGATTCTCCTGATCAGTGCTAGTTAAGAAACGCGCCTTTAAGTCCCTTGCTGTCTCCTGAAGGAAAGCAACCTTGCCATGACCAACCTGCTTTTTTGCCCAGTATAACTCTTTTGTTCCTGCTTCCTTCTGCCTATAAAAAGCCTTTCATTTTGTACAGGTCCTCAGAGCTCTTTTCTATCTGCTAGATTGGATGCTGCCTGATTCATGAATCGTTGAATAAAGCCAATAAGATCTTTGAAATTCACTCAGTTGAATTTTGTTTTTTAACAGTTGACAAGAGCATAGGCAGAGGGAAAGGAGATAGAAGAAAGTTAAGAGAATGAAAGTGTTAGACTGTAAAAGTGTTGGGGTAAATGATGGCACGGAGTTGCAAAAAATATGTGTAATTACCTATTTTTACTTTGGTTTTCTCCCATTAAAGTAAGCAGCTTTTAGGAAAGGACCAAGAACTGTTCATGTTTGCACCCCAGACAGAGATTGCTTCTTACCCCTGATAGGCATTCTTCCGTTCTCTCGCAGAGTAATAAAATCCCTGATGCTTAACCGGGCATATGACAGCCCAACATGAAGACTGCACTTCCTGGAGAATGTAAGCAGAAGTAGTATTTGAAACCTCTAGGTTTTGTTCTTAAAGGGAAAGGCATATCCTTCACTTCTACTTTTCTCCTTTCTGCTGTATGGGATGTGGATGTAGTGATGGTTCATCTTGAACCATCTGGATGAGGGCAACATCGTAGGGATGGCAGAGAAGATATAAAGGAAGGATCCTGCATTCTTCTCAAAGTTGCAGAACACAGCCATCTTACCAGGTAAGAGAAATAAACCTCTGTCCTGTTTAAAGCCTTGATAGTGTAGTGGGAGGTGGGATATCCTGTCAGAGTACCCCAAGTATCCCAAACTCATCTGCATCCCAGCACATTGCATAGCTCCTATTAGCTGCTTCATTGAGATGCAAGGGAAGGAGGGGAAAGATGTCTAAGGAGACATTTTAGATGTTGGCAGGACTCTAGGAAGTGAAAGAAATTGTGCTTTAAGTGAGTCATGAACACACAGGTTTGGTTCCTTGTGTTTCCATTTCTTTGTACCAAATCAGGCTACGACAAAAATCTCCAATTTCATCTTGCTTCACTTCGCTATTAATTTAGTGAAAGGCTTTCTTATTATAAGTGTAGTCTTAAATGAGGCAAGGATTTCCTTCTTTGATGTATAGCCTTTTGTTCTGAGATGCGTGAGGTTTATAAATGTTTCAAAGGGCTTTCAAATCCAAATTTACTCTGATACCAGTTCTGAGAGATTGGCAGAATGCATATTAATATCTTTCTACAAGTGAACACCCAGCGTATTGTCGCCTCCATAAATAAATATTGAGTGCTAACCAAGGAGGTAGCAATCCAAGATGGTAAGTGGCTTGTTCAAGGTCACAGCTCTTCAGTGCAATGCCGAGAGGTAGAACCAAGACATCTAGAATTCATCTAATCATAACAGACTTAGTGGACAGTAGCCTCTGAAGAACGTAAGCCATCTCGTCCAAAATAAGGTTTCTCTTGAAACACCAGGAAGTATCCAATTCCTCACTCTTTCTGTTTGAAACCCAAAATATCTCATGATTGGCATTTATTTCACCATCAGTTACGGGGAAATAAATACAAGCACATTTTCCTAATTTATTTTATACCTAAGGTGGGAAATAGTGAAAGACAAGGAAGATTCTAACTCATTTCCAAGTAACTAAGAGCAGTACTTTCTCAACTTATTCCAGTCTTTGCTTCCATGAAAAGCAGCCCTTCCCATCAGAGCAAACACCTTGTTCATCTTCATTCTCTGTCCGTAGCTGGAAGCACTACCAAGAGCATGTAAGCCTGCGTGTTCTCTTGCTTGAAGCACCAGAACATATTTGACGGTTCAACCAATAAAAATATCTTCTGAGAACTACAGCAAGAATCCATGGAATCTTAATCATGGGGAAGATTCTGGAAGGAGAGCCAGACAGGTATTTTGCCTTCCAGGCCCCTGTGACTTATGATTAAGGTGCCTCATCCGGATGGCCTCGTGTGGGCATTACTCAATATCAATAAAATCCTCATTGAATGAATAAGCGAATAGATGAAGAAACTGACCTTTGCAAACCAACTTTTTTTACATTCTCTGTTCTCAATTCAGTGGGCCATCCTATGACAGCCATTCTGTGTGATCCGTCACTGAGTGCCCAAAATAAGGAAAGTGTGTGTAACACAAGCCCAAAGATCCAGGAAGCCAGAAAAAACAAGAGTGCAGGAAATTCGGAGCTGTATCCTGCTTTTCCACGCGAGGAAATACAGGCGGGTGATCTGGGTAGGGATGAGGAGCCTGGGATCAAGCAGAATTCTGACGTCGCGACTCAGGCTGCATTTTAGATGAAATCTGCAGGAATTTTGCCCTGCCTGCGCTTGCTCTTTGTAACTAGTGAGGGAAATTTACTGGAAAGTGGAGCGGCATTGTGCCCCTGGGACTCTGGCTAGTGACTAAACATCCTGGGGGTCTGTTTACAGAGGTTGTTTTGTCTTAACCCTAGAAAAGCAAAAATAAGGCTGGAATATCTTACCCTTTAATCAGCATGGATACTAATCTGAGCAGGCAGGATGTGTGTTCAAGCTTCCTAAATGCACCATGCATAGAAATCAGATGGGAAAACTACCCAGTTTCTGATCTGTGAATCAGTATTATATGGCAATACCAATAGCTCCTGCGTTTATACAGAATTTGACAAGTTACAGAACAGTTCCCCACGCATTATCTTACTTGAGTATCACAACAGCCTTGTGCTGGGTGTTATTCCAGTTTTATTGAATATCTTCAGGACTTGACACTGGTTCTTCAGAGGTAAGAAAAATGGGTCGATCCATGCTTCCTTTTAAGGAAGAGATCTTGGCTCCTTTGTCTCAATTGATGCCAACTTCATGCCCTAAAAAATAGCAACCAAAACCTAAATAACAGGGAGTGAAAAGGAAAGTTCTTGCAGTCCTGATAAAGGCAACTATCCAGGCCATCCAACCTTAATTTTTATAATTACTACATGAAACCAAACCATCCTGCAGTTGTAGTGGGCTGCCCATCTGTGAAACTTCACTGACCCGGAGGGTTTTAGAACAGAAATAAACTCAGCGATTTATGGTCCAATACCTTCATTTTAGTGAGGAGAAAGTGGAGGTTCAGAAAGATTAGATAAGATTGTCTGGCTTCCAGTTGCAACACTGCCTCTTGGCAAATTCCTTAACATATCTATACCTCAGTTTTCCCATATGTAATATGGGAGTAACAATACCTATCTCATGGGGTTGTGTGAGAATTAGGATAGTGCCTATACTTAGTAAGTAAGTACTAAAAAAATACTGTAGCCAGTACTACAATCATCATCATCTACCAAGTGCACATAGAAAAGTTGGGACTAAAATCTGACTCCAAATCCAGTGTTCTTTCTACCACAGGACATTATCTAATTCTGTGGGGAGAACTCTTCTGCCCCCTTTGAGGTGCCAAAGGCATTAAAAGTAAATTCTTGTTTTCCACATCTAAATGCATAGTAGAAACTGGTTCAGAGAAAATGGATTCAGAGGCAATGGGCATCTAAGAAATTTGGTATTAGATAGATATCTACCGTCACCTCGAAGAAAGGCACAACTAGCTATCTGGAATCTGTATTTGGATGGAGAGTTTCAGACAAACAAGCTACAGAAAAATAAAACATGGTAACTTCAGTAATAGGGTCAAAGAGTATATAATTCTCCCTCCTCATTTCTAGTGGCTGATTTCCCATTGTCCTTTATGTGAAGAGGAAGTGGGAGGGAGTATTTTTTAAAAATTAGGAAGTCTGGGCTTCCCTGGTGGTGCAGTGGTTGAGAGTCCGCCTGCCGATGCAGGGGACACGGGTTCGTGCCCCGGTCCGGGAAGATCCCACATGACGCGGAGGGGCTGGGCCCGTGAGCCATGGCTGCTGAGCCTGCACGTCCGGAGCCTGTGCTCCGCAACGGGAGAGGCCACAGCAGTGAGAGGCCCGCGTACCGCAAAAAAAAAAAAAAAATTAGAAAGTCTGATATTCAAGAGTTATCACAGACCAAAAAAATAAATAAATAAACTTACCCATGGGTTAGAGGGAAGGGAGAGAGGCACAGGCAGAGCCCAGAGGGGTTTTAAGGCAAGGAAACCACTCTCTATGACACTGTAATGGTAGACGTGTCATTATAAATTTGTCCAAATCCATAGAATGTACTACACCAAGAACCCTAATATAGGCTGTGGACTTTGGATGATGGTGTGTCAATGTAGGTTCATCAATTATAACAAATGTACTGCTCTGGTAGGAGGTGTTGATCACAGGGCAGGCTATGCATATGCAGGAGTAGGGGGTTATGGGAAATTCTGTACCTTTTGCTCAGTATTGCTGTGAACCTAAAACTGCTTTAAACAATAAAGTCTATTTACAGAGAAAGACTAATACTGTATGATATCACTCATAGGGGGAATCTAAAAAAACACAACAAACTAGTGCATATAACAAAAAAGATGCAGACTCGCAGATGTAGAGGACAAACTAGTGGTTACCAGTGGGGAGAGGGTGTGGGAAGAGGCAACACGGGTAAGGGGGAAAAAAGAGTTATTATGGCCTTATATGAAATCATGTGTGTGAAACTTTTGAAAATTGTAAAGCACTATAGCATTTAAAGCATCTTTCATTCAATAGAAATTAAAAAAAATTTTTTTTTAATGAAGTCTATTTAAATAAATAAGCAAACTTACTTGTCGAAATACAGAACGGGCTGATTCCATCCCAAGGTCAAATGTGCCTGGAATAACACATGTAACAAGATACAGTTGTTTCACTTCAAGGGAGCCAGAGCAGTTAGACCCATTACTAGAGAGAGTCTCATTAGAGGGGAAACCAGTCATGGCACTCCAGAAATAACTCTGCTACAGACGCAAGTGGAATAGAGTTACAGAATGTTAGACTATAAGAACCTAGAGAAGAAGGTCTGTCTAAATCCTCTTTCTGTTCCCCAGAGCCTAGCCATAGGCCTGGAACAGAGTAGGTTTTCAAAGCTTGAGAAAGAACAGGGAGAAACTCTCTGGGACAGAATATTCATGAGATTAATGTTGGTGTGATCATAAGACCCCATTTGTCCACTGTGACACTGGGGTCCCCTATGACTAGATGGTCCAAGAGAGTGAAATCAGATTCTGGAGCGTGCTGATCACATCTTCGCTTTAACAGATCCCAGTCACCCCCACCTGCCCCATGAAGTACAGGGCCTTGGTTTCCATAGTGCTGGCAGAGGAGCCCTTCCCCGCATCCTGGGACTACAAGAGGTAGCAGGATAAAGGTCAAATTTCCACCTGTCCTCTGATACTCTCCTAAAGAGCAGAGTATCACCAAGGCCAGAGCCCCAAGGGCACAATGCTGCTGCTGTAATCCTACTAAGGCCCATAAAGGACATCTTAAAATGTTACTGGAAGTAGAGGAAGAGCCCTAGACTCCTAAAACAGTATTCAAAAGACGAATTTACTTGTAAGTTTTTCTGTTGTTATTTTTTCCACCTCCTTATCCATTGGATTCCCAAGCAGGCTATTGGTTGTACTCCCAGTTATACTCTATCAGGATTGCCTTTCCAACTGTATTCCTCACTGGAGTTAACTTGAGGCTGTTCTGACTGCTTCTCTTTGGATTTCTCAGTGGGTTCTTTCCTGGATTCTTCGCTAAATGGTTCAAATGACTCTTCAATGAATTCCTAACTGAAATCCTGTTCCCAAACGTCACTGGATTCTCCACCGGTGTGTCTCAATCTGTGGGCATTGTTTCATGCAGAAGACATTAAATAAAAGGCAGTTGAGCAAATACAAGCAAGAGACCGAACGTTTCAGCAAAGTCTACGGTAAGTCTCGCTCCCACTTCCCTCACTCTGAGACAGGAGCAGAGGGCACGTCCGTGGCTCTCCACCATCTGGAAATGCTCTCTGCGCTGTCCAATACCTTAGCCATTAGTCACAGGTGGCTATTGAGTGCTTGCATTTTTAATTTTATTTAATTTTAATTATTTTAATTTATATAGTTATCTACTGCTCGCAGCTACCATACAGGACAGTACAGCCTTTGCTGCATTGCTTGTGTGACAGAGAGACTTAAAATCTTCTCAGTTAAGGAACTGATGCCTTTTCCCTGCTACTTGTCCAGTCCAATTTCCCTTGTCAGGAATGAGAATTTCCTCAGAAAAAAAAATAACTGAGAGGTTTGGACTTCACTAGCACAAACACACTCTGAATCACTCCCATAAAACCATTCTTATGGTCCTGCTCTATCCACTGACCAACCTGATTGCCATTGTCCAAATTTGTCCTTATTATTGTTGATATTAAAAAGAACACTGTGGAAGTGCTCATGCCTAGTACTGGAAAAGAACATTTAACTTTGTTCTGTTTCCAGATACTCTCACCTTGCCATCTCATTTAGACGAACTACCACTCATTAAAAATTATTAAGAGTGGCAGAGGGGCTTCCCTGGTGGCGCAGTGGTTGGGAGTCCGCCTGCCGATGCAGGGGACACAGGTTTGTGCCCCGGTGTGGGAAGATCCCACATGCCACAGGGCGGCTGGGCCCGTGAGCCATGGCTGCTGAGCCTGCACGTCCAGAGCCTGTGCTCCGCAACGGGAGAGGCCACAACAGTGAGAGGCCTGCGTACCACAAAAAAAAAAAAAAAAGAGTGGCAGAGGGGGGACGCAAGTGAGATGTCCGAGGAAACTCAAGAAGGATGGGCGAGGCTCGTTAGTAAAATTCCCACAACAGCTTTACCTACATCACAGCCGGCTCCGGCTCTAAGCTCTCCTTCACCGTCCAAGGCCAAAAGCCAGAGACTTTCACACGCAAGAGTCAGGAACTCACCAACAACCAGAGTGAATTTAGGACTTGGACTCCAGCCCTGATTTTACCACTTACTAACTATGACCCTAAACTCATTTCCGCGGAGGACAAGAAGCCTCATGGTACTGTCCCCCTTAACTGTTATGCTGATCTCTAGAAAAAAAGATGCAAATGTTACTTTTCATTATTATTATTTTTCAGGGCTCCAAACAGCCTTAGTTTGGAAGGCAAAAAAATCCTCACAGCTTCCCCTACTGCAGCTTTGATGACAGATTCAACGGTAATGTTTTTTACCCCACTCTCTTCTTCCAAGACTTTTTCTTTGTAACTCACCCAGCGTGGTCCTAGCAGGCTTTGTTTAATGAGTCTGTGTCTAATACATTACAGATGCTCAAAAAACATTTCTTATAGTAACGAAATAATTAACGGGGTAGGAAACAAATCAAAATTTGAGCCAGACCCAGGTGAGGTGGGATTCATGGAGATTTCCTTATGGCCAGTGAGAAAGCTAGCAACCAGGAAACTGGGCTGTGCCTGGGATTTCCTGTAAACTCGATTCAAATACTTTGGAAATAAATACCAAGTGTTACTGAAATGTTTAAAGTTGGTAGTAAGCTGACTAGCAGCAGAGGGAACAGTGAGTGAGAAGGCAGTGTTTGCAGGGCCCAGAGGAGCTGAGTTACTTGGGGTTGGCACTAGACTCCCTTGGAGCAGAAGCAGGCATAAGACCGCCAAGGTCGCCCTCCTCATGGTGGGTCTCCGGTGGGGAAAAAACGTATTGGGAAACAAAGCAGGGAAGTACCCAGATGTAAGCTATGCTAAGGCAAGGCAAAACCCAGGCCCGGGCCATTCCCCCACTTTCCAGTCTCCTTATGGTAGAAAGAGAATTGATAGACGATCCACTAAAATTCATTGGGCCAGTCACCAGGGGCTGAATGAGTGGGAGTCATTGGATATAAGGGACCAAATCAAAGATTTCAAAGCAAGTCAAGGATAACAAAAAGTGTTGACTGAAAGAAAAACATACAACCTAAAAGTTGCAAGTTGAGTTTTATTCGGGGATCTTCCTGAGGACTATAGCCCAGAAGACAGCCTCTCAGATAGCTCTGAGGAACTGCTCCGAAGAGGAAAGGAAGGAGCCAGGATATATATGAATTTTTCGCTGGGGAAAAAAAACAAACTTGTAATTGAGCATCAAAAGAGTACTGCTGATCACAAAGAACAGACATCTCAAGTTAATGATATTAGTGCTTTTCTATGTATGAGAAGATGCAAGAATCTTGGGGTCATTGAAATTTTTCTGTAGAGATGCATCCTAACTATCACAGGCCAGTATATCCAAAGAAGAGAATGCTTCCTGTTTTTTTCCACCCTGAATTCCCCTCAGGGTGCGTTATACTGAGCGACTGCAGGACTGGCTGATGGATTGATCCTTATAGAACTGGAATGGCCAGCAACATTCCATTCTTTACAAAAGGCAAAAGGGGAAAGTTATTAGAATCATTAAATGCAGTTGTCACTTTCAAATAAAAATGTATGCAATATGAAGTATCAACACCTACTGGGAATTGAGCAGAGATAACCAGTTTAGTAAATTAATGGGAGGATTTGTAAGAAAGGCTAGTATAAAGCATCAGAGATCAATCGAAATCATTATGACCGCGTCTTACTTGAAATAATCAAAATAAATAAAGCTAAAAGAACAAGGGAACTCAGAAAGAAAAAACCCACAGATGTGGAAAAACATGAAATATATTCTGTAGCTGCAAAGTATCCTCTGGAAACATGAGTGTTAGCGAAATCCAACTAGCTCTTTATGTTTTGGCTTTAAAATTAGTTTTCCTCCATTGAGGAAATAAATTGAGGGATGGGGAAGGGGAAGATGAGAGGAGGATTGGAATTCAATAAAATCTATTAGAAGGAAAGGAAGAAGGTAAAAGGGAAAATCAGTGATAAGCCAGATCTCAGGGGCAAGATAAGAGAATGAAAAGTTATCGAGTTTGAAGAAACTCAGAGAAGTAACAGGACAAAGGAAATCTTCACGTGTTCCTCTGCAACCCAGGCAGGATGAGGAAGCTAAGGCACAGAGAGGTTAAGTAACATCCAAAAACACAGAGCTAGTTAATGGCAATTTCAAGGGCTGGTGAAATATCCATAACAACTTTCTCGTGTATTGTTTTGATAACGATTTCAATCCAGTTGTTTATGACTTAAGTGAAGTGGTTTCAATCCCCTCGTTTATGGCAAAGACCAAAAAAAAAGGAGTTGATTTTAGGAGTAAAGTTGTTTTGCTATAAGAGTGAAGTAAGCTGTATCAGGTTGTCACCATCTCATCTGTTCTTAATAAGCACTCAGGCTCAGCTGCTAAGGGGCTGCCCTGGAGGCTTATCAATAAAAACAGATGAAGCAACTAAGAGGAGGAGACATTTAAGCTGTAAATACCCAGAGTCTGTGAGGACTACATGAGAGTTTCCATCTTGGCAAAGCTACCCTTTGCTGATCTGGTCTCCAAAGACCTTGGTGCTTTAGCTCCTGCCTTGGTGAAGGTGACCCTTTTACTGGCAGTGGCCAAAGCCATGCAGCAGCCTGAGAAGCTCACCTTGGCCACCAACACCCATGTGCCCTCGTTCTCTAGCAACTGCTCTAACAACATGGGACTTTTCACTTGAGTTTCACCACTGCTGGACACCAGCTTGTGGTCGGTTAAGCCAACTCTCCCAAAAACCAACCTCATTAAAAAATGTCCACCTCTTATGAATGCAGACTTTATTTCTGTCCCCTCCCTTTACCTGGGAACAATAGTGTAATTAATCTTATCACTTGTTAGGAGTATGTCATTTCTTTATTGGCTTATTGAGACGTTATCCTATATGCTCTAGGCTTGTGAAATTATTGTAATCCCTGCAGTGAACCTGTGCTCAATTAACTATTGGCAAAGACTATTTCCGTCTGAGCATAATTTAACGCTCCCCAAAACAAAACATGTGTCAACAGATGGATTCATCAAGAGCTGATTCACAGCATATAAACAAGACCTGAGCCTAGCTCTCAGCCTTCCAACAATTTTCCTTTACCCCAAATTCTTCCAGCCAGTACTAAGGGGTCTTAATGATGAACTTCCAAGAAAGAAAGAGAGAGAGAAGAAAAGCGTCACATAAACAAGCACACGACCCTGCTGATAAGAAGCAAGTCAGGGTCTTTGATCACTCTCCATCCTGTTTCCACAAATGAAGCAGAGAGCAGGAGCGAGGAAAAGGAAAAGGAAGTAGAAGAAATGTCAGAATTGCAGGCTTGTTCCAGGGTCCTGGGCCAGGAGCCTTCAGGAACATCACCTTCCTAAACCGAGCCAGGCTAGATGCTGCAATCTTCTTATTCACTGAAAGTGAACCGAACAAACGTGTGGAATTTAAAAAAAAAAAAAAAAGAGGAGAAAGACTCCAGGGGAAGAGAATGTCAGGGTCAAGTGAGAACTCGGTGATTCCCTGAGAAAGCAACCGTGACTTAAAATGCATGCGACCTGAAGCTGGAAAGCGCATTTAAATAGCAAGAGCTTCTGGATGCTGTCGGCCACATGCACCACACCTGAGTCATTAGGACAGCAGGCGTGGAATGGATGACGGAAAGCTGAGAAGACCAACCCCTGCTCCCACAGATTATACTGTTCACTGCGCATGCCCCAAGCCTCTTGGGAAAAATTGGTACCTCGTCATGGTTTTCACGGCCCAGGTCTCACCTGACAGGTCCTTGGCTCAGAGGCTCAGAACCCTCCACAAGGGCTCCAGGAGAGACTTGCAATCCTTCCTTTAGATTTTGCACAGCGACAGAGCACTCCCACCAGTTAAGGGAATCTGGGCAGTCAGAGTGGCCCTGGCCTCCTGTTCCACCTGCCTCACCTGTCCCCTCAATCCACCTCTCCTCCTGTTCCTTCAGCTGCTCCACCCTGAGCCGAAGCACTCCCCATGGGGTTCCCAAGCCTCTCCTGGTGTAACCTGAGCCTGGGCTGCTCGCTTAGCACCTGCTGGTCACAAAGCCAGCTCCTGAGAGCAGCATGTAGCTCAGCCCTGGACCCTGGGCCTCACCTCCCCAGGTCCCACGTGCCCCCTTCCCTTTGTCTAAGGTCTAAACATCAGTCGAGTCTCAAGAAGCTGCTTCCAACTAGTCGAACCCAGAATCTGTTCTTCCTAGAGGCCCTGGGGTTGGCATCATGAATTTGGCACTTAGCTTGTCATTTATCTTTTTTTTATTGTTGTATGTGTTTCTTTCTAAGACTAAATTCATAACCTCTATCAGGGAAGGGCCACACTGTTACCCCTGTTCGTATGTCCAGGGCCATAAAGAATATGTTGATGATGATAATGAGGAGGGGGAGAAGGATGTGTTCCTTAGGGTTTCTGGGTACACTGCCACACCGCCATCTGAGTCAGGCAGTGTCCTCGGTACCAGAGAGACAAGACTCTCCCCTTTATCGTCAATGAGCTTCTGATCAAAAGGGCAAGACTAATGTGTGGAAGAGGAGGGAAACACTTTAAGCAAGGACAGGCTAAGGTATGAGGTCCTGCATGGCCTTTCATTCATTTATTCAATAGAAAGCACCTGTGCATCGTAGCACAGGCCCTGTGATAAGCGTTGAGCACACAGTGGCGCATAAGACATGATCATTGAGACATGAGCACACAGTGGTGCATAAGACATGATCAACTAATTACTAGGGAGCGTACAGTCTAGAGGGGAAGAGAAGCAAGCAGGCAGCAAATTGCACTGCCGTTCGTTGAAGGGGGAGTGTGCACAAGGGACACCCTCTCGGATCTTGGAAGGATGCAAGGAAGGCATGACATCACGACAGCCCAAGGATGAGTGTTGCCCTGTGAAGGGGGTGGGTGTTGTAGGGAGAAGCTCCTGGTACAAGAAAAAGAAGGAAATCCTTCTTTCTCAGTCTTTTTCCTAGAACTGTCATCTCTCCCATGCAGTTCAGGGATAAAATAGAATTTAAGTTCATGAAGGAATGGCAGAGAAGACAGAGAAAATAAAGAATTTTTAAATCGTGCTCTGAGGTTGCATTGGCAATACACCATCCTGATTTTAAAAGTCACATGGGCAACAACTATAATAGAATAATCTGTAATGGGGGCGGGGAGGGGAGGAGGGAAGCAAATGCAAAACTATATATACAGCTTGCCTGTAACTGAATAAAAAGAAAAAAGCAGGGCACAATAGACACCTGTGAAAGGCTGTGAAGGAAATGCTACCAAATCACCTCTCGTGTGGTTCTACGTGTATAATAAGATTTTGGGTGTTTCTCATTTATTTTAATAATAATTTCATTGAGTGAGCATGATTTACTTTGATTATAAGGGGTAAATTATTTCTTAAAGAAAATATAAATGCTGCCACCCTTTTTGCATGTTCTGACATGTAAGTTAACTCATTTAACAAATGCATATTGAGTGTCAGACATTGTTCTAAGTATTAGTAGAACATGAGATAGGCTTAGTTCCTGACATCATGGTAAAGAGAGACATCAATAAATAAACAAGTAAATATAAATAAGCTGGATGAGATCAGTAGTGTGGAAAAAAAATCATCGAGGAAGGGTTACAGATAGTGCTGGTGTGGCAGACGTCTGGAGGAAGTTAGTGGCTATGCTGTTTTACATAGGACTCTGAGAAGGTCTCCCTGAGAAAGGCTTTTAACAAAGTGAGGGAGACAGCTATATGCTATCTGGAGAAAGAGTGTTCTCGGCTGCAGGAGCATTAAGTGCAAAGGCCCTGAGGTGACATGGAAACGGGCTTGGTTAATTTCATGCACTGTTGCCTGGTCTTCTCCCAATATAGTATGAGTAAAATTAAGAGCCACCAGAGAGAAATTTTCAGAACATAAATATATATACCAGACTTAATTTAGTCAGCAAATATTCATTGAGTGCCTGTAAGGTACCAAGCACTGTTCTAGATGTGAGGGACCAAGCAAAGTCCAAAACAAAGTTTCTGGCCGTAATGAAGCATAACCTTGTAGAGGAAGCAGCTGACAAGTTAAAGAAGTAAAATATATATACACTTCATACACCACACAGTACAAGTGGTAAGAAGGAAAGCAAGGCAGAAAATAGAGACAGGGCTGTGTGTTGGGTGAAGAGCCACAGACCTAGATGGATTCTGAAAGGGACATAGGCAAGTCAAAAAGATGAAGGGACACATAGCTAATTTTCCTATTCTGGAATTGGTGCTTCAGTATGGCTTTATAGTGATAAATAAAGATCATAATTTCAAAACAGCGACAAATCAATTTAAGACCATGTTCTGTGTTATTCCCTCATTTTTCATAGAGCAACTGGCATGGACTTGAGGAATGTCACTGCTTAAGTGTAGCTTAAGCAAAACAGAATTAAGGAATCAAGTCTGCTAGAATAACAGCTAACATCTATTGAACACTTTACAGTGCCAATCCCTGTTCCACGGGCTAGATATATGTATATTTAATTTATATAAACAAAACATATTTATCTGCACAGCAGTTCTGTGAAGTGGATACTGTTATTCCCAATGTATGAACACAATGAATGAACAAAGTTAAACTACTTGTTTCAGGCCACACAGTTAATGAGTGGCTGAGCCTGGAACACAAATCCATGGTACCTGCCATCCAGGGGCAAGCTTGAACCACTGTAACATACGTACTGCTCCCATGGCCAGAAAGGAAGCCCATACATAATGGATCTCCCAGTAGAATAGGGATGACTTAGAATCACACAGTGTCAGGTCTTGAAATTAATTCAGAAATCTTGTCACACATCCTGATCTTAGAGACCCAGAAGGAATGACCCAAACCCAGATGTCAAGTGTTCAAATTCCCAAGCTGTCCTTTCTTCAGTATAATGTGTTTGTGTTAGCTGTTGTTTATGGCTGTATATCTAGATCTATAAATCCCACCTTTGCTTAAAGAGCATTAATAAACAAAATTCCCAGCAGGGTGTGCCTGGCCTTTAGGACTTAGGAAGCCAGGTTTCTATAGAATGCATACTCATAAAGACGCATACGTGTTCCTGTTCTAATCTGGTGGACTGTTCTGATACCGTGGATGGTGTCGTTCCTCACAAAGATCCTGTCGTCCATGCCATTTGTGGCAGGAATCATCCCCATCTGACACTTTTTCCAGTACAGATTTCCACTGGCTCATCACTAGCTCTTGCTGGTAACACATTCCTTGGTTTGGTACATCTCCATACCGCTTCTGGTCAAAACGGTAATGACGAAACCATTAACATTGATAGTGCTCTACAGTTTGGTTCAGTAGGAACAAGTCCTACGTGACAAAATAATAGTCATTCCTGAGGCTGCAAGCAGGGAAATACAACAATAAACACTGCTCATCATTCTTTTTTCCCCCAACAAATATTTATCAGGCACTTATGTGCAAAATTAAGAAGAAAGTAATCTCTCCTCTTACCCTCTCGCATCCTCATTGGAGAGGAGAACTGGAAAGGGAAGAGCATAGGACCCTAGGCCTCGATTTTGCAATCTAGGTTAGGAGGCAGATACCTTATCGAAGCAAGTAAACAAGGAAAAGAACCATGCTGAGAGTTTAGAAGGACAAGTGATTGAAATCAGGGATTGAGAAATTGGTATCGGAGACCATAGCATTTGGTATGAATGTTGGCGATTGGGAAATTAGAGTAGGGAAAGGACATTCTGAACCTGAAGCCCTGTTGCACCAGACGTTAATGTCAACCACTAAGAAAAGATAAGCAAGTAGCCTTTGGGTGGGAGGTGGTCCGCTGATGAGATGTACCTGAAGGGATTCCACCGAAACGATAAGAAGTCGTTATTCTTCCTTGAGGTCATAAGACAGGACTCCTTTATGTAATTGCTCCCATTTATAGAGAAAGGAAAAGTTCCATTCTGGTTCTCCTGTCCACAGTAATGAAATGAGATTTCTTTTATCACCTCTGACTCCAGGTCCACCCCTCCCCCTCCCCAAAATCCTCGCTCTTCGAGATCTTTCACTGAGCACCTAGTAATGCCTCCTAGGATGCTGAACAATGCTCAGAAAAAGATGAAAATTACACGAGTTCTCCCTGTCAGGATTTCAAAGAGTCACGAAAGAGAGAGGCATACAAAGAAATAATGGCATCTAAGATAAGACTAGCGAGAATGCAGGTCTGAATAAAATCCAAGGAGCTAGAGTGTAAAAGTTCAGGAACTGTGGCATTGGGGGAAGGAAGATCTTGAGAAGAGCCTGGCCTGAGACACCTCACAGGGCATTTGCCAGTAAGGGGTGGAATAATGTTGAAGAGTGTTGGAGAGAACACTTGAACCAGATTAAAGGCCAAGTGGGTTTAAAACAAAGTGGTGAGTTTGGTGAGTAGAGAGCATACATTTCAGGACTGGAGACTTGCTGGGAAGCCAGAGAGAGATGAAGGGCCCTGAGTGTCATGTTAGGGAGCCTGGGCTCCACCCTGTAACTCAGTGGGCAGATACCCCTCGCTTCATATCCACACGGTGACTTGCTGGAAATAGGAATTTCTGCGCCCTACTTCAGAGTGTAGGACCTAGGAATCTACATTTTTAACTGCCTCTCCAGGTGATTCTTAAATAAAGTGTGATAACAGTGGCCAGAGTAAGGGGACCTTTGAAAAATTTTAAGCATGGGAGAAAAGTAAACAAATTGACGTTTAAAAAATATTACATACGTACATACTATATGTGTGTGTGTGTGTGTGTTTCATATCTAACCTTTGTTCTAGTTCAAAACTATTTTCCATGTGTGGGCATCTCATTTCCCCCATTAGGAGAGAAAGACCATGCTTACCTCGACGTGCATCATCAACTAATCACTCCTCCTCTGACCATAGCCAACAGTGCTTCAGGGTCTTCAAACATAGGTGGCAGGAGTCCCCATGCAGGGGAAAGGCCACACCTAAGACCTCCTTCCGAGATCCATACTGGTCCCAGCATCTTCAGCACCTCATCCAATGTTCCAGTGTTGAAGGGCTGCTACCTTATCTGCCATAAGTCTGATATATCTAATTATGGTACTGCCCCTCCTTAATGGCTTTCCATTGTCCACAGGAATAAGGCCAAGTGCCAAGGTAAAGCATGAAAAAACCATCTCAGTCCAGTCCCTACCTACTTTTCCTAAATTATTTCTTACCGATATCACCGGTGCACTTGAGGGACCAACCACATGGAACTACTTATCATTCCCAGGTATGTGACATACATTTCCATCTCTGTACCCTTGCACATGCTGTGTTTTCTGTGAAATACCGACTGTCCTGACTCCACATTAGTGTCTTCCTGGGAAACTCCTACTCATGCTTCAAGATCCAGCTTAGATGTCACCTCCTCTGTGAAGCCTTCCTTGATTCCCTCTGAGAGAACTACTTGAATTACTCCACCTCTTTCAATTATTATCTGGCTGTTTTGATTCTGGCAAAGAAGAGTCGTAACAGCTCCTTTCTCTATCACCTATCCTGTCTTTTGCAGCCCTTCATATATTTAGCATATTTCGTTAATACTAAAGTACAAAAATAACAACCACATAAATGACAAATTAATAGAATTTTTCTCCCTACTGATTGAGCGATTTCCAATGGGATATGGTGTTCTTGTTTGCCCTTTGTTTTAATATTTGGAGAATAGAAGCTCTACTCAACAAGTTTTAAAATTTCTTTCTTCCTTTCATTCTTTCTTTTTTCTTTACTACTGTTTATGCTCTTGAACTCTTGTTTGCAGAAAAATCGTTATATTTCTTTCCAAAGAATACTATGACAAAGCGCCATACACTGGGTGGCTTAGAACAACAGAAATTTATTCTCTCAAAGTTCTGGAAGCCTAGAAGTCCAAAATAAGTGTCCATGGGGCTGTGCTCTCTGTGACGGTTCTAGAGGGAGAATTCTTCCTTGTTTCTTCCTGCTTCTGGGGGCTCCAGGTACTCCTTGGCTTGTGGCACATCACTCCAGTCTTTGCCTCGTCTTCATATGGTCTTCTCCCTTCGAGATCCTTACCTTAATTACATCTACAATGGCCCTTTTATCAGATAAGTCCATGTTCCAGATTCCAGAGATTAGGACGTAGGCGTATCTTTTGGGGCGCTACCATTCAGCCCACTACAATGATCTTCTTGCTTACAAGCTATGTGTCGATAGTGTTTTCATTATGTCACAAATGCTAATAAAATGTTTTTGACATTTTGGCGTAACTTAGGAAGTGCCTAGAACACAATCTCACCAAGTGTCATACTTTTTTTTTTTTAATTTTATTTATTTATTTATTTATTTTTGGCTGTGTTGGGTCTTCGTTTCTGTGCATGGGCTTTCTCTAGTTGCGGCGAGCAGGGGCCACTCTTCATCGTGGTGCGCAGGCCTCTCACTGTCGCGGCCCCTCTTGTTGCGGAGCACAGGCTCCAGACGCGCAGGCTCAGTAGTTGTGGCTCACGGGCCTAGTTGCTCCACAGCATGTGGGATCTTCCCAGACCAGGGCTCGAACCTATGTCCCCTGCATTGGCAGGCAGATTCTCAACCACTGCGCCACCAGGGAAGCCCACCAAGTGTCATTCTGATAGATGACAGAAGGTGATATAGCAGGAAAATTGGATAATTGATCATTCATTCAGATTTGATTTGGATGTTAACATAACTTAAACTCTTGACATAGTAAACCACTAAAAGAGCAGCCGACTTCAATTATCTTTAAAAATGCTTGGTTGCAACCAGCTAGTCTCCTTCCCCTGATAGATTACCTTGTCCTCTTTGGTGAATTTGAACAGTGTAATAGTTGGGAATCAAGCTCTCCTAAATTAAACTGAGATTTACCCTGTTTTAATTACCAAAGCAGAGAACAAAGAAATGTTACTACTCAAGAAATCCTATTAATTCTAAATAAAATTACACACAAGCACACACTGAAGAGTGTAACATTGAATAACTTACATCTAAAAACTTTGTTTGCAGTTTAAATCAGGGTTTCTCAACCTTGGCATTATTGGCATTTGGGACTAGATAATTCTTTGCTGTGGGGCTCCTGTGATTAGAGGGTGTAACCTTCCTGGCCTCTACCAGCTGGATGCCAGCAGCCCCTGCCTAAATTGTGATGACCAAAAGTGTTTCCAGACATTGACAGATGTCCCTGTGGGACAAAAGTGCCCCTAAATGAGAACCACTAGTTTCAATGGGAAAACTCATATTTTAAAAATGGAAAAGTAAACATTTCTGTGTTGATTTGTGCAGAAGGGAAAGTGATCCTGATAGTTGTGGTATTACAAATTTGCTCCTAAAAACACAGAAAAATTTTTGTGAGGAGCTAAAATAGAAAGCAGTTATATTTCAAACTTATTGTTACTTATGCTTTCTGAATTTATTTCCCCATATTAAAAAATGGAAATTATAATACCCCTTGGAACACTATGAGATCAAGTAAAATAACAAAATGTAATACAAAATAAAATAACAAATATAAAATATAATACAAAATACAATACAAAGTAAAATAACAAAATATCAGAGAGCTAAGCACATAGCAGGTGCACAAAAAAGTTAGTTTTTTTCTTTCCTCATGGACCTGTGGAGGCCTTTCTGTTGTTTTCTTTGGTTGTCTCATTATGTTTTTTTCTTGTGTGTTTCAGCATAACTTTGGTTCCAGAGGATTATATTAAGACTTTGTAAAGTGATATTCTTGTCTAAAGCAAACCAGAATCTAGATTTGGCTGTTTGTGGAACTTTCTTGCTTTTAATTTTAAGGGAGAGAGAGAAGGGGAAGGGGCGAGGGCACACTAGAGAAAAGGAAAGAATATCTCTCTCCTGCAGCCACCCTGACAGATATTGTTTTAGAGAAGTTAGAAAAGAAGTTAGAGGAACCACATTCAGAAAAGACTGTAAAAGACTCAGTATAAGCAATGCTAAACTTACCCCATAGGTTGCGTTTTCCAAAAAGATCTTGTGACCCACTCCATTGGTGGAGGGACCTCTCTACATGCAATATTATTGAGTGTAGACTTCCCACTGGGACACTCCTGGCCTTCACTGGTAACCCATTCCTGGGTACAGTAAGTTTTCATAGCTCTCCCACCTAAAATATTAATAACTAAACATTAACGATAAAAGGGCCCCAGTGTATGAGGAAAAGGGTTCCAGTTTGGTTCAGTAACAAGATCATGCTATAATGGAGCTTTTATATATTTAGATCAAGTCAGTCTTCAAACTCCAGATTTACATATTTAACTAACGTATTTTCTACAAGGGCCTCAAATTAAGTAAGTTCAAAACAGGGCTCCTCTTCTCTCCCCAGAACCTCTTCCCCCCTTGTGTCACCCATCTCAGTGATGTCACTAACCTCTTCTACTCCCTACTCATCTCTGCTGACCTCTGCTCTGACCCCAAACTTGTCAACTGTGACCTTCTCCCTTTCTCCCTATCCCATAGATCTAATAAACTAAATCCTGTCGATTCAGTTTCTTAAGTAGCTTTTAAATCTGTGCCTTCCTTCCATTCCCCTTCAGTCCTGCCCCCTCCAATTTAGTGAGCACAGTATAGATTTGTCTTCTAAAGAGCAAACCTTTTTGCCTCCTTCTCCCACTTAAAACCTTTCACTGGTTCCCTCATTGTTTCCTGGATAAAGTCCAAACTTTTAATACAAAGGCTTTGGCTACATCCTAAAGTTCATTTCTTGGCACTAACCAGCCCTCTAGCACTGTGGTCACTGCACCACCACCCATAAACACGCAGTGTAAACCATGGTCTCACCGGAGTACTTTAAGTTTCCCGAAACACCACGCTCTCCTTGCTTCTGCTCCTCCCACCCCAACCCCTAGCCTTCTTTCAGCTTACTTTATCCTGCTCCTTCGGTTTTGGTTTAGACATCATTCCTTCAGGGAAGATTTCCTTGGTCTGCCCAGAGAGGGTCACGTGTCATCCTCTGGGGTTCAGTTTCATGTTGACTTACACTCACAAGGCAGTAAGCTTCTTCTTGTTCCACAATTTCATCCCCAGCACCTAGTCCATAGTGTGCTATTAATAATAGTTGTTAAATAATTGAAATACCTGGCAAATGATAATAAGATTTCAGTTCTCTTGACTGTGATCCTTATATTTATCTCAGTATCTCATATTACATACTTATTTATTTATTGAATAAAGAGGTATGCTTTTTCTGTCACACATAGATCTTTCAGTCTGTACCCAAGCCCACTGCCGTTATTATCTATATTCAATAGAGAACTTTCTCCTAAGCCCAGGCCTAAGTTTTGTTTATTAGTTTGTTTTTCTGTTATGTTGTTTTAAAGAATTGCCAAAAGTTTAGTGTGCATTTTAAATGTTCTTTTAAAATATTTAAACTATATATATATTTGTGTGTGTGTGTGTGTGTGTGTGGTATGCGGGCCTCTCACTGCTGTGGCCTCTCCCGCTGCGGAGCACAGGCTCCAGACGCGCAGGCTCAGCGGCCATGGCTCATGGGCCCAGCCGCTCCGCGGCACATAGGATCCTCCCGGACCGGGGCATGAACCCATGTCCCCTGCATCGGCAGGCGGACTTTCAACCGCTGCGCCACCAGGGAAGCCCTAAACAATATTTTTAAGACATCAGTGATGTAATCTGATATTTTCACATATTTCCTTTTTTAAAAAATTATGGTAAAAAAGTACATAACATAAAATTTACCATCTTATCCTTTTTAATTACAAGATAGATAACATGTGCTTATCTAGCATGTATTTTTATTATATCACTGAAACTAAAGCAAAATACCCTGCTCATTGGGTTAAAATGGCCTGCTCTATGTGTGTACACTTCAGTACAATTAGTAAAAAAGAAGTCTAGAATTCACTCTGTCTTTCATATTCTAATGACACACTGCACATGAAGATGTATACATCTTCTCCTCTGTTTTTTTCATATCAGGGTGCCACGCCCATGGTCTAAAACAAGACCTCTGATTAAGCTTGTCTCATTCTCAGCTTAACATTTCATCTCCATGATCTCAACGGTGAAGAGTTTGTTAACTTAAAACAATAAAACAGCCAGTTATTTTACCAGCAAAATGGGTTTATTCGGGAGCAGCAAAAAATTGCAACTTGGGGACATGCAACTGTGGTGAACCCCATGCAAGTCCAGTAAAACAAAAGAGAAGAAATTATTTTACAGAGAAGGGAAATTTGGGAGCTATAAAAACACAAATTTCATTGGAGGAAACTGGGAGTTCAAAGTATAGTAGCTTTTCATTAGCTGAGTTTCGAGAGTCTTTCTTTCATTGGCTGAGCTGTTGCCAGGCAAGAAGAAAATCTTTCTTCCCCCTATTGACAGCAGTAGTGTCACATCCTGCCAGAAAAGTGAGGTACACCTCTTTCCGTTGGAATCTGTATTGACGTCAAATGGTACGTGCCTGAGAGTTCTCTCTTCTAGCCTCCTGACTTCATCTTAATGAGGTTTCCCTTTATTAGTTTTCACAAAGTCAGTAGGTTCTTCTTACTTTTTAATGGCCTAAAAGGGGTCCACAATAGCCTCTGTTAAGACATCATGAACTTCAGCATGAATTTTAGTATGTACAGGTGTTCTGGCCACATCTACAAGTGTTTCCCTGTCCATCTCTTCACTACCATAGACTTGTTCCAAAAACTGTAATGCCTTTTCCTCTGCAGCTGTCAATCCTCCTGTTATTCTTCTGGGATGAAGACCCTAATAATAAACACACAAACACAAAACCATCCCAGCACTGGAATTCTTTACTTAGATGCAACTATAGTTCATGGTTAAGTAAAATATTTTTTTGAAGGGATATTCTGGATCATTCACACCCTTGAAAACAGTTAAGTTAATGTGCTGACTTTCTGAATACACTTAAGAGGCTAAATAGTCCGTTAAATTCATAGGAAAAGAACAGGCTGCTTTAGCACAGTGTCAAAGCGAAAGAAACTATAAAGCCATCTTGACCATTTTTAAGCAGAGAGTTAAGTAGTGTTAAGTGTATTCACATTGTTGTGCTACGGATCTCTAGAACTTTTTCATGCTGCAACACTGAAACTGTATATCCACTAAACATTCATCTCTCTCCTCTCCCCAGCCCTTGGCAACCACCTACTCTCTTTTTCTATGAGTTTGACTACTTTACATACTTCATATAAGTGAAATCATACGGCATTTGTCCTTTTGTGAATGGCTTATTTCACTTAGCATAATATCCTCAAGGTTCATCCATACTGTACCATGTGACAGGATTTTCATCTTTTTTAAGGTGGCATAATATTCCATTGTATGTTTATACCACATTTTCTTTATCCCTTCATCTGTCAATAGACCTTTGGGTTGCTTCTGTGTCTTGGTTATTGTGAATAGCGCAGCAATGAACATGGGTGTGCAAATATCTCTTTGACATCCAACTTTGGTTTCTTTTAGAAAGTGAAGGAGTTCAGAATATGCTGGTTTTCAGGTTCATATATGTATTTGTTGAGCTTACTCCTTTTGCTTAACATTTTGTTTGTGAGATACAACCATACTGTTTCATGTAGCTTCAGATCATTCAATTTCGTTGCTATGTGCTATATTGATATTTTATAATTCTACTGAAATTTATTTTTCTATTCTAGTATTATAGGTATATGATCTTTTTCTGGTTTGGGACTATTACAAACAGTTCAGCTAAGTACCTTCTTATTCAGTTATCTTAGTGAATATGTACTAGAGTTTCTCTAAGATAGATACCCTAAAGTACAATTGCTAGGCCATCGGTATGCATACATTCAACTGTACTAAATAATTAAAATTTATTTTTCAAAAATATTGTACTGGGCTTCCCTGGTGGCACAGTGATTGAGAGCCGCCTGCGGATGCAGGGGACGCAGGTCCATGCTCCGGTCCGGGAGGATCCCACATGCCACGGAGCGGCTGGGCCCGTGAGCCATGGCCGCTGAGCCTGCGTGTCCGGAGCCTGTGCTCCGCAACAGGAGAGGCCACAACAGTGAGAGGCCAGCGTACCGCAAAAAAAAAAAAAAGAGAAAAAAATATTGTACCAATTTAAAGTCTTATAAGCATATAGGAGCTTGGCAGTGTTCCACATCCTCACCAGTATTTGGTGTGACCCCATGTTAAATTTTTTCTGACCTCATGCGTGTGTGATGGTAACTTAATTTGCATTGTCCATTTTGCCTAGGAATCTCACAGGTCAAGAGAGGCCATCAGTCGCTTCCACCTTTTGAGGTGTCTATGATATTTTAAAAAAATAAGAAATGCCAAAGCACAAAAATATTGTGCTATTTATAAGATAACTACAATTTTAAAAAATAATCCTTTTTTAATTTGTAAATTAATTGTAATTCGCGTTACAAGCAGTGTGATCCTCCAGGAATGGAATGCAAGTTTTAAGTCTTACAAGGAACATCTTCCATCTCATTAATGTATACCTATTACTGTATGTACAACTCTCATTTAGAGATAACATCAGAAAGTCCTGTTGAAGGAACTTTTCAAATAGAAGTCCTGAGCTAAATGGTCATACTGACTTCATCTGTCTACCCCCTCTCCCCCTCCATCCTGCCACCCCGCCCCCATCTCCACTCCCAACTCTTGCACTTGAGAAAACCGTCTGTAATGTCTGCTGGACCTATTGGTTCCACCCTAATTTTGTTAATGAAATACTTGAAAATGAACACTGAGGGAAAAACTTCAAAACTAATTCACAAAATAATAGTCTGGTGGATACGTCAAGAGAAGAAGGGATCTTTCCTCCTGCTTTGCTTTGTGAGGGTTCTTTACTCAACAAGCACTGATTAAGTACCGTCACATTCAAGGAAGTATGCTAAGCACTTTGAAGGAAATAAAGAAGAGTAAAACCAGGCGCCTGCATTCCCTGAAGCTCATCTGCTAGTTGGGGAACTAGGCATGAAAACAACCTGTAATCAGAAGGCAGTATGATCAGTGCAATAGAAGCAGAAAGAGCAAAGGGATTAATAGAGATGACCTTTGAGCTAGAACTTGAAATATGAGGAGTTTACCTGTTGGTCAAGAAGTAGGTTTCCCAGAAAATTAATAGCATAGATAAGTGGTCACTGCACTGGGAAAGTGCTTGGTAGTCTGGGAGAACACATACCAGGGCAGTGTGGACCGTCTGAAGGTTTGCTCTGGAGATAGACGTAAGAGCAAGTAGTAAAATGTAACACTGGGGCCAGATCCTGAATGCATTGAGTGTCACGACAAACACAAACTGTGCATAATAAATTATCAACAGTTTAACACCAAGCAGTGATATGATCTTACTTGCACTGCCACAGAGAGAATTCTTGTGGCAGTGCAAAGGATGGCTTGGGAAAGGAGAAGGGGAGCAGACTCTCTCATCTAGACAATAAAACGAGGACATTCACGGAGGAACACCGGGATGAGTGGGCGTGGGGGGGGGGGGCAAATGGCACGGGCAGACACGTTATGGGCTGTGTCCCTGTAAGACCCAGATCTTTCCTATTACCACCTGCTGCTTTCCTGAGTCACTTGCCCTGTAAATCACTGCCCTGGAACCACCACCCAAATGGGTCTCAGTGCAGTCATCTGTTTCCGGGGGCAATCAGTGGATCCTTGGGACAACCGTGGGCTATGCCGGTTCCACAGAATGGGAGGACTATATTGCTAAAAGGCATCCTAAAATCTAATCCAGTACTTACCTGAGGAAATTAGGGTCCAGAGAAGTTAAGTAACTCACCCAAGGCCATAACAGCTACTCACTGGCTGAGTCAGGACTCAAACCTGTCCCAGGATCCTGGGGTTCCATGTCTGTCACGCAACAAAACAAAGAACCAAAACTCCAAGTCCCTGTTTCCTGCTTCTGTTGTTTTTCTCTGATGAGTCACACTGAAAGTTATTAGCAGCGATGTGTATAAGATCCCTTGTGGACACTGTTGGGGAAGGTGCTAGTACATTTAGTTTTCTCACAATGGCGAAGGCACAGAACCAAGCTCTGAAACACACAAACTAAATACAGTTATTCCCTGTGGGCGTCTGCTCACCTGGGCAGTTCTGTCAGGGCTCCCCTTTATTCTTTTCTTCATAACATGAGAGGAGGTCCAAGAATTTGTAGACAAGCCTTAGTGAATGCACAGCACCATCATGGTGGGGAAAACAAGGTCATGAAGTAGCAACAGAAGAGGAACAGTAGATTATGTGGTTTGCAGAGCAGCTGACTTGAAGAAAGGAAATTCAGTAGAGGATAGGTGCACCTTCTGATTTAATACTTGAAATGAGATAGATGTAGCCTGTCTGATGCAGAATTAGGTAGGTAGCCAGTGTGGGGTGTGAGATGAAATAGCCCTGACCAAAACCACATACTTACCACATTTCCCAAGTTGCCAAAATTTGTCACCATTATAAACAGTTTTTTGAGTGATAAACCATTATCTCTAGAAACTCTGACCTTCCCTTCTATCCCTATTAAAACGATTGGATGCACTAATTAATTCATTAATATTAATTGCCATAATGCTTAGTAATATGTGGATGCTGTGTGTTTAAGGTAAATGACCATAAATGCAAAGGTTGGTGTAAGAACTTTTATCATATACTTTATCTCTTTTGATCCCCAAATCAGCCCTTGTACCTAGGATGAGAAAACTGAGGCTCAGAGAGGTTAAGGGGATAGCCCCAAGTCACACAGCCAGGAAATGGCAGAACTGTGATTTTTACTCCATGTCTTCTGATCTCAAATACCATATTCTTTCCATTACATCTGTTTGGTATATCAGCGGGAATCTCTAAGACAAATGGGGCTCACATCTCAAAAAAGAGACTAATACAAGACATAACAGAGTATGGGGTAAATAGCAAATCCAGATTTAAAATACTTTTTGAAAAAAACTCTTATATCAACAGCTGACTAAATGTTACTGAGTGCACACTGTGCCTATGGATTAAACACTGTAGCTAGGAAATACAAACCCATTGCTCCATTTTTTTAATATATTAGTTTCAAGTGTACAACATAGTGATTCAATATTTTATACATTGTGATATGATCATCACTATGAGTCTAGTTACCATCTATCACCATACAGTTATTACAACATTATTGACTATTCCTTATGCTGTACATTACATCCCTGTGACTTACTTATTATATAACTGGAAGTTTGTTCCTCTTAATCCCCTTCACCTATTTCACTCATCCCCCTCATTGCCCTCCCCTCTGGCAACTATCACTTTGTTCTCTGTATCTATGAGTCTTTTTTCTGTTTTGTTACATTTGTTAATTTGTTTTGTTTTGTTTAGATTCCACATCTAAGTGAAATCATATTTCTCTGTCTGACTTATTTCACTTAGCATAATATCCCCTAGGTCCATCCACATTTTCACAAAAGGCAAGATTTTTTTCATGGCTGAGTAATAATATATATATCACATCTTCTTTATCCATTAATCTAGCAGTGGAAACCTAGGCTTCTTCCATATCTTGGCTACTGTGAATAATGCTGCAGTGAACATTGGGGTACATATACCTTTCTGAACTAGTGTTTTTGTTCTTTCCTGATAAATACCCAAAAGTAGAATCGCTGGATCATATGGCAATTCTATTTTTAATTTTTTGAGGAACCTCCATACTGTTTTCCATAGTGGCTGCACTGTTTACATTCCCACTAACAAGTGTTCCCTTTTCTCTACATCCTCACCAACACTTGTTATTTCTTGTCTTTTTGATGATAGCCATTCTGACAGATGTGAAGTGACATTGGGGTTTGATTTGCATTTCCCTGAGGATTAGTGATGTTGAGCATTTTTTCATGTGCCTGTTGACTGGGGCTCCTGATATACCATGCATCCATTGTTTCATAGGTCTCTCCTAGGAAACACTGGCAGGGTTTTTTAAAAAATATATTTAAATGAATTTAATAGGTATGTTTCCTCAAATACTCAAAAACCCCACCCATCCTCTGAAGGTAGTTCTGTCTAAAAAAAAACTGAAGAATTTCCTAATGAAGCAGAGGCTTGAATCCAAATCTTTTATTCTGTTGGTTTTCATACTAATCAGATAACTTCAACTAAAAATAAAAGAAAAAAGAAACTGTTCTTTAAAGTGTAAACTTTGAGTCTGCACACATTCTTTAGAAGAAAATGAGGTAATGCCCTGACAACAACATACATCTGACTTCATTGTCTGAAGGAAGCACAGAATCACCAGGACATCGTGTCAAAGTGCAGATGCTGATTCTATGGGATTAGGATGGAGCCCGAGGTGCTGCATTTTTAACAAACTCTGCATTTTGAGTAGCAAAACCCTAGACAACACATGAATGCTCAGGTTTATATATATTGACAAATGCTGGCTCCCCTCAATTACCAATAAAACAAATTGTTAATGAGGCAAAGTTGAGTTGCTTGCTCACCACCATAAAGGTGCAGCAGCTCAAAGCCGGAGGGCAGGGTTGAGATATTTATGACGTTTTGGGGTTTGGTTTAAGATGAGTCTCTCAATGCGAAGACTAGATTAGGATTTGGTAAAGATTATGATGTAATAACAAAGATTGGTGGACAGCAAGGGTTTGGAAGAGTCTCGGGGAGTAAACAGCTGTTTGAGGTCACCTACTGGAAAGTTGAAGAGTCTGATTTTGCAACTTTTATCTTCCTGGGCAAGAGTTTCCTAGCATAGCAAAGACTTGGTGAAGACAATAATAGATAGTACACAGTACATAGTACATAGTAAATAATACAAATAGTAAAGCCTTACTAGTAGTAAGCTGTGCGGGTGTAGATGGTTTCGGTTTCTAACAGAGGCGCACTTGGTGTACGATGGTAACACTGTATCCAGGGTTTCGTGCAGGGAGCCAGGCTGGGAGTAAAGGAAGCCAGGAGGGGCTCAATGAGCGAGAGGGGCTTTTGCGGCAGAGAGCGCCACCTGCTGGCTCGTGTGAGTTTATGAAAACAATCTAGGAGTGCAGTGGTTGGTTTTAATAGAATGACTAGGCTGCCACCTACTGATTTATTTTTAAACTTTTCAAATGTTTTACAGAAAGTTTACTTTCAGGTAAGACATGTATATCAAGCACCAACTATATAAAAGATGCTAGAAATAGAAAAATAGGTAACACAATATGGGAAAGGCAGTCATGAAGACAGGTGAGCACACAGAAGAGATCCTGGTGAGGTTAAGAAGAGTGCAGTGTGCAGCCCAAAGGACAGTTGGCAGTCAAATAGGGGTGACCAGAGTAGGGGGCAGTTAAGAAAGCTTTATGGAGGCAAGGAACCCCAAGGCATCTCTTGAATGAAAATTGACAAGCAAGTATGAGGAGGGGCTAGGAGTCCTAAGCAGAAGGAGAGGTGAGGTGCAGACACTGCCTGCCAAGTGATTAGCATGGCTGAACTGGGAGGTGTAAAGACAGGACCAAGAGAGAAAGCCGGGGAGGGAGGCTGGGCCAGATCCTGGAAGGCTTCACATGCCACACTTTGGAGGTTGTCCTGCCGGAAATGACTGAAGAACCCCTGATGGGTATTAAGCAGGGAAAATGCAGGATAAGACCACTGTTTACAAATACAACACAGGCAGCAGTGCCTTTTCTTTAGAAGAAAGTGGAATTGGAATTCAGTGCATCAATTTGGAATTTTTATTTTTGTTTCAAGTCACATAAACCTATTCTCCTCACTTAAATGAAAAGGGAGAATTTATTGGAAGGCTATCACGAGTTCACCAAATTATCAAGAGGCTGGAAGAGCCGGCTTGGAAACCACAGGAGCAAAGGCAGTTTGGAGGAGGCACAGTAGTTGTCTCAGAGTTGGACCAGTTTGACCAAGAAGATTCGGCGGCAGTAGGACATCGCTGTCACTGCCGACCTGAATCAGCCCCCTTCACCCCAGTGGAAACACAGGATGGTCAGCCCTCCACCATCTGCCCACACCTTGGTTGCTAGGTCACTGTGAGGGATAACTGGCCTCTTAGACTGCAACAACAGAGTATTAATTAGAGGATCTGTTTGGCTGAAATAATAAATACCAAATCTAACGATGACTTAAACAAGGCTGATGTTTCTTTCTCCTTCATGTAAAGGTCCATGTTAGTTTCCCTGTGAAGCCAGCACTGGCCCAACCTCCCTGTGTTTTTACTTTGTAGTCCTTCACACATAGCTTCCGTTTCATGGTCCGAGATAGCTGCTCCAGTTCCCCCCATCACTTTTCCATTCCAGCTGCAGGAGGAAGGGGGAAAAAATGAGATGACATGCTTTTTCTTGCCAGAGCACAACACGGAAGTTGTGTATCTCACTTCTACTTATAAGCCATTGCCAGAACTTGGTGACATAGCCACATCTAGTTGCAGGAAAAGCTGACAGATGTCATCAGGATTCTGTTTGGCCACATGGTCAGTAATTCCCAAAATAGGAAGAAAGGAGCTAGATTGTGGAAAGGTCAAAATGTGAAAGTCAAATGTCCGGTACAGACAGGTAGATTAGGTGGAAGGACATATATTAATCATCTGTGTAAGATATCGTTAGAACCAGGAACAAAGAAATGTAACTGAGGGTGAGAGCAAATGTTTTAGCATATGAAGGATTAGCTTCTTTAGGATTTGGAAACTGACTGAATGTAGGGGAAAAAGAACGGGTGGAGCAACAGATACATCTCAATTTTCTAACTAACTCTGAGGACGGTGTTGATCTTTGAAGCATCACTCAAATAATGGCTATAACAGGAGGTATACATATTACATTAGGGTCTATGTGACATCCCAGCAGAGATGCCAATAGTTGATCAGGTTTATGGTTCTTGACCCAGGAGAGATGAATGTGATAATTATCAGCATATTGGTAGTAGTTGAAGCTGTGGAAGAGAATTACATCACCAGGGGAAATCATGAAGCTTGAGACTAAAAGATGGCTAGGGACTTCCCTAGTGGTCTAGTGGTTAAGAATCCACCTTTCAATGCAGGGGACACGGGTTCAATCTCTGGTTGGGGAACTAAGATCCCACGTGCCACAGGGCAACTAAACCCATGCGCCACAACTAGAGAGGCTATGTGCTGCAACTACAGAGCCCGCGTGCTCTGGAGCCCATGCACCACAACTAGAGAGAAGCCCGCGTGCCACAACGAAGAGCCTGCATGCTGCAGCGAAAGATCCCGCATGCCACAACTAAAACCCGATGCAGCCAAAAATAAATAATATTTTTAAATAAAAGATGGCTAAAGATAAAGCCTTAAATTAATCTATGAGCGCAGATCCAAAATTAACCAAACTTATTAACCAACCCCAGAGCTACAAGGAAAGCTATCAAATCACAGTGCCCATGACAACAGCTAGATGAGGCACCTTTCAGTACACCCCTGCCTCCTAACCCATCTTTTGTAAGCTAAAACATTTAACAATCACTCACTGGATAGAAATCCAAAACGTTCTCTAAATGATGCCTGGCATGAGTGCATGAGCAGAGTAGGTCATCAGGGACATAAAGCAATTCAAGGGGTCACTGGGGAGCCTGCTTCAGGCCATTTTTTTCCCACTGAAGTGACAAACCGTTATTAACTAGAAACTTCTTTGTGTTAAGTATTTCCTTCTTTGGGGGGCCCATCTTCTTTTTTTATTGAAGTATAGTTGAGTTACAATATGTTAGTTTCAGGCGTACAGCAAAGTGAATCAGTTATATATATTCTTTTTCAGATTCTTTTCCATTATAGGTTATTATAAGATACTGAATATAATAGAATTATAAGATACTCAATATAGTTATTTATCTATTCTGTATATAGTAGTGTGTATCTATTAATCCCAAACTCCCAATTTATCCCTCCCCCTATTTCCGTTTGGGAACCGTAAGTTTGTTTTCAATGTCTGTGAATATCTGTATTGTAAATAAGTTCATTTGTATCATTTTTTTTAGATTCTACATATAAGTGATATGACATTTTCCTTTGTCTCACTTACTTCACTTAGTATGATAATCTCTAAGTCCACCCATGTTGCTGCAAATGGCATTATTTCATTCTTTTTTATGGCTGAGTAATATTCCATTGTATATATATACCACATCTTCTTTATCCGGTCCTCCTTCGATGGACACTTAGGTTTCTTTCATGTCATGGCTATTGTAAACAGAGCTGCTATGAAGTGGGGAGCCCACCTTCTTAGAGGAATATCCCATGAAGCTCCAATATT
Source organism: Pseudorca crassidens (assembly GCF_039906515.1). Lineage (NCBI taxonomy): Eukaryota > Metazoa > Chordata > Mammalia > Artiodactyla > Delphinidae > Pseudorca > Pseudorca crassidens. Next base: position 8,643,202 of record NC_090306.1, read on the forward strand.
TCAGTGAGTGCGTTCTCCAAATCCTTTTCCTATCTGAGAGGAAAGGAAGAGAGAGCCCTGAAGGAGAGATGAGTGTTATAGATAAAGGCTATCCTGTAAGAATTCACTGCCTTACAATTTACAGTTTATTCAGCTACTTCTGTCTAATATTCTCTGTGGAATCTGAAAAACTTGTATACGGTGGTCACCACAGCAAACTGGATCAATTTTGCTTCATAAATATATAGTCAGCAACATGTGGGGTCCTCATAAGTTTCACCATCATGAAGGTTGTTTAACAGGTCAGAGTCCTTTGTGTGAGTAAAATAAACTGTTCTCATTTTTTAATCCCAGATATCCAGCCTGGGAGTATTACCCATCTTCTCTCCCTGCTTCCTTTTCCTCACCATGTAAAATTATAGCTGTGGTCTCAGTGAAACACTATAGGCAGACATGAATAGGTTTTAGCCTATTCATAAAGAATAATTAGCACATAAATTAACTGTCCCAGTAATGTTTTTGGGAGAATACAGAATTTCTGTGCTCTGATCCACTTTATTCATTAATTTTTAAAGTCAGGTTTATTGAATTATAATTTCTATATAGTAACATTTACCTTTTTAAAGTGTACAGCTTGATGAGTTCTGACACTTGAATACAGTTGTTTAATCACCATCACAATTAAGATATAGAAAAATTTTATCACCCCAAAGAGTTCCCTTGGCTTCAAAGTCAATCCCCACCACCCATTCCCAGCTGCTGTCTCCCATTAATCTGATTTCTGTTTTTATGGTTTTGCCTTTTCCAGAATGTCATAAGAATGGAATCACATCATACTTACAACATACAACAGTGTCTGACTGTTTTCACTTAACGAAATGCTCTTGAGATTTTTTCATGAAATGCTCTCGAGATTTATTCACGTTGTTGCAGGGATCTGTAGATGTTCCTTTTTATTACTGAGTAGTGTGCCACTGTATGGATGTACAAGTTGTTTATCCTTTGATCAGTTGATGGACATTTAGATTGTTCTGGGTTTGAGGCTATTATGAATGAATCTGCTATAAACATTTTCATGGGAGCCTTGAGATATATCTATGTTTTATCTCCCCTGGGAGTAGGATTGATATGAACAGTTTTATGCTTAACTTAAAGTGATGACAAAACTGTTTTCCAAAGTACCTCTACCATTTTGTATTCTCCCCAGAAATTCATAAGAGTTCCAGTTTCTCCACTTCCTCAACAGCACTTGGTATTGTCCTCTTAATTTTAGATACTGTAGAGAGTGACTCATTAAGTGCGTATGTAATGGTATCCCCTTGTGGCTTTAACTTTTACTTCCTTGGTGACTAATAATGTTGAGCATCTTTTCATGTACTTGTTTATCACCTTTAAGCGTCTGTTCAAATTTTTTCCCCATTTTTTAATTGATTGTCTTAATAAGTTGTAAGAGTTCTTCACATATTCTGGGTAGTAGCCCTTTTCTTTCAGATATGGGTTTTACAAATATTTTCTCTTGATCTCTAACTCACCTTTTCATTGTCTCAAAGTTTTTTTATTTTGATAAAGTCTAATTTATCTTATCTTTTTATCTTTTGTAGTTCATGTTTTTTGTATCCTATTTAAGAATTTAAAGAAAGACTTAAATTCCTTGTGTTTGTTGTTAAATAAAATAAAGCTATAGTAATGAATATAGTATAATATTGACATGAATATAAAAATACAGATCAATGGAACAAAATAAAGTCCATTTGATTTTTGCTGTTATCACACCTAGAATATTAATACTTGCTTAGTCTCATTAAGTAGTCAGTGTTCACTTTTCTCTGATTTCTTAAAATAGCTTTTCCACTTGTTTGTTTGAATTGTGATCAAAATAAGACCCAAACTTTATGACGAATTGACATATCTCCTAAGTCTCTCTTTATCTATAGCTCCCCTTTCAGCTGTTTTTTCTTACTTTTTTGTTTTAATTGAAAAACTGATTGTTCTGTAGAATTCCCCCACAGTCTAGATATTGCTGAGCTGCATACCGGAAAGACCATTTAATGCATTCTTCTGTTCCATTTCCTGTGAATTGGTAGTTATATCCAGGGGCTTGATTAGATTCCTGGTCAATTTCTTTGTTTTTTAAGACTACACCATAGGCAGTGGTGTGTTCTGCTTCAGGAGGCACTTAATGTCTGATTTGCTCTCTGTTTGGGTGTTATCAGTCCTTGAGAACCACGGCCTGGACCCCTGAGGGTACGCTTCATGCCAGTCCCTTCGTTGTGCTTGCTCACTAGACCATCATGCAGTAATGAGCACCTACCATATAGGTGGGAGTTGGAGATGTGGAAATAGGTAAGGTAGGGATTGGCCCAGAAGTAGTTTGCAATCAGCTGGGGAGCAAACTAGGGTGGGAGATACAGGAAAGCTATTATGGTGCCACTTAAGTGTTGAAATGGAAGAATCTCAGTGTGATTTGAAACCACGGATGGAGGAGATCACTAGCAGTCTTCACCTGGCCACTCATCAGCACAAGAAAGCCTTTGACATTATTTCATGTTCATGATGTTTTACAGTAAGTCAACAGAGCAAACGAACACCAAATGAGCCACTAAAACATCTCAGCTCCATATAGTTTGGTTGCAATATGGCTTAGTAGAGGATGTGAAGAAAAGATAGGAACATTGTAGCAGCCAGCAAACTTGATATTGTCAATAATCAACAGCATTTTACCTCCCATACCCTTCTCCTGCCCCAACAGCTAATGTAATCCTAGGCTATCTTAGCAGAATTACCATGTATAGCCTCTAAAAGATAATGATTCTGCTCTATTCTGCACTGGTCAAGCTATTCCATGAGAACTACAAGAGGAAGGTGTACAAAGAATCATACAATCTGAGGAGAGAAAAAGGAATAAAGGCTGGACATGAAATAATTGAGGAATCGTCAGAAAGACTAGGGATGCCAACCTCAGAGAAGAGTTGGTGGCAATAGCTCGGCATCGTCCAGCATTTCAAGGGCTCCTGTGTTGAAGGTGGACACAGCCTCCCCCAGAGCACAAACAGACAAAGGGGGGAATTGCAGAAAAGAGGAACAGTCTGAGCTGGCCAAAATGTGAAGGGATGGTACAGGGATAACAATTTCCTGTCAATTGGCAGGCACGTCGCAGAGGGGATCAAAGCATCAAATTTAGTGTTTGATCTGTCTTTTCTATTTCTCCAGTTTTAAGACTGTGAGTTTGAAGGAGCCAGAGCCTCAGTCATTTTTTTTGTTTGCCCCTGACTGATTTACTGCTGGAATTCCCACCCCAGTTCTTACGATTTTACTTCAATCTCCTCAGTCAGCCAGTCTGATCCCTCCCTGATACTCAACAGATGACAATGCTGTCTTTTTCTTTTAATCGAGATATAATTGACTTATAACATTATATTAGTTCTAGGTGTACAACACAGTGATCCGATATATGTGTGTACCATGAAATCATCACCACAATAAGTCTAGTTAACATCCATCACCACACACAGTTACAGATGTTTTTTTTCTTGTGATGAGAACTTTTAAGATTTACTCTCTCAGAAACCTTCAAATATGCAGTACACTATTATTAGCTAGAGACACCATGCTGTACATCATATACCCAGGACTTATTTATTTTACAACTGGAAGTTTGTACCTTTTGATCCCCTTCACCCGTTTTACCCGCCCCCTACCACCCTCGCCTGGCAAGCACCTGTCTGTTCTGTGTTTCTATGAGTTGTTTTCTTAGATACCATATGTAAATGAGACCATACAATATTTGTTTCTGTCTGATTTATCTCAGCATAACACCCTCAAGGTCCAGCCATGTTGTTGCAAGTGGCAGGACATCCACCACTACCTTCTTTCTTGACCACATGCACCTTCCAACTCCAAGTCCCTGGAAGTCCCTCCCTTCCACCTCAAACCTTCCCCATGTGTTTCCCCATATTTTCCTTCCTTTTTATCTTTTTAAGAACAAAATCTTCCTCTGCTTCTGGCTCTTTCCTCTCTTCAGCCCCCTGTAATCTGCTTTTCACATATTCCTACTCTATTAAAAATGCTCTGCAAAAAGTTCACTCCTGACTTTCCTAGTCATCTGGAAGTTGTCCAGCTAAAGTAGAACCTTCGTAGCCCTTGAAGCACAGGGAAAGTAAGTGATGAGCACTGAGACAAGAGAAAGAAGAGACAGAGGCCCAGTCCATGGCTTCAAAGTGAAGTCCATTGGCCACTTGAATCAGAAACAGCTGGGGACTTGAGAAAAATGTACAGTCTTAGGCCCCACTCCAGACCAATGTATCTAAAACTTGGGGACTGGGGCTTATAAATCAGTATTTTAATTATATGTTTTTGTTGATAATTACACAGAAAGTCTGAGAAGCACTGGGCTACATCATAAAGATTTAGCCAGTGGGTGCCCATTCAAGCTGGCTTCATGTTCTTTTGCCATTTTATCATTGTTTGTTGTTGTCATTGTCTTTTGTTTGAATACTTCCTTGTTTGGGGGCACAACAAGGTGTTCTCCGCTCATCTTGTACTTTCTCTACCCAGCCTGACTTGGAGTAGGCTTCAAGGAGTCCTGGTGTCTTTTACTGGAAAATGGCCTTTAGAAGTGAAGATCTGGACATGAGATGGACTCATTGCTACTGGGCTGTTAGTGCTCTCAGGCCTTTTCAGTGGATAGAGCTAAGGAACACACACACACACAATACACATATGCACAAAATCATACACACAATCACGTTTACATCTATGTCTGTACCTATCTATCTGTCTACCTATTATCTATCTGTTTGTCTACCTGTGTATCTACATATTGAAAACCGTGAATTGACTGATCCCAACCTAACACCATGGATCACTGGAATCATTCTAGTTTCCTCTTTTTGTGTGTAATTCCATCTCAGACAGTGAAAAACCTGGCTTCTAGTATATTTACCTATTTGACCAGTGTATGTAACTTTTCTCCCATCTTTGCTGCCAATTCCTCCTCGCTCCAGCCCTGAGCCTGCATTCTAGGCCATCCTCCCTTAGGGTGTCTTCCTTAACCTGCCTGGGCTTGAACACCCCACATCAGGCCACACTCCTGCCCCATGAACAGGCTTCACCTGGTTCAGGCTCAGAAACCCAACTGGGCCACTGAAGTCCCCACCTCCTCCCACACTGCAGGTGGTTTAGAACTGAATTTTTCAGGAAGGGATGGGAAAGGAAGGTGAGGAGAAGTGAGAAGAAGGTTAAAAAGAGAGGAAATGGGAAAAGAAATAGGAAGGAGACATAATACATTGAATAGGGAAGCAAAGTAGATGAGAGTGGATTAGAAACACCAGTTAGGAATCTTACATTCCAAGTCGGGTATGATGACAGTTTTATAGGAGTGTGACAGTGAGATGGAGAGAAGTGGGTCAATATGAGAGATATTTAGGAGGTAAGAGGGATAGAATTTGGCGATAGATTAAATACAAGAGGAGAGGGCAGACAGCAGAAGCAAGAAGAACTAAAATTCTGCAGGCTGTGGAACGAAAACCACATTCACAGAAAGATAGACAAAATGAAAAGGCAGAAGACTATGTACCAGATGAAGGAACAAGATAAAAACCCAAGAAAAACAACTAAATGAAGTGGATATAGGCAACCTTCCAGAAAAGGAATTCAGAATAATGATAGTGAAGATGATCCAGGACCTTGGAAAAAGAAAGGAGGTAAAGATAGAGAAGATGCAACAAATGTTTAACAAAGACCTAGAAGAATTAAAGAACAAACAAACAGAGATGAACAATACAATAACTGAAATGAAAACCACACTAGAAGGAATCAATAGCAGAATAACTGAGACAGAAGAACGGATAAGTGACCTAGAAGACAGAATGGTGGAATTCACTGCCACGGAACAGAATAAAGAAAAAAAAAATGAAAAGAAATGAAGACAGCCTAAGAGACCTCTGGGACAACATTAAAAGCAACAACATTCTCATTATAGGTGTCCCAGAAGGAGAAGAGAGAGAGAGAAAGGTCCCGAGGAAATATTTGAAGAGATTATAGTTGAAAACTTCCCTAACATGGGAGAAGAAATAGCCACCCAATTTTAGGAAGCACAGAGAGTCCCAGGCAGGATAAACCCAAGGAGAAACACACTGAGACACATAGTAATCAAATTGACAAAAATTAAAGACAAAGAAAAATTATTAAAAGCAACAAAGGAAAAATGACAAATAACATATAAGGGAACTCCCATAAGGTTAACATCTGATTTCTCAGCAGACAATCTACAAGCCAGAAGTGGGTGGCGTGATATATTTAAAGTGATGAAAGGGAAGAACCTACAACCAAGATTACTCTACTCAGCAAGGATTGCTTTCAGATTCAATGGAGAAATCAAAAGCTTTACAGACAAGCAAAAGCTAAGAGAATTCAGCACTACCAAACCAGCTCTACAACAAATGCTAAAGGAACTTCTCTAAATGCAAAACACAAGGGAGGAAAAGGACCTGCAAAAACAAACCCAAAACATTAAGAAAATGGTAACAGAAACATACATATTGATAATTACCTTAAAGGTGAATTGATTAAATGCTCCAACCAAAAGACACAGGCTCACTGAATGGATACAAAAACAAGACCCATATATATGCTGTCTACAAGAGACCCACTTCAGACCTAGGGACTGAAAGTGAGGGGATGGAAAAAGATATTCCATGCAAATGGAAATCAGATGACAGCTGGAGTAGCAATACTCATGTCAGATAAAATAGGCTTTAAAATAAAGAATGTTACAAGATACAAGGAAAGACACTACATAATGATCAAGGGATCAGTCCAAGAAGAAGATATAACAATTATATATGCACCCAACATAGGACCACCTGAATACATAAGGCAAATGCTAACAGCTATAAAAGAGGAAATCGACAGTAACACAATAATAGTGGGGGACTTTAACACCTCACATACAACAATGGACAGATCATCCAGACAAAAAATTAATAAGGAAACACAAGCTTTAAATGACACAATAGACCAAACAGATTTAATTGATATTTATAGGACATTCCATCTGAAAACAGCAGATTACAATTTCTTCTCAAGTGCACATAGAACATTCTCCAGGATAGATCATATCTTGGGTCGCAAGTCAAGCCTTGGTAAATTTAAGGAAATTGAAACCATATCAAGCATCTTTTCCAACCACGATGCTATGAGATTAGAAATCAATTACAGGGAAAAAAACGTAAAAAACAAAACACATGGAGGCTAAACAGTACGTTACTAAATAACCAAGAGATCACTGGAGAAATCAAAGAGGAAATCAAAAAATACCTAGAGACAAATGACAATGAAAACACAATGATCCAAAACCAATGGGATGCTGCAAAAGCAGTTCTAAGAGGGAAGTTTATAGCTATACAAGCCTACCTCAAGAAACAAGAAAAATCTGAAATAAACAATCTAACCTTACACCTAAAGGAACTAGAGAAAGAAGAACAAACAAAACCCAAAGTTAGTAGAAGGAAAGAAATCATAAAGATCAGAGCAGAAATAATTGAAATAGATATAAAGAAAACAATAGCAAAGATCAATAAAACTAAAACTGGTTCTTTGAGAAGATAAACAAAATTGATAAACATTTAGCCAGACTCATCACAAAAAAGAGGGAGAGGACTCAAATCAATCAAATTAGAAATGAAAAAGGAGAAGTTACAACGGACACTGCAGAAATACAAAGCACCCTAAGAGACTACTACAAGCAATTCTATGCCAATAAAATGGACAACCTGGAAGAAATGGACAAATTCTTAGAAAGGTATAACCTTCCAAGACTGAACCAGGAAGAAACAGAAAATATGAACAGACAAATCACAAATAATGAAATTGAAACTGTGATTTAAAATCTTCCAGATTTTCCAAACTAAAGTCCAGGACCAGATGACATCACAGGTGAATTCTATCAAACATTTAGAGAAGAGCTAACACCGATCCTTCTCAAACTATTCCAAAAAATTGCAGAGGAAGGAACACTCCCAAACTCATTCTATGAGGCCACCATCATCCTGATACCAAAACCAGACAGAGATACTACAAAAAAAGAAAATTACAGACCAATATCACTGATGAATATAGATGCAAAAATCCTCAACAAAATACTAGCAAACAGAATCCAACAACACATTATAAAAGGATCATACAACATGATCAAGTGGGATTTATCCCAGTGATACAAGGATTGTTCAGTATACGCAAATCAATCAGTATGGTACACCATATTAACAAATTGAAGAATAAAAACCATATGATTATCTCGATAGATGTAGAGAAAGCTTTTGACAAAATTCAACACCCATTTATGATAAAAACTCTCCAGAAAGTGGGCATAGAGGGAAACTACCTCAACATAATAAAAGCCATTTATGACAAACCCATGGCAAACATCATTCTCAATGGTGAAAAACTGAAAGCATTTCTTCTAAGATCAGGAAGAAGACAAGGATATCCACTCTCGCCACTATTTTTTTTTTTATATGAGAACAGTTGTTTATTCATTGAAGGAATAGTGAATGTATAAGGAAGCATGATGACAGTTTGATAGTTCCAAGAATGTCTTTCAGTTCTCCAAACGTTAAGATCTATGAAGTATCACTTTGCTGTACACTGAAAACTAACACAACATTGCAAATCAACTATATTTCAATAAAAAAAAATATGGAGTAAGAATGATATAACCAAACGGAAACAAAACCAGCAAACAAACAACGTTTTTGTTTGTGTGTTTTGTTTTAGAAGATCCTAAACTTTCAATTTGCAATCTTATGACAGATGATTGTGAAACACAGTAAATAACAAAGAAATTCAGATGAAGGAGCGATTGGGTGACTGGCTTACAGGAGAGGTAACTAGAAGTGGACTCAAGCTGGTAGGAAGCTGGTAGGTTTGGGATAAATGGAATCAAGGTGCATTTCAGGATGTGCACTAAACTAGTTTAGTTGAAGTTGGAGTCACCAGGCACTCTCACCACTGTTATTCAACATAGTTTTGGAAGTCCTAGCCATGGCAATCAGAGAAGAAAAAGAAATAAAAGGAATACAAATTGGAAAAGAAGAAGTAAAACTGTCACTGTTTGAAGATGACATGATACTGTACATAGAGAATCCTAAAGATGCCACCAGAAAACTTCTGGAGCTAATCAATGAATTTGGTAAAGTTGCAGGATATAAAATTAATGCACAGAAATCTCTTGCATTCCTGTACACTAACAATGAAAGATCAGAAAGAGAAATTCAGGAAACAATCCCATTCACCATTGCAACAAAAAGAATAAAATACCTAGGAATAAACCTACCTAAGGAGGTAAAAGACTTGTACTCAGAAAACTATAAGACTGATGAAAGTAATCAAAGATGACACAAACAGATGGAGAGACATACCATGTTCTTGGGTTGGAAGAATCAATATTGTGAAAATGACTCTACTACCCAAAGCAATCTACAGATTCAGTGCAATCCCTATCAAATTACCAATGGCATTTTTTACAGAACTAGAACAAAAAATGTTAAAATTTGTACGGAGACACAGAAGACCCCGAATAGCCAAAGCAATCTTGAGGGGAAAAAAACAGAGCTGGAGGAATCAGGCTCCCTGACTTCAGACTATACTACAAAGCTACAGTAATCGAGACAGTATGGTACTGGCACAAAAACAGAAATATAGATCGATGGAACAGGATAGAAAGCCCAGAGATAAACCCATGCACATATGGTCACCTTACCTTTGATAAAGGAGGCAAGAATATACAATGGAGAAAAGATAGCCTCTTCAATAAGTGGTGTTGGGAAAACTGGACAGCTATAGGTAAAAGAGTGAAATTAGAACACTCCCTAACACCATACACAAAAATAAACTGAAAATGGATTAAAGACCTAAATGTAAGACCGGACACTATAAAACTCTTAGAGGAAAACATAGGAAGAACAGTCTTTGACATAAATCATAGCAAGATCTTTTTTGACCCACCTCCTAGAGTAATGGAAATAAAAATAAACAAATGGGACCTAATGAAACTTAAAAACTTTTGCATGGCAAAGGAAACTATAAACAAGACGAAAAGACAACCCTCAGAATGGGAGAAAATATTTACAAATGAAGCAACTGACAAAGGATTAATCTCCAAAATGTATAAACAGCTCATGCAGCTCAATATTAAAAAAACAAACAACCCAATCCAAAAATGGGCAGAAGACCTAAATAGACATTTCTCCAAAGAAGACATACAGATGGCCAAAAGGCACATGAAAAGCTGCTCAACATCACTAATTATTAGAGAAATGAAAATCAAAACTACAATGAGGTATCACCTCACACCAGTTAGAACGGGCATCATCAGAAAATCTAGAAACAACAAATGCTGGAGAGGGTGTGGAGAAAAGGGAACCCTCTTGCACTGTTGGTGGGAATGTAAATTGATACAGCCACTATGGAGAACAGTATGGAGGTTCCTTAAAAAACTAAAAATAGGGCTTCCCTGGTGGCGCAGTGGTTGAGAGTCCGCCTGCTGATGCAGGGGACACGGGTTCGTGCCCTGGTCCGGGAAGATCCCACATGCCACGGAGCGGCTGGGTCCGTGAGCCGTGGCCGCTGAGCCTGCGTGTCTGGAGCCTGTGCTCCGCAACGGGAGAGGCCACAACAGGCCCGCGTACCACACAAAAAAAAACAAAACTAAAACTAGAACTACCATACGACCCAGCAATCCCACTACTGGGCATATATCTGGATAAAACCATAATTCGAAAAGATACATGCATCCCGATGTTCATTGCAGGACTATTTACAATAGCCAGGACATGGAAGTAACTGAAATGTCCATCAACAGAGGAATGGGTAAAGAAGTGGTACATTTATACAGTGGAGTATTACTCAGCCATGAAAAGGAATGAAATTGGGTCATTTGTAGAGACATGGATGGACCTAGAGACTGTCATACAGAGTGAAGTAAATCAGAAAGAGAAAAACAAGTATCGTATATTAACACATATATGTGGAATCTAGAAAAATGGTACAGATGAACCAGTTTGCAAGGCAGAAATAGAGACACAGATGTAGAGAACAAAGGTATTGACACCAAGGGGGGAAAGTGGGACAGGGTAGTGGTGGTGGGATGAATTGGGAGATTGGGATTGACATATATACACTAATATGGATAGCTAATAAAAACCTGCTGTATAGGCAGCCCGGTGAGTACACCCCTCAGGATGGCCCGTACTCTGGATCCACTGGCAAAGAAGATCTTTAAAGGAGTTTTAGTAGGTGAACTTGTGAGCATTTTTGGAGCATATTTTTTGTTTAAAAAGATGAACACAAGCCAAGATTTCAGGCAAACAATGAGCAAGAAATTCCCTTTCCTCTTGGAAGTTTATTACAAATCCATTGAACACTCTGGAATGTATGGCATCAGAGAACAAGATCAAGAAAAATGGCTGAACAGCAAAAATTAGGAATGTGACCATCGATCAAAATTTGTCCTATTTCGTAGTATCAGGCAAGATTAAAATTCCAAAGTTGACATGGATGGATTTTAGACTGTTTAAGATTAAGTGTAAACTCTAATTAAGTCAGAGGTTTTGTTCTTTGGACTGTGAAGAAATTGATGGAAGGTTTGTTTATTATGTGATAAATGGAGTTTTGTTTACTACTCAAAATAAACCTGTTCTTTAAAAAAAACTCCCCTATAATTCTAAACATATAAACCTTTCAAAATAGATGATAGTAAAATATCTATTTTTAATATTTATTACATTTTCTCTTTTCCATTATAGTTTATTACAAGACATTGAATATAGTACCCTGCGCTATACAGTAGGACCTTGTTTATCCAATTTATCCCCCTCTCCTTTGCCCTTTGGTACCACAAGTTTTTCTTCTATGCCTGTGAGTCTGTTTCTGATTTCTAAATAAGTTCATTAATGTTTATTACATTTTAACTCACACTATCTAAAACTATATTAACTAAAAATATTGCTTTTATCCGTTTTCACTTTACCTGAAACAATACTTAAAACTCTACATCAGTGTCTCTACTAGAGCCACTTTGGGATAAAATTCGTCATAAAACAAAACAAACAAACAAAAAACCTGCTGTATAAAAAATAAATAAAATTCAAAAATTAAATAAATAAGTGAATACAAGAAGCAAGGGAAGGGAGAGATTTGTATTAAGGATGAGTCCAAGGTCTCTGACTTAGTAATTGTGTAGATAATGATGCCATTGCTGGGAAGAACCCTGGAAGAGGATCAAATACTGCATATCTACACATTTGTACTTATATAGCATTACATATCTGCCTTTTATTATAGTTATTTATGTGCATGTAAGATTTTGAAATCAAAGCTTTTCAGAGATTGGCAAACTAAGGACCACAGGACAAATGAAGCGTGTTTTTGTACGGCCCACAAGGTTTTTACATTTTTAAGCATTGTTAAGAAAAAAAAAGACATAAACGAAGATAGTTATGCAACAAAGACTGTGTGGGGCCTGCAAAATCTAAAATATTTACTCTCTGGCCCTTTATTGAAAAAGTGTGTGGACCTCTGCTTTACACAGTTCATCTTGCTTTATGAGATAATGAATACATGTTTATAAAATTAAATTTTATACTTAAAACATTCTCCAAGGAATTTAAACTTATAAAGTAAAAATAATACATAAGGAAGCATAAGTTTCATACACAGAAAAATAGAGAAATAAAAATGCATATTTTGAAACTTCAGATAAAATGGAGAATTTCCTGTTGACTTAGTCAATGAAAATTCATGGGGAAGAATTTGTAAGAACTTGAAAGTTCACCTTGGATGACCTAACTGAAAGAATCTAAGCAATCTTGAATTCTTGTGGCAAAATGAACATTTTTAATCTTGCAAAATTGTATGCTGTGAATGATAAATTATATTCTCCTAAACATCAAGTGTTATTGCTCATAAATTTCTCAGGTTCACCATTACTTCCATTTATGATAACTAGAGAAAAATACTCTTTAAACTGAATGTTAGTAGTTGAGCAGATAATGGCTCAACAATTTAGTAAATGCAAAGCCATATTCCATTATCTTGCTAACGATTATAGTTGCGTTTGTACAGAACCCAGTAATTTCTCCATGTAAAAACAATTGCTTCACCTCTTCGGCAGACCCCCACCAGAGTTTACATTGTGCCATGTTCTTTAATCTTTACCTAGAATTAGGGCTTGGATATTTTTGCAGTTGATTTCCTTTCGTAATTAACTTCATTTTTCTAGTTTTCTTAAGAGGCAGGGTTACAGGAATTGCCACGTAAATGAATATGCAATTTGGTAACTTGAGCTTAGCCAGGGACACTATGTTTTTACGAGGACAGCAGCCAAGTTGATCTGTTTACATACGGGTGGTTATAAGCAAAACATATTAGTCATGGAGAAGAAAGGGAAAAAAAGGGAGAAAAAAGGCAGAGACCCTGCCCTGTCCCCTCCATCCAAGGAATTTGGCTTTAAGCACTCAGTTTAATGGAGACTTCCTTTATGAGGCATTTCCTTACCCCTCTGCCGTCTGTGAAGTTAGAATTATTACTTCTTTTCTTATACCCCATCCCATTATACCCAGTTCAAGTGTCTATTCTATAACGATTCCAGGCAATTGGTTTACATGTCCGCTTCTATCTGCCAGACTGTAAACTCCTTAGGGAAAGAACTGTACCTCATCTGTCTTCCTGGTCCCCTGGACAAATACGGTGCTGACTACAGAGCATTTTCCACAAACCTTTGTAGATGAGTAATTACACGAATGATTTGGAGTTCTTGGGAAATGGCAGTGTCTTGTGAGAGTGGAGTCTTCTAGGACAAGAGAGAATAAAGAGAAATAAGGGTGCTGGGTATTGGAGGTCCTAGGACTCACCCCTCTTCCCTGATGGTTTCTCACTATAGAGAGAACATATCCAAGGCTCACTAGCCAAATGGAGGTAGTAGCAGAGATGGCTTTCTGTTCCCAATATCCATTCTCCCCTCCTTCCAAGGTAATGGAATCCTCAGTTTTTTGCCTGGACCCATGGCCACCCAGAAGGGAGTGTACAATGCCCAGCCTCCCTTGCAGTTGGGTGTGGTCGTGTGACCAGTGTCTGGCCAATGGGGTGCAGCACAGTGTGGCAGTTCCCAAGCCTCTTCCTGGTTTTCCCTCCTCATTATATGGCTTGGATCAACATGGTGAGGGCTACAGCCTGGGGATGGTGGGGCAAGTAGGCCAAGGAGCTTGAGATGCTGAGGGCTTCCTGGCTCAGAGCTGCCACAAGAGCCTTAGACTATAAACCTGGACTATTGCCTGAGGAAGAAATAAAATTCTGTTTTTTAAAGCCACTGTTACTTTAGGTTTTCTCTAGCAGTCTCAGCCAAACCTATTCCTAAGCAATACAGGGCTCAGTATTGATAGTCTAAAGAGCTTAATCTCCTGCAGGGATTCCAATAAACTGACTTAAAAACAAACAAGGCAGAGCTGTAAGGACTTCTGCCTCTTCTCCAACCCAGACCTAGGCTTCAGGATTCGCTGAGTAAAGCTGGGTCTGCAATGTTCATTATGAGGAAACTTTCCCAGTTTTCTAGAAGAACAATAGGAGAGAAAGTTGGCAGGGTGGGGGGAGTAGAGAGAGAGGAAAGAGAGAAGACAAAACAGAGAGACTGAAAATAATAATGATTAATATTGGGCCTCTCCCCTCTCCCTCCCCTCTCCCCCAACATGAGAGCCGAATGCAAAGAAGAGAAAGCTGAGACTTCCACCCTAACTGAGGAAAACTGCAAAATATTAGAGCTCGAAGGGACAATAAAGAATAGAGAGGCCAATTCTGTCATTTTACAGATGAAGTGAGGTCTGGGGAGAAGAAATTACTTTATTCAGATCACACAGCTATAAGAATCAGAGGCAATAGTGGATCCTAAGACATTAATTACTGTTCTATAGTGTGTTTTCTTGTTAATCACGGATTGTTAAAGATGGAAGAATGCTTAGTCCAACCTTCTCATTTTAAAAGTGAGGAAAGATGTATTGAGAGAGGACAAATAATTTGCCCATGGTCACATAGCTAGCTTTTTACTAACTCAAGCTTTTCTTCCCGAGTCTTTGCGTACACGTACAACAAGTGTTGGATAATCTCAGTTATCAATCCAGGGTAAATGTGCATATGCAGAGGAGCAGTAGAGTAAGAAACATAGCAAATATCAAAACACCCTCAATTTATGTGGGTCCATGAACAGTTAACAGTTTTTAACATCTAGCACTTTTCTTCATTCTCTAACTAGCAGCCAAAGTTATTTTGACTGTGTCTCCAAGTCCCCAAGAGGGATATATGTGTAATTATGTTTTAAATTTGCAGATGTTTTGTCTTTGAACTCCTAAATGGTAGCAGCATTAATCTTTGTCTTTAAACTGCTCTGTTAAGTTAGTTATGGTATGTTTCTACATACCTCCCTCTCTTTCTGTGACTACACAGAACTTCTGTGAGCAGGTCATATGGCTCCTACAACTGAATCCATCAAGGAACTATCAATTTCCCTTTGAAAATAACATTGGCTTTTGACCTTGATGGAAACAGGGTAGAAGGAACCGAGATCAAGGAGAAATTAATTTGGAAAGGATGAAGCCATCCTAACTCTGTGAATAAAATACACATGAAAGTTTCAGTAACGTGTAGGGGCACAAGGGGGAGTCACAGAGTCCCCAGAAGGGCGCTCACAGGAGAGGTGGCAGAAGTGGCACGCGGGAGTGAGACGGGGTGTGGGTGGCACCAGGATGCTGAAGGGTATTCTGGGAAGTGCTGGGGACAAGGGCACGTTGTGACTCGGGGTCTGCCCTTACTGGGAAGAAGCCTGGGGTGTGTTTACCTGGTTTACCTGGTTTCCTCTGTCCGAGCAGTACCCGTTGATGCCCTTGCAAACATTCCCATTTGCCCACTTCATTCTTAATGAGGCCAAATTGGTCATGCAGCTCACAGAAAAGGAGCATGTCTGTAGCTCTGGACGCAGTCACAAACTCATTGTACCTTGCACAGGAAGCTCGGCACTGACTCTCAGATGTCATGCTCTGAAGGTCAACTCCGAGTACACAGAAGCAGGCTAGGAACACAGACAGCTGAGCTGAGCACTCGCACCTAAAACAGGAAAGCCATACAGTGGTTTCCCTGTACCCTGAGCAGGGACAGAGGCAGGCTGGACACACCAGCCTCGGCCCTGGGCAGACTGCCCTTTGGAAAGAAAAGCAGTCCCTCCAGACTTCCTGTTGGAAGTAGGGCCTGGGATTGAGGAGAGTAAAGGAGGTCGAAGGAAGCCTTCCTGCTGCAGCCAAACTAAACCAGGCTGAGCCCTGAGATCCTTCACCCCGCCATGTGCCTTGTTCTCCAGGCACCAGGGAGCGCTCCTAATCCCCCAGCATGCTTCTCTGATCCCAAAGTAGTCCCTTTGCCTGGAGCACCCTTGTCCATCCGACCCACACCCACACAAATCAGCAGTAAAGAATTTGAATGGACTTAGAGATCGTGTGCTCCAACCCCTTCTATCTACCCATCAAAGTCCACTTCAAACACCACCTCCTCCATAAAGACTTTGTGGTCCCTCTGTCTCTGAATACGTTGGCACTTTGGCGCTCCCTTATGGTATCCATCACATGCCGTCTTGTGTTAGAGTTATTCCTGCACGTATTTTTCACACCCACTACAGAGACATGTTGAAAACTACAAATCTTTTTTTTATGGTAGATTTATAATTTTATGCGGATTCACTTTTTTTCTAACTTATTTTTGGCTGCATTGGGTCTTCGTTGCTGCATGCGGGCTTTCTCTAGTTGCGTTGAGCGGGGGCTACTCTTTTGTTATGGTGCGCGGGCTTCTCATTGAGGTGGCTTCTCTTGTTGCGGAGCACGGGCTCTAGGCACGCGGGCTTCAGTAGTCGTGGCATGCAGGCTCAGTAGTTGTGGCTCATGGGCTCTAGAGCGCAGGCTCGGTAGTTGTAGTGCACGGGCTTAGTTGCTCCGTGGCATGTGGATCTTCCCGGACCAGGGCTCGAACCCGTGTCCCCTGCATTGGCAGGCGGATTCTTAACCACTGCGTCACCAGGGAAGCCTGAAAACTACAAATCTTAAAAATACTTTGCTTTCCTAAAAATTAAATAATAACATGCATAGTTTCTACAATTAGAGCTTTCATGCTTTGGGAGGAAAACATTCTTTTAAGCAAAACAAAACTTTGTTTCTCTGCTTTTCTAGTTTCCCAAGTGTCTACTTCGTATGTTTAATGGGTATTTACTCAGCCAACCTTGATCCCAAGCACACGGCAGCCTGTGAGCATTTTCAGGACAGAGGCAGCCCTACTCCTCTCTGTGAGCTCCCAAAGATTAAGCAGGAAGCCCAGAACACAGTAAGAACACAGTAAATGTATGATGAGATGACTAGAACTAGCATTAACTCAGTGATGATCAAGAAGTTTAAAAAGTCTTCATGCTCCACGGAGACCACACAGCTCCCTTAACACAGGAAACATCATGACTCTTGATAAGCCTGCAGTACAAGATGCATAACTTCCTACCCTTCCCCTCCCCCCAGCTCAGTGCCCTTGGTGGGGAGCCACCTGCCTCCAGCCTTCTTTGCAAAAGTATTCACAGGACAATGGCATTAACATTGCACAGACTGGGCTTCCCTGGTGGTGCAGTGGTTAAGAATCCACCTGCCAATGCAGGGGACACGGGTTTGAGCCCTGGTCCAGCAAGATCCCACATGCTGCGGACCAACTAAGCCCGTGCTCCACAACTACTGAGCCCGCGTGCCATAACTACTGAAGCCCGCGTGCCTAGAGCCTGAGCTCCGCAACAACAGAAGCCCGCACACCACAACGACAAGTAGCCCCCACTCGCCGCAACTAGAGAAAGCCCGCACACAGCAACAAAGACCCAACGCAGACAAAAAGAAAGAAATAAAATAAATAAATTTATTTAAAAAAATTGCACAGACTAACACATCTTTGGATTTTTCTGGGGGCCACTGCTGCTGCTACTGCTGCAGTTTCTGCTGGAGTCCATTTAGCAAATGTCTTGGGAATGCAGTTTCTCAAATGTCTTAGAAGCTTCTCTACTTTTGATCCCTGCAGCATCACTTTCCACATCCTCAATCAGAAATCAGAAGGTACCCACACTGTTTCCTGTGTTCACGATAGCAGTAAGTGCAGAGAGCAGTAGACTCCTGGGTGGCTGCCAGATTGGGGGCGGGGGGCGGGCAGAGAGGACACAGAGCGGCAGCAGCACTGATTCTACTTAGTTTTTTATTTATTTATTTATTTTCGGTACGCGGGCCTCCCACTGCTGTGGCCTCTCCCGTTGCGGAGCACAGTCTCCGGATGCGCAGGCTCAGCGGCTGTGACTCACGGGCCCAGCCGCTCCGCGGCATGTGGGACCTTCCCGGACCGGGGCACGGACCCGTGTCCCCGGCATCAGCAGGCGGACTCTCAACCACTGTGCCACCAGGGAAGCCGTCTACTTAGTTTTTTAAATCAATATTAGGAGGACCAGATCAAAATACAGACCTGCATCTTCTAGGGCATCTTCTAGTCAGTCTGGTCAACGGTTTTCAAAATATTATCCGTGGCTGCCCTGAATTCCTCGAAGGTATCTGAAGAATGGAGGTCTCTGGGGAATGCCAGCAGAAGGGGTAGCGACAGACAGTCGTGAGAGAGAATGGAGTGGGCAAAGCTTCAAACATTGACTCACAGCAACCTTTCTCTGTGTGTCTTACTTTATAAAATGGATTTTAAATTGTATTTTATTATTTATTTTTTATTATTAAAATTGCCAAAAATACATGAAAATAGGGAGAACCCAAAACACCCCAACTTTAAATGAAATAACCCTGAGTGTTTTGCCTTACCTGTTTCTGTTTTATTTTTCTTAGATGCATCTATTCGAAATAATACTTCTGTCACTAATTTTTTAAAAAATACTGGCTTAGATAACTCACTTCCAATATAGATTACAGTTTGCTGGCTCCAATTGCTGCATCATGAATTTAATCTATTGAAAGGAAAGTGTCAGGTCTGGGTGCCAGATTTCATATTTGCAGAGATTCCATTGTTTTTGACCCAAGGTAATTCTCTCTTCAAGATATTGCATTGAGTTCCCATTGCATTATTTTCTCACATTTAAAATCCTCATGGGAATTCCCTGGCGGTCCAGTGGTTAGGACTCGGCGCTTTCACTGCCGGGGGGCCCGGTTTCGATCCCTGATCAGGAAACTAACATCCCACAAGCTGTGTGGCGTAGCCAAAAAAAAACCTCCTCCTCAGAAATTCAACACCTTCTATTATGATACTCAAAAGGATCTAATGTCTCCCCACAGTAGACTATTACTTTGATTCCCCCAATGAGCCACTCTCTGTGTGATGCCCTTGTGTGGTCCCCTCTCAAGTTGACATCGCTTGCCAAATGCAATGGATTCTTGATAAGCTTTTGTATGGGACTTGTCTCCTTGGAATGCTCCTTGTTGAAACCAAGCCCACATGCTGGGAGCAAGCCCAAGCAGCCACATGAAGGGGCCCTTGTTGAAGAAGATTGAGATGCCTGACTGACAGCATCAGCTGAGTGGAGTGACAAGCCAGCAACAAGCACCAACACCCAGCCAGAGAAGCGAGGCCATTAAAACCTTCCAGCCACCCCAGTGCCCCAGCCGGTACCGCACGAAGCAGAACTGCCCAGTCAACCCCCAGAATCATGTGAAGTAATAAACTTCATGTGATGTGAAATTGTGTTAAGCCACTACATTTTTTTCTTTTTTTTTTTCCGGTACGCAGGCCTCTCACTGTTGTGGCCTCTCCCGTTGCGGAGCACAGGCTCCGGACGCGCAGGCTCAGCAGCCGTGGCTCACGGGCCCAGCCGCTCCGCGGCATGTGGGATCTTCCCGGACCAGGGCACGAACCCGTGTCCCCTGCATCGGCAGGTGGACTCTCAACCACTGCGCCACCAGGGAAGCCCAAGCCACTACATTTTAAGGTGTTTTGTTATGCAGGTGTTTAGTTATGATAACTAAAGCACATCATTTTCTCCACTCTTCCTAGACCAAAAAAACAAAACTTCTCTTTCAGTTCAATAAGCATATAGTAAGTGTATAGCACACGGCAGAAACTATGCTAGATACTGGAACCACAATGGCAAATGAGTCTATTCCTGTCCTCTGGATTGGTCACCTGGTAGGACAAACAGACACATAAACAACTAAAAATAGTGGAGAGTCACACATGCAATAACAAACGTGTGTACAAGAAATAGGACTAGTAGAAAGGAGTAATTAACTATTGCAAAAGGGTGCCAAGAAAAGTTTCTTAGAGGCAGAAGCACCTGAGCAGGGTTTATAAGGGTGAATTGGGGAAAGCAGCTGGGGCATGCTGCAGAAATGATAGTAATGGAACATGGTGTGTGCAAACAACTGCAAAAATTCATCTCTACTGAAAGGACGAGGGAGGGAGAGGCAAACATGAGAGTGGAGGTGCGGACAGGGACCAGGTCACGGTAACGTAGGAGAGCTTCACTTAACTCTGTGGGCAATGAGGAGAGTTTAAAGGAGAGGAATACCAGACATAGTCATGCTTTGAAAGATCACGTGGACTGCTATTTGCAGGATAGATCTTCAGGAGCAGAACCAGAAATAATAGCATTTGTTACAGGCTTGAACTTGGGCAGTGGAAGTAGAACTGAGGGGAGAGAATGGGTTTGAGTAATATTGAAAAGAGAAAAATGGGCAAAGAGTGAAAATTTT
This sequence comes from Pseudorca crassidens, assembly GCF_039906515.1. Taxonomy (NCBI): domain Eukaryota; kingdom Metazoa; phylum Chordata; class Mammalia; order Artiodactyla; family Delphinidae; genus Pseudorca; species Pseudorca crassidens. The sequence continues at coordinate 8,663,970 of NC_090306.1, forward strand.
GTGTTTCACCATCCCCTCTTCAGAGCTGGTGCACTAGGGCTAGGGACAAGACTGGCGCAGCTGGGAGAATGGCTTCATGCAAGAGGATTAAGCAAGTAAGTAAATATATGGGGGATAGCAGGGCAATTTCTCACTGTTGGAGAAAGGCGTTACGAATGTGGAAAGGAGAAACTGGTATTGGATTGGAATTGAAGATATCAGTTTGAAGTCATGGTTTAAGATAGATTACATGATAGATGATAGGTAGGTAGGTAGGTAGATAGATAGATATGGAAATAGGTATGAACAGATAGGTGTGTTATATTTCGTAGCTGTGGGCACCAAGAGGGCTTAGAAGCAATGACACCCCAGTTGGGCTGAAATCCCAGCATCCAAATCTCAGTTTCTGCCTTCTTGGAGAAATGTCTGATTCCAGGGCTAGGGCAGGAAGAGAACAAGATGATGAGTCTGGAAATGTTGTTCCAGAAAGTAAAGAAGCACTCAGAGAGCTATGAGGACATGCCCGAAGGACACAGGAGCCAGCCTAACGGGACTCCCACTGGCCAGAGCTGGGATGATTTGAACCCCAAAATAAATAATGATACTGATTATAATCCATCAGGGAAAAAACTCAAAATTCATGAGTTCATACTGATCTAAATACACAAATAAATAAACATGAAGGAGAAGAGAAACCCCCACCTTATAGCAGAATGCCAACCAATAAGTATAGAAGAAATGATGGAATTAGAAAATCATTACTTGGCAACCATCACAGTAATAACTAGTTTAGGTAGAATCATCATTGGATGCTAAAACTCACAGGGAGCATTTGACGAGGATATGGACATAGTCTCAAAACAGATCCCGCAAATATTTACCTGATTATTTAAAAGTACAAAATACTTACTAATTAACTTTAAAGTGGACAAACTTAGCCAGCACCATCTTAAGTGATAAAAAAACGTTATCAGTGACAGGATAAATTGACATTAAGTTACTCCCAATAAACTGAGAAAACACAGCATTACTTCCATGAAATTCCTGCCAAAAATGCATGACTCAAATCTAGTAATGAGAAAACATCAGATCAACCCGAGATGAGGGACATTCTACAAAGTAATTAGCCTGCTCTCTTTAAAAAATGTCAAAGTTGTAAAAAACAAGGGAAGAATGAGGAAATATTCCAGATTGAAGGAGACTAAGAAAGACTTAATGACTAAGTACGACACATGATCCTAGGTTGGATTCTGAAATTATAAAGCACATTATTGAAATGACTGTAGAAATTTGAATGGGGCCTATAGATCAGATGGCAGTATTACAGCAATATTTATTTCCTGGTCTCCATGGTTTCACTCTGGTTAAATAGGTGTCCTTGTTTTAAGGAAATACATACTGAAGTAATAAAGGGTGATGGGATATCATGTGTGCAACTGCTCTCAACTGGTTCAGAAAAAGGTAACAATACTATGTATAAGTATACAGATGGAACAATAAGGCAAATGAGGTAAAATGTTAACAACTGGGGAGTTTGAATGAAGGATATATGGAAGTTCTCATGCTATTCTTGCAATTTTTCTATAAATTTGCAATTATTTTAAAACAAATTTTTAATGAAGTAATATTCTAGAAAGTGCAAACTCATCTACAGTGACAGAAAGCAGATCACTGGTTGTCTGAGTGGGGAGGGGCCAGGGGAAAGAATTAGAATTACACAGGGACACAAGGCAACTTTGGGGGGTAACAGATATGTTCATTGTCTTGATTGTGGTATTGACTTCCTTGGTGTAAGCATATGTCAAAACTTACACTGCGCCCATTAAAACTCTATTAATAAATAAAATAGAAAAAATTATTTTAAAAATTCCTGATTCCTGCCTTGGGAATCCAACCAACTTTTTTTGGTCATGCTCTTCCAATATTCCTGGAATGTCCTATCCCAGGAATTTCCTCCATCTTATCCACTCCTCCATAATCAAGATGCTAATGGAATTAGCATCTCCTCCATTGACTCTTCCTTCACTGAAATCTGCTGTCTTTCATTGATTCAACAAATCTTATCGTCGAATTTTAAAGCATAGTAATCTTTACAATTCATACAGTGGAAGTATAGTCTTTTCTATTGCTATACTTATAATCGTTTCAAATATTCATTTTTATGTTTCCGGCTTATTTTTACATCAGAACTGAAAGTCAGATGTTTAAGTTCCTGGCGGATACATACTGTTAAGCAGTACTGTACGACGCCTACCTCGGGGCCATCAGGGGAGGAGGGACGGGCAGGAGGGGAGCACAGGGAATGTGGCTGGGGTCAGGCCTGGGGCTCCAGCCCCAGTGCCACCGCTAACCAGCTGTCCGCTGTGTGCCAAGAATGCCTTGCCTCCACCTGAAACTAACACAACATTGTACATCAGCTATACTTCAATTAAAAAAAAAATGCAGCATTTAGCAAGGTTCATCTTACAGTTGATGCCATTTTACAGTTATAAATGGCAGCACTTTTTTTTCCTTAGTGATGTTTAAAATAAAGGTGTAAAGTGTTGACTATTTCCTGTGGTTGATTCACTACTGCACGGGTACATGATGGTTGTAAATGTATGGATTGTTTGCCTTCGTGATCATGTGGCCAACTGGGAGCTGTGGCTGGCCGCCTGGCTGCTGCCGCCCAGCATTATGGGAGATTAGTGTACCATGTATTGCTAGCCCAGGAAAAAACTTAAAATTCAGAATTTGAGACAAATAAATTAAGTGTAGGTGTATCTTAAATGATTAAAAAAGGCAGGGGAACTAGTCTGGATTAAAGGAGATTAAAGAGAAATGACAACCAAAAACATAAAAATAAAAGAGAATGTTTTGCCTCACCTCTTTAGGTCTAGATTTCCCATATGTCAAAACAAGGGGTGGATTAAATGTCATTCATCCACCAACAAATGGGACCTAATGAAACTTAAAAGCTTTTGCATGGCAAAGGAAACTATAAACAAGATGAAAAGACAACCCTCAGAATGGGAGAAAATATTTGCAAATGAAGCAACTGACAAAGGATTAATCTCCAAAATTTATAAGCAGCTCATGCAGCTTAATAACAAAAAAACAAACAACCCAATCCAAAAATGGGCAGAAGACCTAAATAGACATTTCTCCAAAGAAGATATACAGAGTGCCAACAAACACATGAAAGAATGCTCAACATCACTAATCATTAGAGAAATGCAAATCAAAACTACAATGAGATATCATCTCACACCAGTCAGAATGGCCATCATCAAAAAATCTAGAAACAATAAATGCTGGAGAGGGTGTGGAGAAAAGGGAACCCTCTTACACTGTTGGTGGGAATGTAAATTGATACAGCCACTGTGGAGAACAGTATGGAGGTTCCTTAAAAAGCTACAAATAGAACTACCATATGACCCAGCAATCCCACTACTGGGCATATACCCTGAGAAAACCATAATTCAAAAAGAGTCATGTACCAAAATGTTCGTTGCAGCTCTATTTACAATAGCCCGGAGATGGAAACAACCTAAGTGTCCATCATCGGATGAATGGATAAAGAAGATGTGGCACATATATACAATGGAATATTACTCAGCCATAAAAAGAGACGAAATTGAGCTATTTGTAATGAGGTGGATAGACCTAGAGTCTGTCATACAGAGTGAAGTAAGTCAGAAGGAGAGAGACAAATACCGTATGCTAACACATATATATGGAATTTAAGAAAAAAAAATGTCATGAAAAACCTAGGGGTGAAACAGGAATAAAGACACAGACTTACTAGAGAATGGACTTGAGGCTATGGGGAGGGGGAAGGGTAAACGGTGACAAAGCGATAAAGAGGCATGGACATATATACACTACCAAACGTAAGGTAGATAGCTAGTGGGAAGCATCTGCATAGCACAGGGAGATCAGCTCGGTGCTTTGTGACCGCCTGGAGGGGTGGGATAGGGAGGGTGGGAGGGAGGGAGACGCAAGCAGGAAGAGATATGGGAACATATGTATATATATAACTGATTCATTTTGTTGTGAAGCTGAAACTAACATACCATTGTAAAGCAATTATACTCCAATAAAGATAAAAAAAAAAAAAGTTCTCAACTTTTAGGTGATTTGAGGTGTGACCACTAGATGGAGCCCATGAACCCATGTCCGTGCTTAGGCTTTACAAGGAGAGGTGGTGAGAGGGCAGAAAGGTCAAAAAGCATGGGTACAGATGTCCCTGTGCTTGATGCAACCGGGCTGGCACCGGGAAAGAACGAGAAGTTGTCCCCCTCAGGCAATGGTGTTCCTGTGTCTTTAACACCTGGGTTAGGGAATTAGAGATCGGAGGAAGGCAGGCTAAAGTGAAAGTCACAAATATTTTTTATTCTCTTTACTAAATTCCAAGGCCCTTTGACATGAAGTATGCAAATCCTGTGTGATTTTCTGTGTTATCTGAAGTGAAACTTATTTAGAGTTTCACATGTTTTTAGCCAAATGTGTTCAAATGAATATTGTTTTGAGAGAAAGGGGATGTTAATCACTTATGTCAAAGGCATTCAAGGATGTTAAAGAGAAATGGTTTTTTAGAATTTGAAAATAAAGTTTCTATGAGATTGATCAAAATGGATGAGAATTAAAAAAACACATCAAGCTATAAGCAGATAGAAAAAATTTTGTGTCATTTTTGTATGCTAATACAAAATGTTCTGTTCTGTGTTCTGTTAACACTTGAACATAGAAGTATCAAATGCTATAGTATAGCTGATTCCTTGTTGAGTGTTTATAAGTCACACGTATAAGAAGTGACATACTGTGTGCTCCCTGAATAATCCCTTTCTTTTATCACTGACGTTTCCTAATGAATACTTCAAAACTCTTTGTAAACTGACTTCAGCATCTCTGTTGGGGGTATTCCCTTCCACTGTGTACCTTTAGTGGTCAGATACTCTGTCTTTGGGAAGAACATATCCAGATACTTAAGAATGATAATTGACGATGGTGGGATTCAGGCAATATCCTTCAGATTCAACAAGCACTTATGAGAAAATGGTATTTGGCAGGAATTTTAATTCCTTTATTTCTCACAATATCTTTGTTGATAGCCTTTTTTTTTTTTTTGCGGTACGCGGGCCTCTCACTGCCGTGGCCTCTCCCGCTGCGGAGCACAGGCTCCGGATGCGCAGGCTCAGCGGCCATGGCTCACGGGCCCAGCCTCTCCGCGGCATGTGGGATCTTCCCGGACAGGGGCACGAACCCGTGTCCCCTGCATTGGCAGGCGGACTCTCAACCACTGTGCCACCAGGGAAGCCCTGATAGCCATTTTTAATGACATTTTATAGAGAGTGAAACAGAATCTTAGAGATGTTAAGTAATTTGTGCTAATAACACACGTGGCAAAGCCAGGATGCACACCAAGGTCTCTTGATGTCAAGCCCAGTTCTTTCCAATACCCCGAGGTGGAGAGGATGACTGATTACCTAAATCTTAACACAGAAGGCACAGCCCTCACAGGTGAGTAATCATGAAGCTATGGAAGAGTTTCCTCCATCCTCGTTAGAGCTGCTCTCCCATTTACAATTACTATTCTTTTTTCACCAGCAAAGAGGAAGCTGTAGGGGACAGAGCACAACACACGGTTGCTTATAATCCACAGCACAATGCTGCATAACCTCAAGAGTCAGCAGCAAACGAGGGGAAAGCGTGTAAAAGTGCTGACCGACATACAGCAATTAAAGGAGCACCCTACTGCTTCTGAACGGTCCCCTCCATTGCCCCCAGCCCAAGCCAGAGAAGGAAAAAGTGCCCGTGGGACTCGGGCTGAAGCTCGCCACAGTACCAGAGACCTGGTTTTCTTCTTGTTGTTGTTGATGATGATGTTCTAAAGGGATGGTGCAGACAGTGAATTCTCTGAGCTACATGGGGGAGGATTTTCTCTAAGTGTTTTTCTTCTTGCCCACAAGCTAGTGCAGGATGTCCAGTTCAGCCAGTCCTTATCGAGGCAGCTAGATCTGACACTAAATTAGGAAGTTCTTCCTTCACTTAAGAGAGCCAAGAAGGGGGACATGAATGCAGAGAATATCTAAATTTTCCCCTAAGGCCTCATAAAGTAGACATCTTTCTTCCTTATTTCCTGCAGTTCAGGAAACAAGACCGAAGTAAAGGAATTATGAACTGTACTTGTCAGCCCTGTAACTTTCATGTCAAACTGAGGGCGTTGGCCTCTAAGTAGAAGTCTCTCATGAGGAGAGCGTCAGTCTAAGCAGCAGGAAAGTTTGGTTCACGCCCCATGTTTGCTGACCTGGATGCAGAAGAGAGAGGTGGGCTGTTATGCTCCATTTCCCTAATGACTTTCCAACCCCGTTCAGCTCCGTGGGCAGCTGCTAAGACAGGGTCTGTTGGCCCAGCCTGCTGACCAAGTCTTGGCTGGTTTTCTTATTGTGGCAAGTCTGAACCAGAAGAGAAGTTTTGTTGCACTGTTTCCTCTCTTTTATGGATGCAGCCTACTGCTGCAAAAGGCAAACCACCCCCTCCTGCAGTGTTTCTGGTCTGCTGGCTTTTGCACGGGCGGGCGCAGTGCGAGGAAATTCCTCCTTGACCTCAGCATTCCTTCCTGACAATTACCATATGCCTCTGGAGACCTGGGAAGCTTCACCCAGGTTTGCAGTGTCACTGTGGAGGCCATTCTTATCCAGAGCAGAGCTGAAAGCTTTCTTTCTCTCTTTCTTTTTTCATTATAATAAGCTACCTTGTTTCTATGAGATTCTGTAACAGTAAATTGCACAGGTTAATTATTCCCTCCATTAAAAGAAGATTTTTCTCTAAATCGTTTCAGGCATGTTGCCTTGTTGCTGACCTGTGATGACTGGCACAGGTAGCCAGGCTGAGATAATTAAAGGATTTTCCTGTGTCAACAGCTGAGAATAACATTCTCACTTCTCTAACTCAGGAGGAGACATTGATTAAAGTGAGAAACAGCCATCACCCCAGGGAGCACGCCCTCCTCCTGTCTCTGCCCCCAGATTGTCAGCACACCACCCTTCCCCTACACTCCCCTGGGAAGAAGCAGGTACAGGAAGGAAATGTTGTGTCGCCCAAGACCACCAGCCCATCTGCAGAAGGGCAGAGAAGACCTGCTCGGGGAAAGAGAAAGATGGACTTACAAAACAGTTATACAAGGACTTAAGTGGTTTCTCTAAAAAGCAGTGAAATTTTTAAAAGTTAGTAAGGCAGTCTATTTTTTTCCAATTTTATTTATTTACTAAGTTACTGAAAAGGTTTTGCTGGTTAAATTTTTGTAGAATTGTTTATTTTGTGAATAGGAAACACGTGCATAATTAAAAGGCTACTCTGCTCCCACCAGTCTGCCCGCCACCAGCTTCGGTTTCCTTGTACATCCTTCAAAAGATATTTTCCTCAGTTATAGGTTGTATGTATGTGTACTTATTGTTTATCTGAAATTCAGATTTAACTGAGTATCCTGTATTTTATCTGGCAATCTCACACTGGGTGTCCCTGCTTCTAGGCCTTCTCTGGAACAGAGCTAGAATATACATAATAAAAAAATTACAGGATAGAAATATAGCATACATATAATATGCAAAAAGCATAATATATAAAATGTAAATAATACATTAAAAATATATTAACCCATGTTTATACATATACACATATCTATTATCATTTATCTATTATATAATAAGAGACACATCTATTATTTCTATGTTATAATATATATCATATAAATAATATATATAAACTATATTAATCCATGTTTATATACATATGCATTATTGTTTCTATGTCTGTGAATATATATATCATACAATATACACTATATACAACCTATATATGTATTTATAACTTAAATATGAATATACATATCAAATATATAAGTTAAATACAAGTTCATACCCCGGACTCTAATCTAGTGTCACAGGGGTCCTTCTGGTGTCCCCCCTTTGCTCATCTATAACTTCCCTCTCAGACGGTGAAAAACCTGGCCCCATTATCCACCGTCCATTTACTCCTGTGTCCATTATTATTACTTACTTTACATGTAAAGCAGTTTCAGAATTGCCAACTCACACCTCCATGAGAAATAGATTTACCATCTGGAGTACATTGGTTACATACAGCTCCTTTTGCCATCAGCCTTACAAGTCCGAGCAGCAGTATCCAAAGTCACTTAGGTGACTCGTTCTCCCCCATTCGCTTCATAGGGAATCCACTTGTAATACAGTGGGATTCGTTCATCAAGGTCTGCTTTCCATCCTGGGATCCCCAACATCCTGGTGGATGTTTTATAATTGTATACACAAAGGTCACTCTTTGTGATGTACAGTTCTATGGATTTTGATAAATGCAGTCATTTATCTGCCAACTCAGGATCATACTGAACAGTTCCATCACCCTAAAAATTCCTCCATGAATTCTCTTTGTAGTCAACCCCTGGCATCTGTTTTCTATCCTCGTGGTGTTGCCTTTTTTAGAGTGTCATGTAAATGGAATCATATAACATGTAGCCTTTGTAGTCTGGCTTCCTTCACTTAGCAAAATACGGTTAAAATCCATCCATGTTGGGCTTCCCTGGTGGTGCAGTGGTTGAGAGTCCGCCTGCCGATGCAGGGGACGCGGGTTCGTGCCCCGGTCCGGGAAGATCCCACATGCCGTGGAGCGGCTGGGCCTGTGAGCCATGGCCGCTGAGCCTGCGCGTCCGGAGCCTGTGCTCCGCAACGCGAGAGGCCACAGCAGTGAGAGGCTCGCGTACCACACACACACAAAAAAAATCCATCCATGTTGTTGTGTGAATCAGTAAATAGCTCATTCTTTTTCATAGCTGAATAGTACTCCATTATATGGAGGTACCACAATTTGATTATCCATTAACCTGTTGAAGGTCATTTTGGTTGCTCCCTGGTTTGGGAGATTATAAATAAAGCTGAAATAAACATTTACATATAGGTTTTTGTGTGAACATAAGTTTTGAATTCCTTTGGGTAAATCTCTAAGAATGCGACTGCTGGGAAGTTGTGTGTTTTTGTCCTTGTTATAGTGACAAAGGTGCCAGGACAGCCTGCACATATAATGTTGAGAGTATAAATCACCACTGAGCTGCAGGAGGAGAGAGCAGGTCAGGAACGTTTGGAAAGTCGGGGCTTCAACAAGCTCCCTTAAACAGAGGGGGGCAATGGGCAAGCTTTTTTGTTTAAGGATCAAAAAGGGAATCTCCCAGGTGTGTCAGCCTATTGAAGGCAATCCATAAGCAAAGTCACATATCCTGTATCACAGTACCACTTGAGAGGAAATATAATAGTTTAATTTGGTTTTATCTATTCTGGTTCCCTTCACAAACTCCTGCCTCCTGATTAATAGGGATAGGGGAGTCAGGTTCTGATTTAAAGCTTAGTTTGCTCTAGTAACTTACACAATCCCTGTAGAAAATTCTCAGTTATAAATAGCTCTGGGGAGAGGCATGAGGGGCCCCTGGTCTCGTGACGGTCCTTGGCATGTGCTGGCTGACGTCAGCTTCTCCCCAGGGCATTGATCCTTCTCCCTCTGGCCACTGGGTCCCTGCAGGGATCTGATGCTGAGCTCTGTGGCTGGCGAACTTGTGCCCTGTGTTCTCTTGGCTTGTCTGATACTGTGCTCACTACATGGGGGTTTAGGGCAGTGCAGGGACGTGAAACCTCAGGAGCCCCCTCTGTCTGATCATGCTGGATCAACAAGTCTGCTTTGCACGGCGGTACCTCAGTTCAGCACAAGGCAGCCTGGAAGGCAGTGTCCTCAGACAGGAGGAAGTGAGGATGGGTGAGGTGAAAACTGGCAAGTGGCTGATGATGGGAGGCTGGAGCCTATCCTGCCCTTGGTGACATCATTCTAAGCTATTGCATCTCACTTCTGTGGACCAAAGCTAGGAGACAGGAAATCACACCGCAACGTCTGCTCTCAGGCACCTCCCTCCTGTCCCTCTATTGGTCTTACCATAATTGCAACAGAGTGGGAAAAGACCTGGCTTTCCCCCTTCCCATTCTTGCCAGACCAACTATAGGTAAAACTCAGTGGTCTATTCCAGGACGGACAATCATGGCTTCAAATGTCACACTCTGAAGGCACAGTGAAGTGAGGATTATTTTGTTCCTGTGTTTATGATGATATTACAGCTGTGCTAAAAGAATATACTGTACACGGACATTATCAGATTAAGCTCTCATCGAAGTATTTCCAACTCACAGGAGAGCAATGGTCAGGGAACAAATTTACATTTTGAAGGGAATTTCTCATCTAGCAGGATTCTATCACACACACACACAAGTCCCTGAAGATAGGACTGCAATCAAAGTAAGATTCTGAGTGACACATTTGTTAACCAAGCAAGGAAGGCCATTCATGAACAGCAAATTAATAAACTCATGTTTGTTTGTAGCAGCCAAAGGAATGTGTCCAGAGAAAATAAACTTCCTCAAGACTATTAGCCTTTTGGTGACAACAGTTGCTGGCAGAGTTGAAGGTGTCGGGAGCGACAGCAATAATCGATTAAAAAAACAAGACAAGCGACTGGAGTGGTTTTCCTTGGCTCTGGATGAGTCAACAGATGTTACAGATGCTGCTCAGTTGTTTATTTGAGGAGTTGATGCAGAGATGAAGTGACTGAGAATCAGTCTCTGTGAATAGTCTGCATGGAAGGGGGCGCCCAAAGCGTTCCATGATTCTGTGTGTCTTCACTTTAACATACGCACAACTCAACCAGGGGGACTTGTGAAAATGCAGATTTTGATCCTGTAGATCTGAGATTCTGCTTTTCTAACAAGCTCTCCAAGGTGTCAGTAGCGCTCCTCTCCTAGGCCACATTTCAGTGAGCAAAGCTGGAGTGTACCTAGAATGGGACTAGCTTTGTAGCTTAAGTCACCTGCGGGTCAGGCTGAGAAACACATAGGGTAGTGAAAAATAAGCCTGCCACCTAATGCCTAAAGGCATTTTGTGTAAGGTTCTAACTTTATTTTTTTAATTGAAATATAGTTGACCACAGTGTTATGTTAGTTTCAGGTATACAACATATTGATTTGACATATAAATACATTATGAAATGATCACCACAATAAGTCTAGTAACCACTGGTCACCATACAAAGTTATTACAATATTATTGACTTTATTCCTTATCCTGTATATTACCTCTCTGTGACTTATTTATTTTTTAACTGGAAGATTGTACCTCTTAATCCCCTTCACCTATTTCACCCGTCTCCCCGCTTCCTCCCCTCTGGCGACCACCAGCTTGTTCTCTGTATCTCTGAGTGTTTCCCTTTTGTCTTATTCGTTTGTTTTGTTGTTTTTTAGGTTCCACATATAAGTGAAATCATACAATATTTTTCTTTCTCTGTCCGACTTATTTCACTAAGTCTAATACCCTCTAGATCTATCCATGTTGTCACAAATGGCAAGATTTCATTTTTTATGGCTGAGTAATATTCCATATATATATATGTATATTCTATATATACATACCACATCTGCTTTATCCATTCATCTACCCATGACACTTAGGTTGTTTCCATATCTTGGCCCTTGTAAACAATGCTGGGCTCTAACTTTAAAAGGTTGGAGATGGTGCAATGTGTTGAGGTTTTAGTGGGGTCGTACACAACACCTGTCTGAATTCAAAACTAATTAAGATATAAGAGTAAGGCATATAGACATCAAAATATCACATTTAATACTGATAAAGTTAGTTAGAGAAGTTGCCTTAAATATGAGCCAGGTGGGCTTGCTAATGGTCCTGTGAATCGAACGAAATAAATTAACTTTCTAAAATAGCAAGCCAGACCCAAAGACAGAGACTGGACCACAGGCTCACTGCATGGCCAAGAGCTAGTAAGAACACACACTCTTCGAACAGCACATCCCCAAAAACGAGGGAAAGGGGCTGAGCCCACACACTCAGCCCCTGGGGGAGGAGCCAGGGAGGGATCAGAGAGAGACTGGAAGTGTTACTTCAGAAAATCCCTCCGTGGAGTGCGGAAAGCCTGTGACCCACTCAATCCTTAGATGACTTAAGGAGAACTTGGCAGTAGGTGAGGAATTATAACACATTGGCAAGCACAAGATAACTCCCTCATCTATTATACTCTCAATCCAAGGTTTTGCTAACATATCGTTTACAAAGAGATTTACTTAAAAAAAAATACAAATAGAGCAGGGCCATGCATCGACATCCTGACAGCCACAAGACTGGGAAAAAAGTAATTAGATTTTTCAGCTTCTGGAGACCAAGATTCATATGATTAGAAACACCCAAACGGAAGAAGAGTTTCCAAATACTGCGAGTCCAAAAAATAAAACTAAATTAAAACTGACCAGTGCCATTTATTCATGGCCCCACGTGGTAATTGATTCTCCATCTGTACACTCATTGTTCACTGCCTATTTGCCAGTTGTCCCTCCATGCTCTTGACTTTCGCAGTACAGCTGGAGACCCCTTGCCCAGTCCATCTTTATGGCCAGACTCTGGAGCTCCTCCCTCTTTTTCACTTCTTCCAGTGCCTCATTTGAGAGTGTTTTCCACTGTCTCTTTACCTAGAGAGAGTTATGTACATCCTCATCAAATCACCATGTGCTATGTTCCTCTCACCCACCATCCCAGGGATAATTTGCATCATTCTAGAGGGTTTCCCAGCACTCCTTCAGCAGATTCACTTCTTTGACTGAAAGGGTAGTTCAGTGCATTTGAGTAAGTCACTAAAGCAATCTGGAGTTGAGTTCTCTTTTCTGTGTAACAAGGAAATAGCAGTAAATGGTCCTTACATGTTCCCTTCAACTCTGAAATTCTGTGATTCAGTGATTGTGGTTTTGAATACTTGAGAAAAAGCAGAGCTGTTGTTTTAATGATCTTAGCAACCTTTCTAAATTTATTTAATCATTTAATCTAAATCAAAGTATCATACAAGGTCTATACACAAAAATCAGTGGAATAATAATTCAACTATTTAAAACAAAATTTGATGGGTGGTTATTGTTTTGAGCTACAAATGGCTTTACTAAATGAGACAACATTTAAATCTACTTAATTTAGAGCTCCAGTGTGGTAGCTTACAAAAAAGAACTTAAAGCAAGTCAACCATATCATTTCTTTGTTAATTTGTGTGCTGAATAGCCAGTTCTGTTCTAATAGCAGCTGGGGTTTTTTTAGGACAAAAATGCTTAATCACAACCATTAATATGTACTTACTGACATAATTTATCTGCAGTCATTCCTCAATTACTGTATTTTATTTAAATTTCAGTAGTGTCTCCAAGGGTGTGATCTTCTTAAGACATTGGGGAACACAGTCTTAGAACTTAGCCGGAGTCCTAAGGTCTCACCTTGTGTTCGCTGCTTTTTTGCAATCCTACAGGGATTTGTCGGATTGTATGACAATTGTATGCCTTTCCATTCCAGTTTTATTTGTCTGTTTATTTTGGTGGAACCCAGCTAGAGGTTTAACTCCAGAGATTAAGTTGATGTAGCTAAATATATGAGTTCAGAAACCGGAAGTTAAAGTCTTATCGCCAGATAACATCTCTCTTCTTGGGGAAGTAGGAATGAAGGTTACTTGCTGAGATTGTCAGAGCTGTGAGAAACCTGAAGATCCTCTAGCAATACAGTATTTTTACAGATGAAGATACTACAGGCCAGAGAGTTTGAATGATTTGCTTAACATTTCTCTGAGAAGGTTTCACAGGTAATAGAACCAGAGAACTCAGGGGTATTTCTTAAGAAAAATAGTACTTGAGTATGGGAGGAGGCAAGAATAACATGTTTCCATAAGATAAGTAAGAAGAGCAAAGATGAAGAAGGTAGATAATGATCGGCTCACATAGAATGACCTAGAAGGAATGGTAAATGTCAACTAATTCAAATACTTTAACAGATTAAGAAACAAGGCCAGGGCTTCCCTGGTGGTGCAGTGGTTAAGAATCCGCCTGCCAATGCAGGGGACATGGGTTTGAACCCTGCTCCGGGAAGACCCCACATGCCACGGAGCAACTAAGCCCGTGAGCCACAACTACTGAGCCTGTGCGCTGCAACTACTGAAGCCCGTGCGCCTAGAGCCCGTGCTTCACGACAAGAGAACCATTTCACTGAGAAGCCCGTGGACCACAAAGAAGAGTCGCCCCTGCTCGCCACAGCTAGAGAAAGCTCGCTCGTGCGCAGCAAGGAAGACTCAACACAGCCAAAAATAAACAAATAAATTAAAAAAGAAAAAAAAAAAAGGAAACAAGGCCAGAAGGGTTAAGTGCTTTATCCAGGGTCACACAGAGAGTCAATGTCAAAAGAGTTCTTAGAATCCAGGGTATCTCACTCATAGCACCTCATTTTATTCATTTCTCACTATGAAATTATCTCAAATAATCTGCTCTTTATCTAAAAAGTAAGGAAGTGAGCATCTGTAGAATCTCAGAAAGTATTAGAACCTGAAGCAGATAGAGGATCAATTTCTTCTCTGACATAGTGATTTCCTGCAAAGAATTGAGATAATTTTGGTTCAGTTAAAATTACCATGCTCCTTTATGAGAAATGTATTAAGAGGTAAAGGTGGTACCATACGAGTAAGACAATGGTTCTGGCCCCGCAAGTGTTCATTCTTCTGTGGGGAAACATACACATTCACTCTTTACTGACTGCTAAATGTGAAAAGTGACAAATAAGAAGTTTAAATGTATTGAGAATTTAGGAAAAGAATTTTGAAAAACATTTATCAGATGTTAGATCTTGAGGTTAAAATGATATTGTTAAAAATTTATACTCTTTTTTTTTTTTTTTTTGGCTGGGCTGGGTCTTAGTTGCGGCATGCGGTATCTATTTTTTTTTTTTTTTTTTTTTTTTTTAGTTGCAGCATGTGAACTCTTAGTTGCGGCATGCATGTGGGATCTAGTTCCCTGACCAGGGATCAAACCCAGGCCCCCTGCATTGGGAGCTCGGAGTCTTAACCACCAGGGAAGTCTCTAAAAATTTATATTCTTAATAAAGACTTTATCACTTGGAAAGAATGAAAGAGATTGAAAAGTTTTCTAATTAAAAATAAGTCTGTCCTACAGAATCTTTTAAGATAGATAGCTTAATTGTGGCCAAATGAATTTTTTTCTACCCAGTAACGTTGATACAATGTGGTTTTGTTTTGTGCCTATACACAGTCCCTAAACTGTATAGCCTACCCACACACAAACAGATTCACCTCTATGGTTTTTCTTGCAAACTACTTTAGCTTCCTGATAAGACACTTTTCATGCCTTGCTTCACCCAGTATAGTGAATTTAGATAATCATTAGTCAAATCATCACCTCACCAAAGCAGATCAGCAGGCCCTAAAAAATTTGAGAATGAAAGACTGTGGTCTCAAAATTTAGAAATCTAAAAATTTTACTGCCTCCACTAAACTGTGTGTTGTGCATTCATTCAACCAACCAACATTCACTGAGAAAATATAAGGGGCTAAATATTACGCTAGAAATTGAAAACACACTAATAATAAAGCTTAGCATCTACTAAGGAAGACTTATAGAGAAACCAAAATAATAGGCTGTGATGTGTGATGAGAAATACAGTCAAGGAATGTAAGTCTTTGTTGGAAGTCAGAGAATGCTTTTTAAAGGAGCCAATGAAAGAGTTAAACCTTCAGTTACGTTCTCCATCTTGTGCGGCTTCCAAGATCCAGTGGTTTCTTTTCACTAAACAAATATTTACTTAATAACTGTAGACACTATTTTGGCCATTAAGGAAAGTGAGGAAAATAGGTAGCATGTTTTGGTTTTGGATTAAGAAGCATGTCTCGGAACATAAACCTGTTTTCCTCATTCACTATCCGTTGCTCTACTTGATGAACTTTAATGAGCAGATAAGAATCATTGAACACTAGTAGTTAGCGAATATATAAACACTTGAGAGTGCTGTTAAAGTGTTTACAAATCCTTAAGAGCCCTTACACAGGTCAGACATGTCCCAAGTCATCTTATTTACATTATGAATTCGCCTGGCAAACTTTGTTTTCATATGCAATGCAGAGGTGAGGTTCACATCAGCCTATGTGAAAACAAATGGATGGCACTGAATGCCCGAGGTTGTACTTTAAATGGAAAGACGCTAACAGCATTTGGCCTCCCATTTTTGGCCATATTTGGTTTCACATGCTGCACATGATAGAAAATGTGTAATTTAATTTGTCCATTTTTTTTGTTTGGCCATAAATACTCTGATCTTTGATTACTCAAAAAACAGAATTGTTCCCCCTCAGATTATGGGAGAAAAGGAAAAAAATTATTGCAGGTAAAAGGACCCTAAGAAAACCACCACATTATCAAAAATAGTTTTCTTTGGATTGTGGGGTTGTGGGTTATTTATTGTTATATTTTTTTTGTATGTCCAAGTGCTGTATAATTAGCATGCCGTGTGTAGAACCAAACCAAAATGGAGTCACTTATATCAAGGGTAAAATGCAGATGGTCAATGCAGGCACATAAGGGAAAGTTAACCTACGCTTACAGGAATGTACAGCTCTTCTCAGAAATCAGCAGAGGACACCAGCCAGTTCCCAAGTGCCAAATCTGTGCATGCCATCTCTGGTCTTTTCTGTTCCCTTGACTCAGCCACCCTGACCCAAATAAAGAAGGAGACCGCTAGGTAACCAACAAGCTGAAAAAGCCAAATAACTTCCGTATTTATCCCATAAAAATCCCTTAGTCTGTGAGCAACTCAGAACTGCTCCCGTAGCCTTGAGTTTCTCGGCTTGCAGGTCGAAAACCTTACAATAAACTCATCTGCTATGGTTTGTTCGTTTTGCAGAGTTTGGTTTTTGGTTGACACTTGCTTCTTCAAAAACTTGAAATAAAATTATTAAAGACCTTAAGACAGTAGCCTAGAATCTGAGCAGTACTTTCAAGAACATGAATACTTACTGAACAAACACTTTTGTAAGCAATTTGATGTGGTCCATGTTTAATTTCAATCTCTTTATTATGCTGGCTGCATTTAGCCCTGAATCAGAGTGCCTAATGACCAGAAACCTATCAGGAGACCAAACAGTAAGAGTGAGCGGAGACCAGTGAGGCAGACAGGGTTGTAAAGAACTAATAGTGGGTCTAGAAACTCTGAGTTAGACGGCAGTGGAAAGAGAAGTGGAAGCAGAGAGAAGATGAATCATCATAATGTCAGGGCATTGCAGAGCCACAGACAAGATAACAGGATTGAAAGAGCTGCTTCTTATCAGAATAGCTTTTCAGTGCTCACTGAGGCCTTGTTCCTCAGCTCTGTGGCTTATGAGATTATTTTGTTCTTTCTCTGTTTTTTTATGTTCTTACCATACAAACCATCAGCTGAGACAACCTAAAGATGTATCTGCTCCTTGCAACCTGGAAGAAGCTAACTGGCATAGACAAATATTTAGGTTGTATCCAATAAAAAAAACAAACAACTCTGTGATAAACAGCCTAGAAGATAAATTTTTGTGTTTAAAGTTATTTCTTTAGGGTTGAGCCCTAGAATAGAAACTGACAGGTCAAAGGGTAAAGAACTTTTTGAATACTGCCAAACAACTTTTCATAAATGGCTTTAATTACTATGACGTTTATTACTTTTATGTGATTTTTATATCTTTTCATGTATGCATTTTCTGTTTCTACTCTATGTCTGTATGGCAGACACTCTATTTTGGCAGATCCAAACTTCATTTGCATCCTCCCTTTCTTGACTCTACTATGGATGGGGCAAAAGCTAAATTTTGACTTCCGCTCTCCCTTGTTGATGTGAGAAATAAGTCTTCTAGTGTATTCTCCAAATTCCGCCTTCTTCCTTCTCAAACTACTGGGAGATACAGTAGTCATTTTGAAAACAAAAATATAAAAGCTACATGCTAAGAATGTCTGAGCCAAAGGCTTATGCCTTGGACATTGGTGATGTTTGGAGCCAATGTATCAGCCCTGGACCGATTCCCATGGGACATCTTTTTTTACCTGAATAAAACAGTTCTTTTACTTGTTAAGCTATTTTGGTAGGTTTTTCTGTTTCTTGTAGCTAAATACAATTTTGACTATTATACTCATTTTTTTATGACTTCTTCATATTGCAGATATAGATCATGTTTGCTGCAAATATTTTCCCAGTTAGTTGTTTGTCCTTTAGTTTGTTCATGATGTTTTTCAATGTACATATGGTTTTATGTTTATGATTAAATGTACCATTTTTCTGTGATTTATTTAGTCAAAAAATTGAGAAATGAAGTTAACAATTTTGAAAGTTATTGAAGAAGGTATAAACAAAACAAACAGTAAAACAGAAAACAATGAAGAATAAAAATAAAACATATTTAGCATAGTATCTCAACATGTATATTAATAATAATGAAAATGGGTTCAACTTCTTAAACTTCCCTATTAAAAGACAGTTGTTCTCAAACTGGTTACACACATGTGCACCCATGCACACACACCCATATACACGCAATCATGCTGTTTATAAAACGTACTCAAACCAAAAGGGCTAAAACACTTGAAAGCAAAAAGATAGGCAAAGAACTACCAAGAAATAAAAAGAAAACAAGGGTTAATCCTGGGCAAAATATAACCTAAAGCAAAAAATAGTAAGTAGGTTCAAAACCACTAGTTTATTGATAAATGTGCACCTTTATCATATGATAAAGTAGTGTTTATGAGTAAAATCACATGATATGAGTCATGTGATTTTACTCATAAACACTATATAGTCATATAGAGAACAAAACACAATAGAAACATGAGGACAATTACAGAAGCACAAATGTGCTGGGACATTTAACATATGTCACTGTCTGACAGGTAAAATAAGCAATACATGAATATTAAGAGAGCTGAGTAGTATAATTAGCATATTTGATTTAATCAACACTTACAAAATTATGTATGCTCCAAAACAATATGCCTTCTGTTTTAGTGTGCCTGAAGTATTTATAATCATTTAATATTTTGCCAGAAGATAAGTTGAAGAAATTATACATTGAACAGATCCTAACATGATCTCTCAGCATAAAGCAAGAGAAACTAATTTTAAACTTTAAGTTTAAAAGTTCTGTAAAATATCTTTTGAGTGAAAGAAGAAATTCACTGCATGTATAGATCACATTTTGTTTATCCATTTATCAGTTGATGGACATTTGGGTTATTTCCAATCTTCGGCTTGAAAAAATCATGTGTAATGCTGCTATGAGCATTTGTGCTCAAGGTTTTTTATGAACATGTATTTTCAGTTCTCTTGGGTACATATCCAGGATTGGAATTGCTGGGTCATATGGTAACTGTGTATTTAATTTTTCAAGGAACAGCCAGACAGTTTTCCAAAGCAACTGCACCATTTTTCATTCCAACCAGCAATGTATGAGGGTTCCAACTTCTCTACATCCTCCCAAGCACTTGTTATTAGCCATTTTTTTGATTATACAGCTATCCTGGGGGTATGAAGTGATATCTGATTGTGTTTTTGATTTTCATTTCCTTAATGAATAATCATGTTGAGCTCTTTTCATGTACTTATTGGTGATATATACATCTTAGGAGAAATGTCTATTCAAATTCTTTGCCCATTTTTACTGGGGTTTTTTGCCATTTTATTATTGAGTTTTGAGGTTTTCATATATTCTGGATACAAGTCTCTTATCATGTTTGCAAATATTTTCCCCCATAATGTGGGGTTTTTTTTTTTCACTTTCTTGATAGTGTCCTCTGAAATAGAAAATGGTTTTTTAAATTTATTTTATTGAAGTATAGTTGATCTACAATGTGTTATTTTCTACTATACAGAAAAATGATTTAGTTATACATACATATGCACTCTTTTTCATATTCTTTTCCATTATGGTTTATCACAGGATATTGAATGTAGTTCCCTGTGCTATACAGTAGGATCTTGTTGTTTAGCCATTCTTTTTATATGTATATATTTATTTATTTATTTGGTTGCATCATGTCTTAGTTGTGGCACATGGGCTCCTTAGCTGGGGCACGTAAACTCTTAGCTGCAGCATGCATGTGGGATCTAGTTCCTGGACCAGGGATTGAACCTGGGCCCCCACACAGAGTCTTAACCACTGCACCACCAGGGAAGTCCCAATATCCATTCTATACATAATAGTTTACATCTACTAATCCCAAACTCCCAATCCATCCCTCCCCCAGCCCACTCTCTCTTGGCAACCACGAGTCTGTTCTCTATGTTTGTGAGTCTGTTTCTGTTTCATAGATAAGTTCATTTGTGTCATATTTTAGATTCTACATATAAGTGATATCATATGGTATTTGTCTTTCTCTTTCTGACTTACTTCACTTAGTATGATAATCTCTAGGTCCATCCATGTTGCTGCAAATGGCATTATTTCATTCTTTTTTAATGGCTGAGTAGTATTCCACTGCATATATGTACCACATCTTTATCCATTCATCTGTTGATGGGCATTTAGGTTGTTTCCATGTCTTGGCTATTGTAAATAGTGCTGCTATGAACATTGGGGTGCATGTATCTTTTCAAATTATAATTTTCTTCAGATATATGCCCAGGAGTAGGATTGCAGGATCATACGGCAACTGTATTTTTAGTTTTTTTAAGGAACCTCCATACTGTTCTCCATAGTGGCTGCACCAATTTACATTCACACCAACAGTGTAGGAGGGTTCCCTTTTCTCCACACCCTCTCCAGCATTTATTATTTATAAACTTTTTAATGATGGCCATTCTGACTGGTGTGAGATTGTACCTCACTGTAGTTTTGATTTGCCTTTCTCTGATAATTAGTGATGTTGAACATCTTTTCATGTGCTTGTTGGCCGTTAGTATGTCCAGAAAAGTTTTTATTTTTAATTAAGTTCAATTTTTTTGTTATTGTTGTCACTGGTGCTTTTGGTGTCATATCTAAGAAGGCTTTGCATGACGAAGGTCACAAATATTTACCACTATGTTTTCTCCTGAGGGTTTTACAGTTTTAGTTCTTAAACTTGTGCTTATGATCCATTTTGAGTTAATTTTGATATGTGGTGTGAGGAGAGTCCAACTTCATTCTTTTGCAGGTAGATATCCCAACACTGTTGAAAAAAAAAACTATTCTCTTCCTATTGGATGATTTGGACCCATTTGTCAAAAATCAATTGACCAAAAAATGTAAGAGTTTATTTCTAGACTCTCAATTCTGGTGTATGTGTATATCCTTGAGCCTTGATTACTGTTGCTCTTTATTTTTTTTTTTGGAAATTGATATGTGTGAATCCTCTGAATTTGTTCCTCTTTCAAGAAGGTTTTCATTATTCTGGGTCCCTTGAATTTCCATATGAATTTTAAGAGCAGCTTGCACATACTACCAAACTGCCATCTTACCAATATTAAGTCTTCCAATCCATGAGCCTAAGAACTTTTTTCATTTACTGAAGTCTTTTAAAATTTCTTTCATTCATGTCTTGTGGTTTTCAGTGTACAAATCTTGTACTTCTTTTGTTAAGTTGATTCCTAAGTATGTTATTCTACTTGACACTATTGTAAATGGAATTGTTTCTCTTTCTTATGGCTGAGTAATATTCTATGAGATAGACAGATATATGTATTTACCACAACTTCTTTATCCATACATCAGTCAATGGACACTTAGGTTGTTTCCATATCTTGGCTATTGTGAAGAATGATGCACTGAACACGGGAATGCAGATATCTCTGAGATTTTGTTTTCATTTCCTTTGAATATAAACACAGAAGTGGAATTGCTGGATCACATGGTAGTTCTATTTTTAAGTTTTTGAGGAATCTCCATACTGTTTCCACATGAGGTGACATCTCATTGTGGTTTTGATTTGCATTTGGTGGGGTCTTTATATGTCCCATAAAGTGGAAAGTGACCAAGGATGTCCCAGAAGAATTGTACAAAATAGGCATTGGGACAAATATTGTCCTATTCTTGCTCTGTTTCTTGCAAATCTCTGCTTTTATTTTAAACAATAAGTATGGCCTTTCATCTCATCAAAGTAGTAAGATTTTGGGTTCAATCTTTGGGATAGAATTAGATAGAAAAGTCCTCTTGACTTGCTTTGGTTTTAGGTTAGGAAATGTCAAATATCGCTACCATAATCCATTCTCAAGCCCATGACATTGTTAACATAGCATGACACACTGTCCCGCTGAATTCTCCTTCAGTCTTAGAATCTTCGATGGTGTAGAACTTCAAGAAGCCACTACCAATTGATAAGAGTTGGAGAATAAAGGGAAACCTATCTGCCACCTTTGTTGTGAGAGCTATTCAAGTCAACCTAGTTTAGGTGAAGGACATTCTTCTCAAGACTCAGACTAGCTCACCACAGATCTGAACTAGTGTGGGAAGCTGACGTCACAGCCTTTGTTGCTTGCTTTACTTTGCCCTCAAGGCACGTTTTCTTAGGCTGGGAAGTGATTGGTGTAAGGAAGCATTTCAGTGTGGGAGTTTTGAAAATTTACAATCTTAATTCTCGACATCCTCCAATAGAGAGAAAAAAATAAATGAACAAAAGGAAAGAAGGCAAAAAGCAGAGTAAAGACCAAAGGAACAGTCAATAAATTAAGAAAGAATAAAAGAGCTAATGTATGACTCTTTGAAATCTGTGGCTAGTTCTTTTAAGACTAAGAATTTAGATGAATTTCTGGCAAACTTAATCATAAAATTGAGAAAACACCAATATAAAATATTAGGAATGAGAAAAAGGTACAACCGAGATAGGGACATTTTAGCATTATAAACCAATTCCATAAGTTTAATATTTTGAAAGTATGATTAAAGTAGATGATTATCAAGGACAATACCAATGACTAAAATCAACTTATGAATAAACTGAAAGATCAAAATAAATCAATAACATTTAAAAACTGAATGGTCATCAATATTCTATACCCAAACAAATCTAATACCAAACAGTTTTATGAGCAGGTACTATCAAACATTAGGAATGTATGGATAATTCAGCACTTGAAAATGTTCAAATATAATTGATCACTTCTACAAATCAAAGGAGAACTTTTATGTAATCATTGTTATAGGTGATGAAAATTCATTTGATAACATTTAACATATATTGCTGATAAGCAATTTTCCCGAGTTTTTATCTTGAAGGTTTTCAAATCTTGAGAACTTTAAAGAACAGTACAATGCATATCCACATATCTTTCACCTAAATTCATATATTGTAATATTTTGCTACATTTGTACATGATCTACATATAATAAATCTAAAAATGAAATAAAGATAAATCAAGATAGATATAGATATATACATTTTTATTTGCTGAATCATTTGAAATTACCTCAGACATTGTGACACTTTGCCTTTAAATACTTTAGCATATATTTCCTGAGAATAAGGACTTCTCTGGGAAAACCAATAATATCACCACACCTAAGAAAAATTAATAATTTCATAAAATGGTTATATTCAAATTTCCCCAAACTCCATTTATAGGTATTATTACTTTTTTTATCTGCCTGATTATGAGTAAATCAAGAGTCAAGTATCCTATTTGATTATTTTTTAAGTGTCTCCTGATAAACTCTTTCAACAAAAATTAAAGCCTGTTTTCTTAATTTGATTCAACAATTGCTATCTCAAACCAATAGCCAACATCATACAGACGGGTTAAGATTTTAAGAATAAATAATCCATCCAGAAATACTAGAGGAACTATGGAGAATACTTACAGAAAACCACAAAACCCTGGGGTGGGGAAGGATTTTCTAATTATGGCAACAATAGTTCAAAAAGAAAAACACTGAAATATTTGACTAAATACAAGCAAAAATACTTATGTGGCTAAAAAGGTCATAAACAATGATATCATTGGATATCATTCTTAATATTAGTACTAGTATAAGTTTTTATATTTTCTCCCATTTTTAGTTTTTTAGTGGGAAATTGGTTGAATAGCGTTTTGCCATCTGGTTATAGCCCATTTTTTAAAACTAAAAGACATAATTATTTTATAATTTTATTTTTATCAAAGTTATACATGCCCAGAGGTACCTAGTGACACCAATTCTCACACCATACTCTCTCCTTGGCATAATGTAATTTGTTCCTGAATTTAGGGATTTCTCTACCTTTCACAAGCATAATGTCAGATGCTCTGACTTCCAAAAATCTCTAGGATGTCCTTTCCAAGAACAGTGTAGGAATTTGTTCTCACCAGAGCTAGGAAAACAATGCTACTAAATATCAACAACAAAGCTGAATACAGAATGCCAAGGAATTTAGAGACTCCAGTTAAGATAATTTTACATGCTACTAAAATGCGGTGCTGCCCCAGTTCTTCCTTACTCTTTTCATGGACTATATTGAAATCCTACATTCTACTGTCACCTACCTAAATGAAATTATAAATCATGAGAGAAAGAATCATTGAAAAAGGGTCATGCACATTTCTGGTTTTGATTTATTTTAGAATGTATTAATATTTAGACTTGCTAGAATTTGAAGTAATTTTAAATTGCTCTAATGTACAAAATTCTAAGCCTTCACCACCATTTTGTCTTGAAGGAAAAGGTCACAGAGCACTTTGAAAAACACACTGTGCTCTCTATTACCTCAGCCAAATGTGAACTGTGGCCAGTAATTCTGCCAGCATCTTTCCACCTATACATCTCTGGTCTTCTTCCCAAGCTGACTTCCTCCCTTGGCGAATTTGCCTTGTCTGGAGTCACAGCTTCTGGGAGCAGCTCTGCTTTTGGTCGGCTATGCCTGTCTCAAACTTTTATGGCCTCACTTTTCTTCCACTGTACGAATACTAGATCAGCTAACATCTGCTCCAGCCATAAAGATTAACTCCTCTTCATTTATATTACCTCATAATCTGCAAAGTACTGAAATATTTAGTGATGGTTTTCCTGCTACCATAATAGTTGGGTGTATCTATCTTTCTCCCCGACCACCAGTTGATTCCCATGCATTCTTTATCAGCTTCAAGTTTTCCTGGAACATTATGAGGAAACTATGACGCCTAATTTCTCAACACCAGCACTACTGACATTTAGGGCTGAGTCATTCTTTGTGGTGGAGGACTGTCCTGTCCACTGTAGTATCACTGGCCTCTACCCACCAGATGCCAGTAGTGTTCACCCTACTACACCCCCTGCCACCAGTTGTGACAACCAAAAATGTCTCCAAGTATTGCCAAACGTCCCTGGAGAGTGGGGGACAAAATTATCCCCAAGTGAAAACCACTGTTGTAAAGGAAACCTGACGGTTGTAATATATATATAAAGGTGCCTTATAAGCCGTGCAGTTGAGGAATTATTCTATTTTTTTAATGCTGTGTTTTTGCCAGTCTGTTGTAGAAGAATATGAGGGTAGAGTGCTTGCAAAGCATAAGAAGGTGGTATTTAAAGGGCATTGTAATAGTTCATTGTCTGCATGGAAGCTGCCATATGAGAAAAACAGAGAGCCTGTAAGGGTGTCTCAAAAGAGGTTGTGACCCACAATACAGATCATCCCTGATGTAAAAAAGGATCCTATGGACTCCCCTGGTGGTCCAGCAGTTACTCCGTGCTTCCACTGCAGGGGGCGAGGGCTCGATCCCTGGTCAGGGAACTAAGATCCCGCATGCCACATGCTGTGGCCAATAAAAATAAAAAAATTTTAAAAAAAGATCCCATAATTAATTTTGATAGAAATTGACTCAGTGTCTCCACCTACCTTAAAATTGACCAACGCGGGCTTCCCTGGTGGCGCAGTGGTTGAGGGTCCGCCTGCCGATGCAGGGGACACGGGTTCGTGCCCCGGTCCGGGAGGATCCCACATGCCGCGGAGCGGCTGGGCCCGTGAGCTATGGCCGCTGAGCCTGTACGTCCGGAGCCTGTGCTCCGCAACGGGGGAGGCCGCAGCGGTGAGAGGCCCGCGTACCGCAAAAAAAAAAAAAAAAAAAAAAAAAAAATTGACCAACGGTTTATAAGGACACAGAAAGCATAATATAGGAAAATATTTACCATCAAGTCTGGTCAGAAAATGTATGATCAGTCAAAGAGTCCACTTATTTGAGTTTCCATGAAGAACAATATGGTTTATCCATTATTTTTTATAGGGTTCTTAAAAAGTAAAATGTGCAGGTGGATAAAATTTCAAACCGTCTTCTGTTTCACCTTAGATTTGATGAAACAGAGTATTACACTGACATCCATGGTTAGATAACCCTGGAGGGTACATCAGTCTTTTATCTAGAGGTTGGTATGTCTTCTAACGGGGTGAGGGAAAGGAGCCAGGCCCTGGGTCTGATGAAACTGCCAACCTCCAGGTCCAGTCCGGTGGAGATGGTTCAGGCACACACTGTAGGGGGGCTGATGTGTCTGATTAGCTTTTGTGGGACTGACTTCACCCTTTACTTATGTTTCTACATACTTTCCTTCCTGCGCAAGTGAAACAGGCAGTGTAGTTGAGTGAAAAGAATCTGGATTTTAGAGATAGAAAGCCTGGGTTAAAGTTCTGGGTTTGACAATTTCTACGTGGTGTTGGGCAAGTTACCTCTGCACTTCAGTGCCTTCTTCCGTAAAACAGAGATAACAGATAATGATTGCTCCCTCCTTGCGGTAACCGTTACAGCTGCCAGCACTGTGAACACTACAGAATGAGTTCCTTCCCTCCCTCCATCACTCCCTTCCTTTCTTCTTTCTGTTTCTCTATTTATTATGTCTATCATATGTCTATTGATTTATTTATCTCTCCCTCCCCCAGGTGTCAGCCCATGGATGTACCCAAGTCCTCCAGTTTTGTAAGATCATCTTGCCCTTTAAGATTTAATAAAAACTGTGGGTGGACCTAGAGACTGTCATACAGAGTGAAGTAAGTCAGAAAGAGAAAAACAAATATTGTATATTAACGCATATATGCGGAATCTAGAAAAATGGTATAGATGATTTTATTTGTAAAGCAGAAATAGAGACACAAACAGAGAGAACAAACGTATGGATACCAAGGTGGAAGATAGGGATTGACATATACACACTATTGATACTATGTATAAAATAGATAACTAGTGAGAACCTACTGTACAGCACAGGGAACTCTACTCAGTGCTCTGTGGTGACCTAAATGGGAAGGAAATCCAAAAAAGAGGGGATATGTGTATACATGTAGCTGATTCACTTTGCTGTACAGTAGAAACTAACACAACATTGTAAAGCAACTGTAGTCCAATAACAGTTAATTTAAAAAACAGATTTAATAAGAATTGAGGCACAGCCCGGTCACCACTGCGTGTGGGACGCCCCACAGCCTTCCTGACAGCTGGGAAGCCTTTGTTGGACCTGTTTGCTGCTCCCTCTGAGTTCTTACTGTCCAGTCTGCATTTCACCTTCTGGGCTTTGTGTTGTCCCCTGGAGACTGATACACAGCACCCCGAACCCCTCTCCTCCAAAACACCGCTGATTAAAGCCGTGTGTGAGTGCCCCACGAAGCCCTGTGGTGGCAGAAGAGGAGCTCGCACGACAGGGCACAGCACGACAAC
This sequence comes from Pseudorca crassidens, assembly GCF_039906515.1. Lineage (NCBI taxonomy): Eukaryota > Metazoa > Chordata > Mammalia > Artiodactyla > Delphinidae > Pseudorca > Pseudorca crassidens. The sequence goes on from NC_090306.1 coordinate 8,691,432, forward strand.
CAGGACGATGAGCTCCGTGCCGGGCCTCTGTGCAATGTGACTACGGGACGTGGTGGCTGTGGACTCAGAGCCCGACGGTCCAGGTTCAGACTCTCCTTCCATCACTCACCAGCTCTGACCTTGGTGTCGGGAGAGGCGGTTGGCCGTGTCCTTGCTGGGTGCGCCAAGCCACAGCATCTCACCATCCCGACCTTGAGCCGTTCCGCAGCCAGTCACATAGAGGTCAAGTTGGTCAAGGCGCCCACGGTGTAGCTACTTTATCACTCACGCCGCGGGGAGAGGGGCTGGTCTGTCTGCTGCTTGCTATAAAATGTGCTGAGACTCTGACCCTCAGTTCCTCACAGGCTGCACAACCCACAGTGTGCATAGCTGACGCCCCTGCGGGACTTAGGGGAGGGGAACCCGAGCGGCTGTGGCCTTGTGCCTGCCGTGCTGTGTGTAGTGGACCGTCTTGCTTGCCCCCTTCAGTCTCACTGTCTACTTTCCCACCATCAAGCGACGGTGAGTCCACCGGGCTGTGGCTTAAGCTTATCCTTTGCAGCCTTGCTCCTCTTCGCCATTCTCTGTGACGTTGGGGCTTTTCGCTGATGCCTGGTTAAGTTGGCTTAACTTCCCTGTGCCTCAGGTTTTACATTCAAAAATGGGGAAAATAATAGTAATAGTACTTAACTCTTGAATAAACAGCAAGGTCCTCCTGTACAGCACAGGGAACCATATATATATATAAGAAAAAAAAAAACAGTACTTAACTCTTAGTGTTGTAAGGAATGAGTCAGCTAATATAAGTTAAACATTTATTTTTTTTTTATAAATTTATTTATTTTATTTTTGGCTGCGTTGGGTCTTCATTGCTGCGTGCGGGCTTTCTCTAGCTGCGGCGAGCGGGGACTACTCTTCATTGCGGTGCGCGGGCTTCTCACTGCAGTGGCTTCTCTTGTTGTGGAGCACGGGCTCTAGGCACGCAGGCTTCAGCAGCTGTGGCGTGTGGGCTTCAGTAGTTGTGGCGCACGGGCGTAGTTGCTCCGTGCCATATGGGATCTTCCCAGATCAGGGCTTGAACCCGTGTCCCCTGCGTTGGCAGGCAGATTCTTAACCACTGTGCCACCAGAGAAGTCCCAAGTCAAACATTTAGAACAGGGCCTAGCACATAATTATGCCCAGACTAATGCCATGATGCTGAGTTTGATTTTCTCCTCTCTGTTCCCAACTTCTTGGATTGCCTTCTAAGACTCAAAATTCTGCCTTTCTTTTGCAATGGAATTTGCTAGTCCTTGTCCCACTGCTAGTTAATTGGGGCCATGCCTTGTGGGCTTACTTTTTGGTTTTAATATTTTAAGTTTATTGGAGTATAGTTGATTTACAATGTTGTGTTAGTTTCAGGTGTACAGCAAATCTGTGGGCTCACTTTTCCCAACCAAAATGCTTAATAAAGACAGTTCTCTTCCCTAATCAATTTTTTCCAAAGCTCTTAAAGATTGTTTGTTCTCTCTCTGTTACAACAGAGGTGGTATTCAAATCATGTGACAGCCACTCATGCAAGGGCATTGACTCATCAGAGCTCTCTAGAAGATAAGTAATACAGCAGAAGATCAAACTTAGCTGTAGAGATCTATGTATGTTTTTAATATAAAAATTTTAAATATTTTTCCCTTTCCTGCCTCTAAGAGGCTGATTGGCTAGCTAGGGAAACTTGTTGACCTAATTTGAGAGGAGGGGTATAGACAGAGAATTAAAGAAGCTTTGAGAAGGAGTGAGTCTATCTACATAGAATAGGAGCTATGTGCAGGGCTGGGGGGTGGTGTGGAAGATCCTGGAAGCAAAAGGAGGCAGATGAGAAGGAGAAGGAGGTCTGCAGAGGAAAGGGAGGAGACTAGAGTTCCTGGAGGGAAGGAGCCGAGATATTCTAGCTGCTCACAAGATGAAACTTGGGGAACAGGCGGTGCCTAAAGAGAATTTTTTAAAGTTTTGACATGTGTTATGTATGCATTTCTCCGGTTCTTGTCTCTGAGAAACGTTTAAATAGAAACACTATTTTTTAATATATATTTATTTTTTAATATTTATTTTTGGCTGTGTTGGGTCTTCGTTGCTGCACGCGGGCTTTCTCTAGTTGCAGCAAGCGGGGGCTGTAGGTGCGTGGGCTTCAGTAGTTGTGGCTCGCGGGCTCTAGAGCACAGGCTCAGTAGTTGTGGCGCACGGGCTTAGTTGCTCCAGGGCATGTGGGATCTTCCAGGGCCAGGGCTCGAACCCGTGTCCCCTGCATTGGCAGGCAGATTCTTAACCACTGCGCCACCAGGGAAGTCCCAGAAGTACTATTTTTGAAAGGCATTTCGGAGTGAAATTTGTATTTCTTTTGAATGTGACCCCAGGCTGAGGATGGCCTTAATGAGAGAGCCAATTAATGTCCATGTGTCTATTTATACATAATATTTATAAGTATAAACATAAATATAATTACTTGAAAGATGTTTATACATATAATACTTAAAACTCACACATGTACATACACACATAATATACAATATCTGGAGATGCACTGATCATATATCATTTGAGACATGACATGTATTATGCATCATATTACGTTTATTAAATACACACATGTGTGCATGTGTCTGTATGAAAGCATCACATGTAAGTTAGGTCAAACACATGTACAACCTTTCCTTGCTTGCTGAGGCTAGCAGTGAAAGAGAAAAAAATGACTCTTGGAGGTATATTAAGAAGGTTGTTTGTTTTTTTTTTAAGAGCTCCTGGAATCAGGTTTGTGGATGTGTGTGGCTCTCTGAGGCTCATTTGATGACAAAGAGGAAAGGCAGATCTCTTCCATAAAGGTATGAAAACATAGCACCTCTACAGGCAAAGAAGGTGAGGGGGTGACGGAAGATACTAAATAATGGGGAAGAGCCAGTAACTCTGGCTGGCAAAAGTAAACAGGCTTTACTTTTGCCAGTAACTGGACACTATCTATTTGTATTGGTTTTGTTAGCCCTGTACCACCCTGGGTGCAAAGTTCATCTGCTCACTGGTATCCACTTAGACTAAATATTTTTCCTATAGCTTAGTGGAATTAGCCTGGAGATTTAGTCAGAGTCAGAGAATATGTCACATTTTGCAGAGCACATCATCTCGCCATCGTTCTTACCTTCTGTCTCCTTCAATCTCCTCTTCTCATTAACCTCCCTGCTCCTTCACTGGTACAAATTCCTCCCTTTGTCTTATGTGTACTAGTTTGGACAACGATTTGTGTTATAACATGGCCCTACCCCAGGGCAATTCAAGCATTTTCTTCCAATCAAATCCCTCCCCCGAAATGGAATTCTTGTTAATTAAAGCTGTCTCATCACCTCACATAATTAACTGGACAATTAATATATTTGGTCTTGGGCTTCCCTGGTGGCGCAGTGGTTGAGAGTCCGCCTGCCGATGCAGGGGACGCGGGTTCGTGCCCCGGTCCGGGAGGATCCCACATGCCGCGGAGCGGCTGGGCGCGTGAGCCATGGCCGCTGAGCCTGCGCGTCCGGAGCCTGTGCTCCGCAACGGGAGAGGCCACAACAGAGAGGCCCACGTACCACAAAAAAAAAAAAAATATATATATATATATATTTGATCTTGTAGTAGAATAATATTTGATACTTAACTACGTGGGTTTTTTTTAAAATCAATGTATTTATTTATTTTTGGCTGTGTTGGGTCTTCATTGCTGAGCGTGGGCTTTCTCTAGTTGCAGCGAGTGGGGGCTCTAGGCGCGGGGCTGCAGTAGTTGTGGCATGCAGGCTTCAGTAGTTGTGGCACGCGGGCTTAGTTGCTCCGTGGCATGTGGGATCTTCCCGGACCAGGGCTCGAACCCGTGTCCCCTGCACTGGCAGGCGGATTCTTAACCGCTGCGCCACCAGGGAAGTCCCACTATGTGGGTTTTTTTAAAATTCCTTTTACTTGTCTTTTTTCCCCACCATTCAAGGAGTATTAGGATTTTTAAAGATGCAGATACAGAGACGATACAGAGAGAACAATTAAATCCTAAACAGTTAAGCTCTTGAAAATAATTTTGTAAAGTCTGTAGCAGACAAAAAGTTCTTAAAAGCCATGTTTTCAATTACAAGAGCTGTAATTGAGAGGGAAATATAGTCTTTTAATTCCCAAAGTCTGGCTTTAAATATCCAGAGCCGATTCCTGGAGGACCAAAAACATAATATTTACACCATAACCACAGAGAGGAGTATGTGATGTCAGAAGAGCCTAGAGGATGTGAGAGCTTGACCAGCAGGCAAGAAAGTGAGGACTGTAGAGGGTGTGCTGAGGGCTCATTTGTGGGGCTTAGGGCTGCTACGCCCTGCTCCAAGGTCAAGTCTTTGCAGAAAAACAAAATAAGCTTAGGTAGGTTTGAGGCATTCCAGAGCAAATAGAACCATTGCCTGGCTTCACAGACAACCTAAGTGACTGTAAACCTCAGATAGCAGCCTGAGGTTTCCTGAGCAGAAAGATGAGCAGTGATCAGGGCTGCAGCATCAGGGCCCGAGGGGTTCTCCCAGAGTCTCCTATGCCCGCTGGGCACGGTGCAGGTGCAGGAGCTGGAATCGCCAGGCTCCCTGAGAGGGCGTGGGACAAGCAGTGTGCACCAGGTGCGTCTTTGTGACTAGGACGACGAAGACGCAGAATTTAGATGTAATAACTGGGGGCCATGGCAGGACTCAGCAGGAAGAGAAAGCAATGCTCAAAGCCCAAAGGATGAATTACAGATGTCAGCATGGACAGAGATACCCATGGTTCAAACTCACATGCCCACCCCTGATGCCACAATTTCACAAGCATCTCCCAAACTCAGAGGCCAGCCAGGAACAAAAGAACTAGAACAGTAAGGCTGGAGGGGTAATTTGAGTTACTCATAAGAAACTGAGTTTTAAACTGAGAGTAAATTAAGTTATCAGGATACAAGTGAAAGTAGAAGCTAAGCTGGGTTCAATTATAGAGAAATCATTAAATTTTTAATATAAGCCATCTTGTGATAATGCAGTTTGTATTCCCAAATCATTTGGGAAAGTTACCTGGCAGTAGCCACTAAAACTAGAAATGCACAGACCCTTTTACCTAACAATCCCAGTTTTAAGAATCTATCCTTTAAAAGCAAAAGAGCCAGGATACAAAGATATGTGTATAAAGATTTTTATTTTGACAATATTTGTAGTGCCAAAACACTGGAAATAGCTTGAATATCTATCAGTAGAGGATGGGGTGAATAAAGAACCGTATATCCATTGTCTGAAATATTATATTGAAATATTGAAATATATGCTGAAATATTAATATGTTGATATATGTTATTAAATGAAAAAAGTTACAGTGTGAGTGTATATATTATCTCATCTTTTGTTTAAAAAAAAGAGAGAAAGGTCCTTATATATGTTATTATAAGAATGTAAAAAATACATCGAACTATTACCATTAGCTCTTTTTTTTTTTTTTTTTTTTTTTTTTTCAGTACGCGGGCCTCTCACTGTTGTGGCCTCTCCCGTTGCGGAGCACAGGCTCCGGACGCGCAGGCTCAGCGGCCATGGCTCACGGGTCTAGCCGCTCTACGGCATGTGGGATCTTCCCAGACCGGGGCACGAACCCGTGTCCCCTGCATCAGCAGGCGGACTCTCAACCACTGCACCACCAGGGAAGCCCACCGTTAACTCTTTAATGGGTGGTATTGGAGGGAGGAAAGAGCACTCATCTTTTATATACTTCAGTATTGTTTGACTTGAGACAAAAAGCATGTTCTAATTTTGTAATATATTTCAAGCAATAAAATTAAAATGTGAAAAAGACGGATATGAGGAGGGAAAAAAAATCCCTCAGTTTAGCAATGTTTCAAATGATCCTCTCAAAAACTTCTATTAAAAAATGAATATGATTTTGAAAGATTAGATTTTCACTTCTCTCTTGCCTGGAGCCAGAGAGAAGTCTTCCTGTCTTCTCTTAACTCTGCAGTAAACTAAGTGAAATGACGGGGGTCGGGAGGGTGTCTGAAAATAAATCATTCACATTGTGGAATATACTGAAAATTAAGGTTTGATCTTGACTGCTTCTGAGTCCTAATTTTTAAGGACTGTTTTTTGGGGGGAGTTGATTCTCCCTTTGCCTGCTAACTCCCCCTCACCTGTGAGATTCTCTCCTCCTCCACTCTATCTGGGCCCCATGCTCTTCCCAGTTCCCATGCTACCCATCTTCCATCCCCAGCCCTCCTTGCCTCTGACCAAACTTCTTTTTTTTTTTTTTTTATTGGAATATAGTTGATTTACAATGTTGTGTTAGTTTCAGGTGTACAGAAAAACGAATCAGTTATACATATATCCACTCTTATTCAGATTCTTTTCCCATATAGGTCATTGCAGAGTATTGAGTAGAGTTCCCTGTGCTATACAGCAGGTCCTTATTAGCTATCTGTTTTATATATTGTAGTGTGTATATGTCAGTCCCAGTCTCCCAGTTTGTCCCTCCCCCACCATCCCCTGGTAACCATAAGATTGTTTTCTACATCTGTAACTCTACTTGTGTTTTGTAAATAAGTTCATTTGTACCCTTTTTTTAGATTCCACATATAAGCAATATCATATGATATTTGTCTTTGTCTAACTTACTTCACTCAGTATGACAATCTCTAGGTCCGTCCATGTTGCTGCAAATATCATTATTTTGTTCTTTCTTATGGCTGAGTAATATTCCATTGTATATATGTGCCACATCTTCTTTATCCATTCCTCTGTTGATGGACATTTCGGTTACTTCCATGTCCTGGCTATTGTAAATAGTCCTGCAATGAACATCGGAGTGCATGTATCTTTTCGAATTATGGTTTTATCCAGATATCTGCCCAGTAGTGGGATTTCTGGGTGGTATGGTAGTTCTATTTTTAGTTTTCTAAGGAACCTCTATACTGTTCTCCATAGTGGCTGTATCAATTTACATTCCCACCAACAGTGCAAGAGGGTTCCCTTTTCTCCACACCCTCTCCAGCATTTATTGTTTGTAGATTTTTTGATGATGGCCATTCTGACCGGTGTGAGGTGATACCTCATTGTAGTTTTGATTTGCATTTCTCTATTAATTAGCAATGTTTTCCTACCTTCTTATTGCCACCCCCCTCCAGGCTCCCTCATCCCCCTCACTTGTGGGACACCTTGGACATCGTAACTTGGTCGTGAGAAGCACTAATCTGTTGAATGAGCACCAGCGGGGACACCTGGAATCCATGCCGAGCACCACACAAACATTTTTCATGAAAATCCCTCCATCCTCAGAAATGGGATGAAGTAAGGGGCAGGGTTGGCTGGGCTGCATCCAACAACAATTCAGGTAGGAGGGTTCCAGGCTGTGTTGAAGGCAGTCCATAACTGCCAGTAATTTGAGCAAAGGAGGGAAAGGAAAGGAGAACATGAATTATAGCCTGAGAAAGGATCAGAATTGGGAGAAGAAGTGACAGAATGGTCTGTCAAGCTAAAAGGAGGAAGAAAAAGAACCAGGAAGCAGAGTATCAGAAAAGAGATCTGGTGATTAATTTGTTCAGCACTGTGTCTGCCTCTGGCTGTCTTTCTCATGGTGCAGGTCACTGAGCTCAGGAAATGTTCTTCAGTTTCAGAGTCATGAAGAATAAACTCGGGTTCCTAAATTGGAGCTTTGGGGGGCTGGGGGTCCACCAGATAGAAAAACATTTTTCACTTCATGATTTAATTTAGGATTAAAGACATAAAGTAAGCAGTGCATTTCTCAGAAAAGCATATTTTATATTCCAACAGTCATTTTTACCTACTAAACCCAGAATAATTTTCGATGTGATGACAAGTAATGGAAGAAGGGGCTCTGCATGATTCTGTGCCTAACCGAGTAGTCTAATAACCAAGTAGGTAAATATTTTCTGGGTGAAATATTAGCAATTCGTGGGAAGCCCTTGACTTGAAGCAGGACCAAATGAGGCAGGAGGCCTTGCAATCAGTGGTGGACTCAGTATTACTACTGGGCTCCTTTTTTTGTTTTTCCTTGTTCAAAAATTTTTTTTTTAATTTTTAAAATTTTTTTTAATTTTTTAACATCTTTATTGGAGTATAATTGCTTTACAATTATACTCCAATATAATTGGAGCCATTTTAACAATGCTGTGTTAGTCTCTGCTTTATAACAAAGTGAATCAGTTATACATATATCCCCATAATCTCCTCCCTCTTGCGTCTCCCTCCCTCCCACCCTCCCTATCCCACCCCTCTAGGTGGTCACAAAGCACCGAGCTGATCTCCCTGTGCTATGCAGCTGCTTCCCACTAGCTATTTTACGTTTGGTAGTGTATATATGTCCATGCCACTCTCTCACTTTGTCACAGCTTACCCTTCCCCCTCCCCATATCCTCAAGTCCATTCTCTAGTAGGTCAGTGTCTTTATTCCCGTCTTGCCCCTTATACTGGGCTCCTTTTTCATGATGAAACCATCCCTGAAAGTGTTCAACTCCCTTCAAGGACTGATGATGCAAAGCCAATGACCTATTTAACGCTTCATCCTTGCACCCTGACTTCTGCTCAGCAGTCTGAAGCAGCCCAGAGGACCTGAACCAGACGACTCGTTGAGGAAGTAAGTAAACTATCCCTACCCACGTCACGGCCCCCCTATACAGAAGTGAGAGTAACTTCAAAATTGGGAGGAAGGGTTTGCTACAAAGGCCTTTGGCCTCTTCCTGCCCATGTTAAGCAACTCAGGCACACACTACTAGTGTCCTGGCAAGAAACTCTCTCACAAGAGCTGGAAGAAGACCAAAGAAGGCCAGAGCCTCCAAACAGAAGCTCAGTAGCAAAAGTGTTGGAGGGAGAGAAATGAGGCAATTACCCTGGGCTTACGGGCAGGTGACTCAGCACGCCTGCAAGAGAGGAGCTGTTGATTCTGGAGGAGCTGGGGTTCGTGCTACCATGGGGCTGGTGGAGAGGAAGAGGGAGGTTTACTCCTCAAGAAAAAGGGCATGGTCCGGAGTGCAAAAAAGAAAATGGCTTTCTCCGCCAAGGGATTTCTGGTTTCTCCATCCTTGCCTAGGGTTAAACCCTGTGAAAAAGAAAATGCCCAGCAGGTGGCAGCACCAGACAACTGCAGTAAAACAAGGCTGGAAGGCAAAGCCTTCCTCTGGCGTATGCTGCACTGTGCCTTTCTCGGTGGGATTTCATTTAGCCATCCGTGAATAGCTCCCTACAAAGAAGTGAACATTGAGTTCATTTCTGTGTTTCCAGAACCTAGCACCGTGCCTGGCACATTCTGCGTCTATCTGTTGATTGAGTGGATCAAGTAATCAATTATTTCTTTTTCAATAAATAAAATTTTAAAATTCCCCTAAACGAGAAAAAAGTCGTCATTTGAAGTGGCCCTATTCCTTTCTTCTTATCCCATCACTACTACTGTCATGTTAATTACAAATTTAATTAGTTTTAGCAATAATAATAACAAAGCCCCATGCTAGATTAATTCTCTACTCACCCTTGGGCCAACCTACATCCTTATTCTACTTAATTAAACTGTCCCTGTCTCCAAGAGGGAGGAGAGATGGGGGTATAGGTATGTGTATACCTGGTTCACTTTATTATAAAGCAGAAGCTAACACACCATTGTAAAGCAGTTATACTCCAATAAAGATGTTAAAAAAATTTTTTTCCTGTCTCTTTCAGAGACTTTAAAAAAATCATGGGGTTTTAAAAACAAACCCTGAGATTTATGAGGAAGGCAATAAACAATCATTCGTTGATTAGTTGTAGTTTTTATAAGCTATTTTTGTTGTTTTGTTTTGTTTTTGTATTTATTTTTGGCTGTGTTGGGTCTTTGTTGCTGTGCACGGGCTTTCTCTAGTTGCAACAAGCGGGGGCTACTCTTCATTGTGGTGCGCGGGCTTCTCATTGCCGTGGCTTCTATTGTTGCGGAGCATGGGCTCTAGGCACACGGGCTTCAGTAGTTGTGGCACACGGGCTCAGTAGTTGTGGCTTGCAGGCTCTAGAGCGCAGGCTCAGTAGTTGTGGCGCACGGGCTTAGTTGCTCCACGGCATGCGGGATCTTCCCGGACTAGGGCTTGAACCCGTGTCCCCTGCATTGGCAGGCAGGTTCTTAACCACTATGCCACCAGGGAAGTCCAGTTGAATTTTTTTTTTAACCAGCGACTTGTTTGTCAACTATACCTCCTTTAAGTTTTACTCTTAAAAAAACTTCTGGGGACTTCCCTGGTGGTCCAGGGACAAACCACACTGAACAATGATACTTGAATCAGAGCCATGTTCTCAGCTGAAGAAAAAAATACTAGAGCAGATCATGGGAGCCATCATTCAGCTGACTCATAAGAATGGACCAAGAACCAAAAAATTTAGATAGCGTCATCTGGAGACAATGGCACCCTTGATATCTCTCCCATCTTAGGAACTCCTATCCTCACCCTGTTCAACTTTGTTATACCCAGTCATTTTGCTATTGCCTTTACACCTTTGTTGTATTTTAAATGCAACTTTCCTGAACTCAAAGAGCCCATTTGAGTCCTTTCTATCCGCAGGGTGAAGTTCTAAGTTATCATTACTCTCCCTAACTCTAGAGGAATATTGTATCCTAAAAACAATTATCTTAAATAGTGATGGTTCCAGTGTCAAGCTAATTCCTATTCTCTTCCCATGCTTCATGCTTTCCCTAGGCAATCTCATCCCCACCCATCATTTCTATACTGGTAACTCCTGATCTTTACCTGTAATTTAGGTTTGTCTCCTGAATTCCAACTTCATACATACAGCTGATGGCCTACTGTAAATCTCTACCTGGACATACACATCATATCAAAGGTCAAATTCAGGAGATTCTGGTTTAAGATGGTAGATTGAGCATATCCATTTATCTTTTTTTTTCCCAAAAACTACATTAAAATCATAGTAAAGAAATAAAAAAGATGTGGACACCCCCGACCCCATCCAACAAAGAGAATGGGAGAGAAGCAGAGGAGTAGAGATTCCAACAAAGTTCTGGAAGTCAGGAGATGGATGAAGAGGGGTAAGTGATGCTCAAAGAAGAGTGAGCTGCAGCCTAGGACACCTGAGAACGAGACCACAGCCAATGAAGTAGTCAGTCTGCCTGGAATAAACCCAGAAACACTCTCAACTTGCAGACTCCAAACTCTACAGAAGGCAAGAGAAGGAGAAATGAGCAGAAAACAAACAAAAGTACTTCAGTAAATTCAGAAATATTAGGAATGATATTGCATCCATAAAGCAAAGGCAGGATAAAAGATATGAGTGTCAGAACTTGACGTTTCTCCACCAACCTCCCACCTCAGTGAACGCCATCATTATCCACCCAATTTCCCAAAGCCAGAAAGTTGAAAGTGATCCTTTATTCTTCTCTTCTCCTTATGCCTCATTCCATAAACTGAGGGTTGATCCTAATTGCCTAAATATCTCTCTTTCCCCACAACCATCGTCTTTAATAGACTTTTATTGTGTCTTCCCTGGATTCTCTCAGTAGCTTTATTACTGGTCTTTCTAACTCTGGTTTGAAGTCTTCTCAAACAAGTCCTTAGAATCTTGCAATTCCTAATCAGCCAGCATCTAGCATACACTGCCCTTCCACCACTGAGTGCTCGATAATTATCTTGAGTAATATCTGACCACCTGTCCAGCCCCAAATTTTCACTACTTCATGCCCTGTTCCCTATATCCCATTCATATCAACTTTTAGTTCTTCCTCAAGACGTGTCTCCTTTTCTTTTTTTAATTGATTTTTTATTGGAGTAGAGTTGCTTTACAATGTTGCATTAGTTTCTGCTGTACAGCAAAGTGAATCAGCTATCTGTATACCTATATCCCCTCTCTTTTGGATCTCCTTCCCTTTAGGTCACCACAGAGCACTGAGTAGAGTTCCCTGTGCTGCATAGTAGGTTCTCATTAGTTATCTATTTTATACATAGTAGTGTATATATGTCAATCCCAGTCTCCGAATTCGTCCCACCCTTCCTCCCCCCTCACCCTCCCACTGGTATCCGTAAGGACATGTCTCCTTTTTAAAACATGTTCAGTTCTCCCCTCCTGGAACCCCTGTTCTCTTTGCTGGCATGGGAACTCCCTTCAGCCTCAGCTCAAGTGTTAACTTCCCCTAAGGAAGTTCCCTAACTTCCCTGGACTGATGTGGGACTCCTGGTCCTTCTGTGTCCTCTGTGTGTATCATTTGCCTCCACTACAGCATTTTTATGTTAACTTGTAATTGTATGTTTCCTGTTTCCCCAGACCAGACAGTAGGCACTTTGGAGGCAGCAACCTATCCTTTTAGCTTTGTATTCCTTGCACATGCGTCCCATGAATGAATGATCATAATCACAGCAGACGGAAACTCAAGAAATCTTCCATATAGTCCCTGCCCTTGGGGTCAATGAGGTATTATAATTTTCATTTTATTAGAGATTAAGTGACTGATTTAAGGTTGCAAACCTGGAGCATAGGGGTTTGTATGTGTGATGGAGTAGAGGTGGGGAGAGGAGAGAGTGGTAGTCATAACTAAAATCCTGGTTTCCTACTTTTTAAAAAAATTTTATTGAAGTATAGTTGATTTACAATGTTGTGTTTAATTTCTGCTATACATCAAAGTGACTCAGTTATACATATATATTTTCTTTTTCATATTCTTTTCCATGATGGTTTATCACAGGATATTGAATATAGTTCCCTGTGCCATACAGTAGCACCTTGTTGTTTATCCATCCTATATATAATAGTTTGCATCTGCTAATCCCAAACTCCCAATCATTCCCTCCCCCAACACCTTGGTAACCACAAGTCTGTTCTATATATCTGTGAGTCTGTGTTTGTTTCGTAGAGATGTTCATTTGTGTCGTATTTTAGATTCCACATACGTGATATCATATGGTATTTGTCTTTCTCTTTCTGACTTACTTTGCTTAATATGACAATCTCTAGGTCCATCCATGTTGCTGCAAATGGCATTATTTCATTCCTTTTAAGGGCTGAGTAATATTCCATTGTATATATGTACCACATCTTCTTTATTCTTCATCTGTTGGTGGGCATTTAGGTTGTCTTACCTTCTTATACAGTGATTCTTCCACCATGTTATGACACCTCTTACTAATCTGTTATCATTTACTAAAGAAACTCAACTGGAAAAAAGAAAATATAAACAAAAAAAATATTGCCCAAACTAAAGAGATTATTTTCTTTAAAATAATGATAATTATTATATGATATTTTTAAGCCTAGCCTTGTTTGATCCAGGAAGGTAATCACCCTTTGAAATCACACACTTATTCATTAGGCAGTATGTCCCATATACGATTTTCTATTACAACCAACTAACAAGCAATGCTCCCACAGGTTCTCATGTTCAGTCCTTCCCCTAATTCTCTTATCGCAATGTCTGGCACATATGCCAAAGGTGGCCCTTACCTGAGCACATGCTCAAAAGCCCGCCACTACCTTACCCCGTTCTTGAGAGTTTACAAGTTTTCTTCGCTTCAGGGAAAGATCTGTCTTCTACTCTTTTCTGTCTCCCTTGGTGCAACGATCCTAATACCTACTCCAGAGAGAATTGTTGATTTGATGAAGAAGATAAAAAGGAATCTGCAGCACTCTCAGTGAGTTTTGGACACTTTCTTACGCATTTCCCTCTCTTGGATATAGTTGTTTGGTAGCTCCTTCTCAATCTACATTGTTTTATCCTTTTAGGCCTCCATTCAAATGATGGAAATTTCCTAGATTCTGCCCTCCATCCTCCTCTCTGAGTACTTCCTCCCTGAGCAATCTTCTCCATTAATTTCATCATGATGTATATGCTAATGACTCCCAAATCTATAGTTTTTAAACCTACTTCTCCTAAGAACTGAAGACCCCAATTACTTAGGGACTCCCATGCAATGCCACACAGATGGCCTGATACGCCTTCAAAAGTAAGATGTCTAAAATAAAATTCATCACTTTACCCAAACCCATTTCTCCATCTCTTAAAGGCGTCACCATCCTCCCAAACATAGTGGCCCAGAACCCCAGTCACAACTGATATTCTTCTGTCCTCTTTACTGTGCCCCCGTTGGGAAGGCTGATCACAAAGGGTTCCCCCATGGCCATGCCTGTGATACCTTCCCTTACCCCCAACCATGATTTTCTAGTGGGATGTGCCAAAAACAGGACCTCATATGTCAGATCCAGTGACTGGCCCAAGAGATGGATGTGTGACCAAGTTCATCCATCAGTGTCCATCTCCGGAAAAGTTCACAGTGGCCCAGAGAGAGATCCCGTTCTTCTTCAGTCCCGTAGCTAGAAGAACCAGGTACGGTGGTGATCCTCAAGCATGGAAGTGCTTCTCACAGTAGAAGAGAATAAAGGCTGTCTTCAAAGAGAGGATACGGATGAAGAATGACAGCCGAGACCTTGACTCAGTTGTCCCTACCTGGCTGTCCTTCCTAAAGATAGGTTAGTAATCAAATATTGAATTTTACAAATAAATTCCCCTTTTTTACTTTTTAGGTGAATCAAGTTGGGTTTTTGTCATTTACAAAATCCCAACTTAAATCTTTGCTTTTCACTCCGTGCTTCTCCTTCTCCTGAACACATAGGAAAGCATTTAACCAGTTGCCAAATCATGTGGGTTCCACCTCTTTTTTTTTAAAATTTAATTAATTTATTTATTATTTTTGGCCGTGTTGGGTCTTTGTTTCTGTGCGAGGGCTTTCTCTAGTTGCAGCGAGTGGGGCCACTCTTCATCGCGGTGCGCGGGCCTCTCACTGTCGCGGCCTCTCTTGTTGCGGAGCACAGGCTCCAGACGCGCGGGCTCAGTAGTTGTGGCTCACGGGTCCAGTTGCTCCGCGGCATGTGGGATCTTCCCAGACCAAGGCTCGAACCAGTGTCCCCTGCATTGGCAGGCAGATTCTCAACCACTGCGCCACCAGGGAAGCCCCGGGTTCCACCTCTTAACCATCCTTGATGTGTATCCCGTTTCCTTCACCTAACTCAGGTCCTAGGTTACATAATGGTTTCCTTACTATACTCCCAGACTCCAGTCTAAACATCCTCCAATTGCTGTCAAAGAACTGTCTAGAAAAAAGTTCTTCTCTTCCATAACCTTCAGTGGCTCCCTAGGACTCACAGAATAAAAACGAAACTGCTCAAACAGCCTCAAACACCCTGCAATTTGTCACTTGCTTTCTTTTCTGCTTCATCTCTCCTAACATATCCTTGAACCAAACGTGACCACTCACCTACCGCTAAATGTTTTCTGAACTTTCCTGCCTCTTTTCTTGTCATTTTCTCTCCACTTATCACAGATACAAATCCTACCCTTTCTTCAAATGTCACCTTCTTCATAAAACCTAAAACCTCTCACACAGCAGAAAACTACCTTTTCTGGGCTTCCACGGCGCTTTATACTTCTACCAAAGCACGTTTGCTTTGTGCTATAGTATTTTCATACATATTCTTTTCCTTTTTAGGCTATAAAGTTCTTTGAGGACAGGAATTCTTCTGTGTTAACCATTGTACTAAAGGTGCCATTCCCAAATGTGCCTCTTTGGCACGTGGATTCTTCTGAGCTAAAGGCAATGGAAAATCAGCAGATGCAGGAAGAGCCCTTTACTTCCTCCAACTGCCCAGAAATAGAGTACAATTTTCCCCTTCTGTAACAGAAATTTTCCTTTATAAAGGAAATTTCCATTTGTGAAAGTGTCTTATACCAGGAAGAGAGTTACTCCCAGAGACAGCTCACCACCTGGGAGACTCTGATCTGCTCAACATGATAGCCTGTGTTCCAGGCATTTCCTCCCCTCCCCTTTCTACAACTTGCCTCCTCCATCCAGAAGCTCCAAACCCCTTTCCCTTTGTTTAGCCTAAGATGGTATATGAGCCTCAATCATCTGGCCACTTCCTTGAGCTTTCATTTCTTTGGAAACTCTTGTGCATACATACATAATGAAATCTGGTTTTTGTGTTTCTCTTGTTAATCTATTTCTTATCAATTTGATTGGAGGAGTGGGCAGCCAGGAAACCTAGGAGGGTAGAGAAAAAAAGGTTTTCCTCCCTTGCATGACTCAACATAGTATTTTGTATTATGTACAAACACCTGTGATGCTCTAGATATGACATGTAGATGTGGCCAGAGGGATTGTTTCTCCTCTAATTATTTAAAATTTTAATTCAGTGTTGTAATTAATGCTTCCTATGGCATCTGTGAGACAATTATTATGAAAGTCTAGATAATTACACCATTTTCTATTCTACCATTCTCATGGATGTTCTCTGCAAAAGAAGACCCAATTTAAAATAAATTTCAGGACTTCCCTAGTGGTACAGTGGATAAGAATCCACCTGCCAATGCAGGGGACACGGGTTCAATCCCTGGTCCAGGAAGATCCCACATGCCATGGAGCAACTAAGCCTGTGCGCCACAACTACTGAGCCCTCATGCTGCAACTACTGAAGCCCGCATGCCTAGAGCCCGTGCTCTGCAACAAGAGAAGCCACCGCAATGAGAAGCCCACGCACCATGATGAAGAGTAGCACCCGCTCACTGCAACTAGAGAAAGCCTGCGTGCAGCAACAAAGACCCAATGCGGCCAAAAATAAAAATTAAATTAAATCTTTAAATAAATAAATAAATAAAAATTCCATAAGGAAACTGAATGTCTGAGTCTATCCTATTATGAAAAAACAAAATTCATCTTCCTGTCTCCTTCCTCCCTCCCTCCTTCCTTCCTTCCTTTCTTTCTTCCTTTCTTTCTTTTCCTCTTCTTTCTTCTAAGAGACAATCAAAATGCAAGCTATGGCTTGGGTGTAATTATAGATGCCAAACCAAAGTCAGCTTTTATTTACAACTCCTTCACCAAGTCAGCACTCCATCTCCCCCTCTGATGTACGCAGACTGCACCCGAACCAGTCTGAGTCATGTTATTTGTATGCCATTAAAATGGGGCATCTGGGCTTCTCTGGTGGCGCAGTGGTTGAGAGTCCGCCTGCCGATGCAGGGGACACAGGTTCGTGCCCCGGTCTGGGAAGATCCCGCATGCCACGGAGCGGCTGGGCCCGTGAGCCATGGCTGCTGAGCCTGCGCGTCCGGAGCCTGTGCTCCGCAACGGGAGAGGCCACAGCGGTGAGAGGCCTGTGTACCGCAAAAAAAAAAAAAAAAAAAAAAAAAAATGGGGCATCTGATAGCATCTGCTCTCTTTCTCTTGTTCAAATCATGAATGGGGCTCCTCTCCCTTTCCTAAGTCACCAGGTTTTGAATATTTACAATCTGTGATAATACAAAGAAATGGATTTTGAACTCTAAACAGTCCATAGTTGAAGTAGTGAAGCCACAAGGGAAGAAAAACCAGAGTGGACCCATAATAATAATGAATTTTCTGTGAGTGGGAATGAGCTATGAAAGGTGTCAGGGAAGAAGAATGGCGATGAATGACTAAAGGCAAAGAAAGTTTACAAAGAAAGCGAAACGTGCTTATGGATGAACAGGAAGGGAAGAGGACCCTGCCGTTCACTTATTAGGTACTCAACAGCCGTTTATAGCAGGATCTGCACGGGGCTTAAAAAGAGGGCTTGCTTTCTTCACGTTGAGAAGAAATAAGAAAATTATTCTTTTGAAAAGGCCATGGTAATTTTAAAACTATGGAGTGACATTTTCAAATGGTTTGACTGGAGCTTCGCTAAGCCCCCACCTGCCTGCAATTCTGTATAATCTAAGTTTTACAGAGTCTTTGTTTCTGGGTGTTTAGCGCCTGAATCTTGATCTACGTTTTTGCAGATGAGCTGTATCGAGAACATTGGTTTTCAGAATCCCTAATCCTGGTTTTTCAACCAGGCAGAGCCAATCAGCCATCCCTAGTTTTGCTGGGTTAGCACAGTTAGTAAAAACCGAAGCAAACCTGATTAGCTCGACTGGGAGTCCTGAGCCGAAGATCCAACACAGAATCCAACACAGAATCAAAGAACTGAGATACCGGAGTGAAAATTGCATCTGATTTGTGGTCAAGATAACAGGAGTCCGAATCTCCATTCTCTAGTGTGGACTTTGAGCAAATCACTCAGTCTGTCTATGATTCAGTTTCCTGTGACCTCGAACAAAACACTCTTTCTCAGGGTCGGCTTCCTATGAAAAATCAGAATATAAAGTTGTTGTGAGGATTAAATGAGATCAAGTATGTGGAAGTAGTTTACGGTCTGCAAAGTGCTATATAAATGTAAGGGATCCTGAATTTTAGGTTATGGTCTTGAAAACATGATTAAGCAACGGTTTCTACTAGTTTCTGAAAGCAGGTGAGTCAGGTACAGCATGTGTGTGGATAGGATGAGCCATTCACTAAGTCAACACTAATTCAAATGTTTATTAATGGCATACAAGGTGCCAAGAGTGTTGTAAGTGCTGGAGATACACTGTGAAAAGAGCAGGTACAAATTCCTGTCCTCACAAGCAGGCTAGATGATAAGCAAACTAGTGAAAACAAAGGAGGGCTGCAAAAATTCCCTTGTGTAAAATTTGGGATCCCATTATTGTGACGTTAATGTAGAATAATACTTTTCAGTTGATAATATAAAGATAATGAAACAAACTGTATACACAATCGATAGACAATGAACTGAGAAAAACCCCAATTATAAGGAGGAGGTCCCTTCCAAACTCCTCCCACCTCCACTCTGCCCCTGCACACAAGAACTTTAGCTGGTTAAGAACTGAGAACAGAGTCTGGGAACCAAGTGCTTTATACCTGGGGTTAATATACATAGTATGATAGGGTGTGTCTTAGAGAAAAGTAACACAGGGAAGGGAAATAGCGAGGGCCATGGTTGGTGGGGAGAGAGGATGGTCGGGAAGACTCACTGAGAAGGTAGCATCTGAGCAAAGGCCTGCAGTGGGGGAGGGAGCCATCCATGTGGAGATCTGGGGGAATCACACGCTCATCAGATGGAACAATGAATGGAAGATCCTGAGTTGGGAGCAGGCCTGGTATGCTTGAGAGATAGCAAGGTGCTCAGTGAGGTCGTAGTGGAGTGAATGGGAGGAGGGGAAGAGTGAGTAAAAGGGCGGATCAGAGGGAAGTGGGCCACACATTGGGGGCTGTGAAAGACACTGGATTTTACTTTGTGTGGAACGATAAACCACTGAAAGATGCTGAGCAGAAGAGTAACATGATCTGAATGTTCTAACAGGATCACCCAGGCCACTGTATTGAGACTAGATTACAGGGAAACAAAGCAGGAGCAGAGGGACCAGTGGAAAACGACTGAAATAATCAAGAGGAGAGACACAGTGACTTGGATCAGGGTGGAACCAGTGTTGGTCAGAAGTGGTTGAACTTGGAATACGTTTTGAATGTAAGGCCAACAGGATTTGCTGACAAATTGGAAGTGGTGTTAAGAGGAAGACAAGCGTACAGAAAGACTCTAAAGGTTTCAGCCTGGACAGCTGGAAGGGCCAACTGACTTTTACTGTGACGAGGGTGAGTAGGAGTGAGTGGTGTTGGTTTGAGAAGTCAAGGATCATTTTTCTGCTTCTCTTCTGATTCTGTTAAGTGAGGGAGTTAGGATTTAACAAGTAAAGATGGAGAAAGAAAACAGCCAATTAAAATGAAAATGGCATTCCAAGAGTAAATTGAAGCTATAGGTGCAAAAATAGGAGGGTAGGTGATGGGCCCACCTAGCAAGCTTGCTAGAAGGGGATAAAGGGGATGAATGGTGAGGAGTTGGGAGGAGTCAAGGAGTTGCAGTAGCACAAGACGAAGACTTGCATTTTGCTGTTGTAAGTTTCCATCACTGGAGCCACAGGAGGGAGTGGCAGGTGAAAACTGGGTGGTGGACAATAACATTTTGTTAAGTCACAGGATGTGTGACTGAAGAGCAGGCAAGAACTTCAGCAAAGACAGTCTAGGTAGAAAGAGAACATTAAATCCATGGTCTAGGGATGGGGGAGGAATTGACTTCATATCTTGAGAAAAAGGGCTGGATTTATCATGCACATGCCATGAAAAGCAATATATTTTTTAGTTGTTCTTGTTTTTTGCTCACTGCCCCATCCAGTCTATTTGTTGAGTCCTGTAGGTACTGTTTCCAAAGCGTTTCCTGGCTCTGTCCACTTCTACTGGTTTCCACTGCTCATACTCTATTCTCTTGAATAGATTACTAAAATCTCTCTGCATTACCATTTCAACAGCCTCCTAAATGTTTCTCCACTTTTATCTCTGTCTCTGTCTAATCTATTTCCCACATAGGTACAAGAGGGAACTTAATACTAGAATGTCAATCAGACCATGATAGTCTCCTTAAAATTCCTCAGTGACACCCCGTTGCACTTAGAATAAATTATAAAAATAAAGCTAGCACATCTGTGACACATACTGGCCCTCCACTAAGAGCATTACATATAGTAATTTGCTTTATATTCAACCCTATGAGGCAGGTACTATTATTATAATTTCTATTTATCAAATGAGGAAACTGAGGCACTGAGAGGTAATTTTTTCAAAAGGCCTTTATGTTTTCCCAGAAAGCAGAGGCTGCAGCATATGTACCATGACTTAATTAGGGAGGGCAATCCCAGGAAGTAGGAGTGAGTCAGGTCAGGAGGGACAGTCAGTACAAAGTGACGGGGCCACTGCGTGCTCTCAAGTCCAACTGAGGGCTTGATCTTGCCTAACCAACTCTGAGAAGCTGTATGAATAAATGTGTGTCTGGACTCCAACCCGGTGGAAGCGGGGAAGAACATGTTCTCGGGCACCTCTGTCTCTTTGGTCAGAGGTTTACAATATGGAGCATTAATTAGCTCAGTTGCACTCATGCCCACAAGCTAGTCTTAGCACCAGCAGGAAAGCACCTGGCCCCAAGATGACTGGTGCCTGGTGAGGGCAGAGGAAAGATGCTATCAGATTGGTCTACCTGGAGTCTGTCATGGCCCAGGCAGAGCTGCCTGCCGCATGGGTGGCTAGAGCAAAACAAGTACTTGACTGGGTACCAGAATACTGCACCCCAAAATACACCTCTTTGGCAAAGGAAATTTCCACATGTAAAGGAAATTTTCATTTGTAAAGGTGTCTCTTCTCAGGAAGAGAGTTACTTCCAGGGAAAACTCATCTACATAACAAGACAAGCCTTATTTACCAGACATTTCTTCCCCTCATCTTCCCAGCACTGTCTCCCCTCCCCAGGAGTCTCACACCCCTTCTCCTTTGCTTAGCCAAAGATGGTATAAAAGCCTCAGTCAGGGCTTCCCTGGTGGCGCAGTGGTTGAGAGTCCGCCTGCCGATGCGGGGGACACGGGTTCGTGCCCTGGTCTGGGAAGATCCCACATGCCCCGGAGCGGCTGGGCCCGTGAGCCATGGCCGCTGAGCCTGCGCGTCCAGAGCCTGTGCTCCGCAGCGGGAGAGGCCACAACAGTGAGAGGCCCGCGTATCGGGGGGGGAAAAAAAAAAAAAAAAAAAGCCTCAGTCATAGGGCCCTCTCCTTGAGTTTTCATTTCTTTTTGAACTCTCCTGCATACGTATGTATGTATTTAAATCTGTTTTTTTTTCCTTGCTAATCTATTTCTTATCAGTTTGATTCAGAGGTCCGCCCGTGAACCTAGGAGAATAGAAGGAAGAACGCTTTTCCTCCTCTACAGTTTTCCTCCCTCTACCACAGAGGGATGCCTGGGAAACCCCACTTGCACAGAGGCTGAAGCTGAGGTCTGGGCCCTCTGATAGAGCTGGCAAAAGGTAAAATTTCTGACCAAAGTTACCCTCCCTGATTTCTGTCTGCACGGTCTAATTGAATGAGGGTGGTAAAGTGTCTTTGTTTTCTCTTTCCAAATCTAGAAGAAAAGCAGTTGTAAGAATTAGTTCTTTGGATTATGACTCTTATAAATTTGGTTTGGAGTACTTATTGTTTAATTGATCCTTAGCCTCCCAGGAAAAGTCATTGTTTTCTCTGTTTCTGTCTTTTGCATTGTTTGTCATGAGGAGGAAAATCATATAAGATTGTCTTTCCATTTCATTTTGGGTCTTGAGAGCTTGGCTTGCAACCAGTGAGAGGATACTCTTCTTGGTCTCAATAGCTTGTGGGGAGGGGGTGTGCAGGTTGTCAGATATGCATCTGGTGGCACCTGTCAGGCTAGGAAACCCGACACACAAAAGCACATAAGTAACATTGTCCATCTGACCATACCAGCTCTCATGGGAGTTTGCATCAATGAGAGGTCTCAGTCCATAATTTCATTTCCTTGTCATTCAGGGAAAAGTCTCATCCCAGTATAGCCTATTCAGTGGGACAGGTTAACAGGTCTATGACTGAAGGTGTCACACTTCTGTGGAGGACCAGAGTTTCCTTACTGCTTGTGACAGTGAAGGTCTTTGATTTCTTAAGCTGTCTTTGGGAGTAACTCTTGATCCTGGGGCAGAGGGAAGGGGGGTTGTCTCTGCATCTTTTTCAGCCTCTTTGGGGATGCTTCTTGTGTTCATGTTTAAGTCATAAAAAGGATTACTGGTTTCGAGTCACACTGGAATAGGGATACCTTTGGAAATTTGGACTTTATATCTAAAAGGATTTTCTTAATTGAAATACAATTGACATATAACACTGTATTATTTTTTGTTGTAAAGCATAGTAATTTTTTTTTTTTTTTTTTTTTTTTTTGCGGTACGCGGGCCTCTCACTGTTGTGGCCTCTCCCGTTGCGGAGCACAGGCTCCGGACGCGCAGGCTCAGTGGCCATGGCTCATGGGCCCAGCCGCTCCACGGCATGTGGGATCTTCCCGGACGGGGGCATGAACCATGTCCCCTGCATCGGCAGGCGGACTCTCAACCACTGCGCCACCAGGGAAGCCCAAGCATAGTAATTTGATATACGTATATAAGGCAAAGTGATTATAAGAAGTTTAGTTAAAATCCATTACCACACATAGAACTTTTTTTTCTTGTGATGAGAACTTTTAAGATCTATTCTTTTAGCAAGTTTCAAATATGCAATAAAGTATTGTTAACTATAGTCCCCATGCTGTACCTTACATCCCAGGACTTCTGTATCTTATAACTGGAGGTCTGTACCTTTTAACCACCTACACCCATTTTACCCACGCCTCCCACCTCCCACCTCTGGCAACCACCAATCTGTTCTGTGTATCTATGAGGTCTTTTAAATATTTATAATTTTTTTTTATGATTTCCCATTTCAGTAAAATTATACAATATTTTACTTGGCTAAAAGTCAAAAAGTCTCAGTACAGTAGGTAACCTTAACTTGTTATACCTGGCAGAAACACAATTTGGATCCAAATATTTTATATAAACTAGTAAGTTTTATATTATTTGTATCTAATTCACAGGTAACATTTTTAAATGAATGCTATGTGATTTCTATTTGTGACCGTCTGAATGTTTATGTCTATGTATGTATGTCTTGTATATGTGATATTTTTCTACCTCTGGAAGGTATTGCCAAAATTCATAAAAGAGCTCTGCTTTAATTGGTTTAGTAAGAAATAAACACTTATATAAGTTGTGTATTCCTAAAACTGTGAGAAAAATAGAAACTAACCCAAATTAGTTTTTTTTTTTTAAGTCCATGTGATCTCAGATAATGTTTGGTAAATGAAACTAGTTTAATATTTTTGGTTAAAAAAAAATAGGTATGTCCTGAAAGTTGTTGGCATTAAATGTAATGCAGACGTACAATTTTATTCTACCTGGGTTTACTGTTCAAATGAGATTATGTTATCTCTACTTGTTGTTATGTTATCTCTAGTTGTTTAAAATTATAAAATTACAAATTTATTATAAGGCACATGGTGACATGTTGGTTTCTTTACTTCTGTGACTTTTAATATTTTCCTAGCATGCATGTTACAAAATTTGTTAACAAGAAAACAGCTTTAGATGATGGCTAGTTCTGTTTAATGTCTCATGAAATTTTCGTGAACAATTAAAGCATAACTGTTAAGAATATGTTGGTTAAATGGAAGTGGGTAACAGTTTATACATGAGCCTTTCTGCTTAAGAATAGTTTCCAAAATCTTTTGGGTATCTTAAAACTTTAAAGCTATACTAAGTTAAGTTAAATGATGGACATTCTTTGAATATCTAGATCATCTGCAAATAAGATAAAATACCAAAACATTAATTGCTAAACATAAGTTTAATTATATCTACTTTGGCCTCTTATT
Source organism: Pseudorca crassidens (assembly GCF_039906515.1). Classification (NCBI taxonomy): domain Eukaryota; kingdom Metazoa; phylum Chordata; class Mammalia; order Artiodactyla; family Delphinidae; genus Pseudorca; species Pseudorca crassidens. The sequence continues at coordinate 8,715,585 of NC_090306.1, forward strand.
ACAGACAGACTAAAGATATTCAGTTCTGTTAATAAACATATTATTTTATCATATTGAAAAATTTTACTGTGAAGAAAAGATGCCTCTAAAAATTATAAAATTGGTATATTCATAAATTTTCTAATTTACTACAGAATGCTGATATATATAACACACAGTTCACAATTGCTTACTTCCTTGTTTTCACTGGAAACTAGGGTTACCAAGGGTTAAGAATTCTAATCAACATATGTAAATTAGCTATTAGGAATAATAAAAATGAAGGAAAAAATTGTCTGCAAAGTATGCAAGAAAAGAAAGGCAGGGTGTGAGAGATGAAGGATGCTTTTTTGTTAAGAAAAAGGAGAGTGATTTTGTCCTAAAGTAGTTTAAGGTTATTTAAAAGTTGTTTCAGATGAGGAAGAGGAAAATAAAGGACGAAAACCTAGATAGATATAGGGAGTTGTAAAAGGAAAGAGAGAGAAAACCTTTTCTTCTGTGGTCAGGCTGGCTAAATGAAACGTATTCATCATTAGGTTTTAAAATGAATTTTGATATAAATAGTGTACTGATACAGAACTGGAGTTTGGATTAATGGTCTGTTCATAAAAAGTTTTTCTTTACCTGTTGAGTAATCTGCCTAGAAAACAAAGATTCCGTGTCTTAGAATAACTTTCTGTGAGTTGTGTTGTCTTTATTATGTTTTTGATTACTTAAGAAAACAAACTTCTTAATATTGAAAGTGCCAAGTTTTTTTTTTTTATAGTCATGTGATCTTCTGTATTTGCCTTTGAAATCTTTTATTGTCACTTTGATTAAATAGATAACCAAGTATTGTTTCATAGTGACCTGTGATCCTGTTTAATCAGGTGTTCAAACCTTTTGATATTTTTGACAAATTTCCTCAAATAAAATTCTAAATGGAATCGTCTTTTACCTCAAGATAACTTTGAGATTCCCAGAGGGCACCTGAAAAATCTCACAGAATTTGTTCTCTCACTTGGTAAAATAGAGATGTTACACTAATTAGGTTTATTGGAAATGTTAAATTACACGGGAAACATTGTCAGATGAGAAGGGATTCTGAACCTTCTTTAGGTTATATTTGTATGAATACATGTTTTTCATATAAATATTTCAGAAATTGTATAAAGTTCCTAGAAATTTGTCAGTATCTTTGCTATCCATAACTTGTCCTTGTTTAATGTTATCAGTCATAAATCCAGTCATTATAAAATGTTGTGTGTCGCAGAAATAACCAGATTTGTCAAGTGTGCCGTAATGAACTTTCATCAGATTCTTAACCAGGGCCATTTTGAAGTCTGTCATTCCCACACAGTTAATATTTTACACTATTCTTCCTGAAATGTTGTAGCAATCAACTACAGGGGAAAATGCTTCACATCAAGGAGATTCACAGAAAAGACTCTGACAAGTACTCTGGAGTACAGGTTTCTGATAACATAAAAATCATGCCACTGGGCTGGGTAAAACTTCCAAAAACTCAAATGGAGAATGTATGGTCAGGCCACTCAAGATGGCTGTTCTCTTGCTCTCTGTACATCCCCTGCCCAACCAGTGCCTGCTTCACCTACACCCTACACACATAAATGACCTTCCTACAGACTTGTCCCAGGCCCCAGCTAGGATTGTCCTTATCAAAGGGGCAGTGAGGGGCGTGCCCCTCGGCTGGTAACTAATGAGCCAACCTGAAGTCAGTTCCTCCTATAAGTGGCAATCTCTCATTCCCCGCCAGGAGCGAAGATTGCTGCCGTGTCCTGCCCGCCTTCCATCACACACGGTAGGGTGTTGCCCCAGGACCTTGCTTCAGATGTGTTAGCTCCCCCATCCATTCAACCATTGATGTCTCTCTTGCTGATGCTGGGGTCTTTCTTCGCCATTGATGTCTCTCTTGCTGATGCTGGGGTCTTTCTTCGGTCTTTTATTTATTTATTTATTCATTTTTTAATTTTATTCATTTTTTTTTGGCTGTGTTGGGTCTTCGTTGCTGCGCATAGGCTTTCTCTAGGCGAGCGGGGGCTACTCTTCGTTGCTTCTCATTGCAGTGGCTTCTCTTGTTGTGGAGCACGGGCTCTAGGCACGCAGGCTTCAGTAGTTGTGGCACTTGGGCTCAGTTCTTTTGGCTCACGGGCTCTAGAGTGCAGGCTCAGTAGTTGTGGCAGACGGGCTTAGTTGCTCCACGACATGTGGGATCTTCCCAAACCAGGGCTCAAACCCACGTCCCCTGAATTGGCAGGCAGATTCTTAACCACTGCGCCACCAGGGAAGTCCTCTTTCTTTGGTCTTAAAGCTGGGCGAGTGCAGTTCTTGTAGGCCTGTGGGGTGCAGTCCAACAAAGAACCTGATGAATGTATAAAATCGCTAACCCTAAATCAAGCAAAACAAGAATTAATTTCCTGGGACTGAATGAACTGATAAGGATGATTATAATTTTTCTGGCCTTTTGGGTTGAAACATCACTGGTTCTTTAATGTTTCATTTTTCAGATTTAAGGAATCCTTTTTCTCTTTTCTTTTAAGCTATCTATAACTTACAGAAATATATTAAAGTATACTTTTGTGAATAAAGATGAAATATTTACTTTTTCTCCCTACCTGATCCCTCTAGAATTTGGAAGCTTTTATTGAATATTCTTGTTTTCATGGTAATATAATTATTTGCATATGTTCAATAAGAATCTGTTGTCCTGGGAATTCCCTGGCTGTCCAGTGGTTAGGACTCTGTGCTTCCACTGCAGGGGGCACAGATTTGATCCCTGGTTGGGGAACTAAGATCCCACATGCCAAGGGGCAAAAAAAAAAAAAAAAAAAGAATCTGTTGTCCTTGTTAACAGGACACAGTTTGAAATATTGGTTATATTACCAAGGCTTTGACTGGAATGGCGTATTTGAGAACTAAGGTTCACTGTATAGAGCCAATGCTTATAAAGCCCTCTTGGAATACCCATCTGATACCTGCCTTACAGGCTTCCTGGTCTTACAGGTAAGAAACATTGCTTCCTGGAAGGCCCAGGAGCCTTAAAATATATTGGGAACCCTGAGAAAGGAGGAATTCACCCAAATCTACAGGTACTGCAGATGAAGACTGATGGTAAGTTCTGGCTTGGCTTCCTATCCTCAAAGAGGCTTTGAAAAATCGAATGTGAGTTCCCTGATTTAAAATTCCAGCAAAGCAGACTTAAAAGAGCCTCAATGGTCAGTTACTTATTCTTGCTGCACTTATGTAAATAATCAGGCCAAGTTCAATGAGACTCGATTTTTTTGCAAATTAGTCTTACTTTGATTACCTTTGATAGAAATTGGAGTGATGAGAGAGGGAGAAGTTCTGTTTCAGTGAAAAAATACAGCACATCCTTGTGGGTTGTTTGTACATTTTGTCAGTAATTAACATTTCTAGTTTTTCTCTCACCTTTCTGACTTGGCACCACTGAGAACTAAAACCTGACTGCCCTGTTCTCATTAGGGCTATCTAAAAGGGCTCTACAAACTAATGCCAGATGCTTCCATGCTTGCTCTGAAGAATAACCATGACTGTGACACTGATATACATGCCATCACCAAAGACATTCAAACTGAAAATCAGGAAATTGGAAGTTAGATTGTCACAGCCATCCTCTCTCCACCATCTAAGTATGCTTTGAGTCCAACATCTAGAAACCTTTTTGACTGACTTTTCCTCTGGTCCTCAAAACTGGATTTATCATTTGCTCCACCCATGAACCTTTGGGTTTTTGTTTGTTTTGTTTTGTTTTAACAGAAATGCCTTTTCCCGGGGTGGGGGAAGAATTTTTAAAGGGCAGAATGAAGGGTACCAAAATGTGCCTCTTTGGCATATGGATTCTTTTGAGCTAAAGGCAATTGAGAACCAGCAGTTGCAGGAAAAGCTCTTTACCTCCCCCTAACTGCCTAAAAATAGAGTAAAATTTCCCTTTTTGTGCAGGAAATTTACATTTAAAAAGGCAATTTCTACTTATGTCTCTTACCAGAGAAAGAGCTACACCAGAGACAACTCTTATCACCCAAGAGACTTATCTGCATAGCGAGACAACCCTTATTTACCTATGGGTCCTCTCTCCCCTTTCCTTAACACGCCTTCTCCACCCAGAGGCCCAGACTCTTGTCTTTTGTTTAGCTGAAGATGGGTATATAAGCCTCAATCTGGCTGTCTCCTTGAGTTTTCTTTTCCTTGTAAATCTCTATGTCTGTGTATATAACCATATCTGTTTGTTTGGGTTTTTTTTTTCTTCTCTCTTGCTAAACTGTTTCTTATTAGTTTAATTGGAGAGCCCAGCCAGTGAACATAGGAAGGTAGAGGGGGAAAAAAGTGTTTTCCCCTCATAGCCAAAGACCCTGGAGATGAGTGAGGCCAGGGTATCTGAAGTAGTTCACAGGAAGTGGCTGATATGGATAGTAAGTAATAAACATGGGATTCAAGCTCTGGCAGCCTGGCCTCAAAATCCATCCATTTCATTGAGCTTGAAGTAATCTTATTAAACTTTTTGGTAACTTCTCTTTGTCAGTCTCTCCAGTAAGCCTCTTGAGGAAAGGGCAGTGTCTAGCTTACCCACCATTATATCCTCAACATGGAACACGGTGCCTGACCCAAGGAGATGCTCAGTAAATATTGTAGAATGAATGAATAAAGGGTCCCTACATGAGAAATGGATTTTAAGGGGCTATTGTCGATGTCATTATTCAAAGTAAAAACACTATTTGAGTTACTAAATGGACAAATGAGAAGTACTGATAAGTGAAGGTAATAGACAAGAAGGAAATGAGATGGATGATGTAGCTTGCTCAAATTGTTTTCCAGCTCTAGGAGTCCGTGTACTATGGAGAACATCATTAAGGAAGCAGGAAGGAAGCAAAATCAGGAATTCCTTAGGAAGTTCAAGAAAGGAAATGTAGAGAATCTGGTACATTGTATGACATAGAAGAAGTTATGTAAAGATTTTTGAAACTGTGAACCTATAAATGGGTTACAAAAATCCAGGAATCCTACACAATTTTACACAAAAACACATTTCTCTATATTCAAGCGCAAATTTCTAGGCAATGGTTTCTCTCATATTTGGAAATGAATCCGTAACCTCCACGTGGTTAGGAAACACTAATTGATTACAACAACTATAGATAATCTAGACACACTTCCTGTTTTTCAAATGAAGAAATCAAGGCCCCCAAATGTTATGGGACCTGATGAAGTTCAAACAATCAGTTAGGTGACAAAAAGGAGTGGGACTCGGGTCTCTCAATTCCCTACCCTGTATTCTTTGCTGTGCCTCAGTGCCTCCCTGAAATTAAGTCAAATACTGTGCAAAGAAAAAAGAAAAGTTTAATTTCTTGGAAAAAGGAAGAGGAAATCCATAAAGACTGATCACAAAGGTAAAAGCAATAGAACTATAAGGCTGGAGGAGTCCCGAGGTGCACCTAATATTTCCCTGATTTCAGGAGAAACACCTCTAAATATTCTGGAATGTTTGTTTTTCAAGATGGTTAAGGAGGGCTTCCCTGGTGGCGCAGTGGTTGGGTGTCCGCCTGCCGATGCAGGGGACGCGGGTTCGTGCCCCGGTCCGGGAGGGTCCCACATGCCGCGGAGCGGCTGGGCGCGTGAGCCATGGCCGCTGAGCCTGCGCGTCCGGAGCCTGTGCTCCGCAGCGGGAGAGGCCGCAGCGGTGAGGGGCCCGCATACTGCAAAAAAAAGAAAAAAAAAGATGATTAAGGACTATGAAAGAAAGTACCAAAATAATCATTCGGCCATTCAGCTGAAAAACAAAAAGAACTAGATTATCTTTATTCAAAACATAAGGATGAATATGTATCAAAGTCGTCCACAAAAAAAATTTTTAAGAATAATAAAGGCACAAACTGACAATCTGTCAAAGTCGAGTGCTCAGTGTATGATGCAAAGTAAAAGAGCAACATGATGTGTTTTCTCATAAATACTAAGATAACGAAGCATTATGACATTTGATCATTTCACAGTGTGGTCTCAAGGATAAATCAAGTAAATGAAATCCATGCTCTCCAGTCCTTATGTTAGGCAATTAATCAACTTTTGTTCAAAGAACATCTGACTGTTAGGAGACCTGAGTTCAGATTTTGCATTTGCTACTGATTCTTGGACTTGGACCAATCACCTTCTATGGTTCTCAATTTTTTTGAACTTCAGAGTGGAAAAAAGAAGTTGATGTTGGGCAGTGTTTTTCAAACTTTTTTGACGGTTTTTTATTTTTAAAATTTAATCTTTTTTGATTACCACCCATAGTAAGACATATTTTATACTATCTATATGAATAAACATGTATGCCTATAAGTGAAACTAAAGTTTCATAAAACAATATTGACCCTTAGTATATTCAAGGCACTCTGATATTTTCTATTCTGTTAGATTAGGTCCTGTTTCTTTTTTTGTTTTTGTTTTTGTTTTTGTTTTTGTTTTTGCTGTACGCGGGCCTCTCACTATTGTGGCCTCTCCCGTTGCAGAGCACAGACTCCGGACGCACAGGCTCAGCGGCCATGGCTCACGGGCCCAGCCGCTCCGCGGCATGTGGGATCCTCCCACACCGGGGCACGAACCTGTGTCCCCTGCGTCGGCAGGCGGACTCTCAACCACTGCGCCACCAGGGAAGCCCATTGTTTCTTTTTTTTTTAAATGCATGTTATGACCCATTAAATTGATTTCATGACCTACACATGGGTCACAACCTACAGTTTAAAAAACATTATGAAAAACATTAAAGTCACCAGAAGCTTTCATATTCTACTAATAAACTCTCTACAAGAACCACAAGTCAATAGTAAAATCAATTTCCTTGAATTTCTGTTTCCCCGCCCCACCACCACATTGAAGGTGATGATGGATAGTGATAAAGAATTATAGGTAGCAAAGGGAAAGCAGGAGATCTGAGCATGCATGAAAGGAAATTCAACCAGTAAGTAATTTAGCGTCGACCACAGAGAAAAAGAAGACATTTACAACTAAATTGGAAAGTTTTCACTGATATTTTTTAAAGATGTCCCATGAACTGTTTAAGTTTTAAGAGCTTCTTAAGAGAATGTTTGAGAGAAGGAGGAGGCTGAAGGGGTAGGAAGAAGGAGAGGAAAGAAGAAAAGGAAGGAAAGAAGAAAAAGGGGTAAATGTTCTGGTGTTGGTTGATAGTCCCAACCCCTCTGACCTTCACAGACGCTAGGCCCAGCTCTTGAGAGAAACACTCTCTATACATGTGAAAGAGGATCTTCTGAGCCCTCTCAGTGGCCCCCACTGCTAGAGCACTCCTTTTATTTATTTATTTATATTTTTTAACATCTTTATTGGAGTATAATTGCTTTACAGTGTTGTGTTAGTTTCTGCTTTGTAACAAAGTGAATCAGCTGTACGTATACATATATCCCCGTATCTCCTCCCTCTTGCGTCTCCCTCCCACCCTCCGTATCCCACCCCTCTAGGTGGTCACAAAGCACCGAGCTGATCTCCCTGTGCTGTGCGGTAGAGCACCCCTTCTAAATTACAATTCTGATCATTGTATGTCTGTCTAAAATCCTTCAGGGGCTCAGCTTCTCCAGGCTAACATGTACCCTTCAGCATGGCACACAAGCCATTCATAATCTGATCACATCTTCCCCCCCTTTCCCAATACCATCCACACCCCCAAGGCACACACACCATCACCAGTTACATCAAGTTCTTGGAGTTCCCCAGTGTCCCTTCTCATGCCTCTAAATTTTTTTTCAGGTCTTTTCTCTTCCTAAAATAGTCTTCCCTCTGCTCACCTCTCCTCGTCCTTCAAGTCTCAGCTCACTTATCCTCTCTCAGTCATTGCCCACCTGGTCTGTTCTCTAACACTGTGCTTACCCCAATCACAGGTGCCAACAGCATGTATTGCAATACGTGTTTATCTTCCCTCCTAGACCATGATGTCCTTGAGAGCAGGGGTCATGTCCCTCCTATTCATGGGGCAATAGTGCCCAGCACATAGTACAAATTCCATAAATATTTGTTAACTTAATGAGTATGAATATTGAAGGACTTTTGTATATTCCACCTTTTCCAGATGCTGAGAATAACTGAAAGTTCTGAAATTCAGTGCTGATACTTGCCGTTCAAGGGTAATCAGATTAAGTAGATAATCCTCCAGTCCCCGCAAAAAAACTTTAGCTAAATCTTCACATAACAAGTAAAGTATGAGTGTTCTCTGGTTAAAAAAGATGATAATGATTACGCAGAATGGGAACACAAGCCCTTGGTGGCCAATCAAGAGAATGGTATCTTCCTAAAATGGCCCCTCCAAAAAAGTTTGGAATTAAAAAAGTGGAAAGAACTCAAAACCATAGTGGAGAGTTACCAGATTTTAGAAAATTTAGCATTCCAACAATATCTCCTTTATTAGTGGAAAATAGAGATAAATTTGGCTACTGGCAAAAATCATATGTGTGAAAGAAAGCAAAACACCTCTAAAACTCTTAGCTGTATTCCTACTCCGATTGTTAAAAGACTAGGGTTTTACTAAGACGATAAATCCTTGGTGTGAGAAATAAGTAACATGGGATCAGGATAATTCATTTTTAAATATGGTAAATAAAACAAGAGGGTCAATTAGATCTAACAAGGGAAAACAAGAGGAGCAAAGATAATGAATGTTAGCCCAAGGAGGGAATAAAATAAAATATCTGATATTAGAAAATGAACAGAGGTGAGCCCAATGAAACCCCAAAATAAGGAGAAAAAGACAGATCATGATTCTAGAGCTGCCAGGCAGACCCTTCTGGAATTAAAGTCATTTTAGATTTGGTGTTTTTACAGGAAACACAAGTGGACAGCTAGGAAGTAAAAAACATGCTTCCATTAAATTGTTGATAAAAAGCAGGTGAGGGAATATAAAGGCCTAGGGGCATGGTTTAAATCTCCTTGCCTCTATGACACACAGGGTATCTCAATTAGATGATTTCTTTTCATTTCCTAAAGAAAAAAGGAACTGAATAAAGTAAATGCATTTATTGTTCATCAGAAAAAATAAAGAAGTCTGATGCCAAAAGTACTTCTCAGTGATTCAAATTCTGATCCTTGGGGAACTCTTTGGAAAAAAAGTCTATGAACACATGAAAAGATATAACCAGTAAAATTACATGAATTCTTGAGGATAATCCAAGATACTGATATGATTACATTTTCATTTTTGTTGAGATTTCATCCTAAAAATTACTGATGTTTGTCTATTAATAGTAAAACTGTAATTTTTAGAATTTTTTGAACTATTTACAGTATCAAAATCTTCTACAATGAAAATGTACTATTATTATTAAGAAGAAAAATCCCCTGCCTTCCAAAAATTCTGAGTAGATTAACATCTAAAAATTTGGTTTATTTGATCTGTTGTGGTAGAAATATGAAAATTTTGATCCCATCAACTCAAATCATTACTAAGATGATCTCTAGGAGACTATTCAGAAGAGCATCTAATCTAGACCCTTAGAAGTAGAACTTGGAGGACACAGTTGTTGTAGTAGCAGTGGCTTTTATAACCCTTCCTTCTCGGCAGAGGTGAACTTTTATTGTTGCTACTTGACAATAAGTAATCAAGTATGGTTAGGAGATTTTTAATTGATTTAGTTATTGACTATGTTATTACCAATTTCCTTGACTGAAAGAACAGAAACAACTCAGCTCAGATTTTTTTTTTAAGTGGGTTTATTTTTAAGGACAGAGAGAATTCATGTAAACACCACTCATTCCAGCTCTTGGGAGCTGAGGATGAGAACTGGTAAACTGTCAGCCTGGGAGTCATGCTCTGTAAATCCTGGAGCCCCACGGCTGCTATTCTTTGCTTTTTTTCTGAATATCTGCCCCCATTCTTATCTTTGCAGACCAGATCCCTTCACTTACTCAATATTTCTGTTTTTCTGTGATATTCGCCTGCACATGGCTTTTTGTAGGTCATAAAACTAACCCCAAGCATGATGTTACATAACAGATAGGCTCCCCTCAGCTAACACAGACTCTCAGAGAGCCAATTCCACATTGGTTCCGGAGAAGCTGCTGATTGTCTCAGCTTGGGTGAGGTGTACATACAGCCCTGTTCCAATCTGCCATGGAAGAAGAGGAACCAGGACACATTGCATCAACATGGCCACCTAGGCGCCACCTCTTCCACAGAGGCTTTTCTGGGGGGTCATTTCCAAAGAAAGGGACTTTGTGCTAAAATGTATCCAAAAGATATTTATTGTGTTTTACTAAGCAACTTTGGATGAATCATTATATTCAGTAATGAGATGAAAAATGTTACTGTTTAGATCTTCCTTGACTCTTCCAACCTGGTCACCAAGTAGCCCATTATTACTTGCTGTGGCCGCCAAAAGCCTCAATCCCAGGCTTTTCCTCACAAGTAATAACCCAACTCCAAAAGCATCTGCAGTCTTACTCCCCATCCACCGTCTCATTCCAATTTCAGCCTGCTCTTTCTTGGCTGAAACACAACTAATTCATACGAAAGTACTTATGACTAATAAAATAACTTCAGAGCAAGCCATTCATCTTCTCAGTGACTTCATTTACTTATCTCTAAAGTGACAGAGCTTGGATTAATTGACTCAAGTAGTTTTCTACTACAACTTTCTAACTTCCAAAGATAAAAGTTGATCACCCCTCCAAGGCTACTTGCATTTTTAAAGAGCATTCTAAATAATAGTTGACATCCATTTAGCGCTTTTTATATGCCAGACACTCTTCTAAGAGCTTTACGTATAATAATTTCTTTAATCCTTACAACAACCCAGGCAAAAGAGTGTGTTAATTAGGAGTATATTAATGGCAGTAACAAACAAAAGCAGAAAATACATACCTTAAACAAAATTGAAGCTGATTTCTCTCTCACAGCCCAAGCCGGTATGGGTGTTCCTGATGGTGGTGGCTTTCTCCCATTTGATTCAGGAAACCAGTCTCCCCCACCCCTGCCACCCACCTTTTGACTTTGCCTTCTCCTAGATCCCACTGTCATCTGCTTTCAGCTATGGAAGGGAAAAGGGTACGGACAAGGTACCCACATCTTAAAGAGTCTGGCCCAGAGTGACATATCTCACTCCCACTCATACTTTATTGGTGAGAACTAGTCTCAAGGCAACAGCAGGATGCAAAGAAGATTAGGAAATGTTGTCTCAAATAGGACAGTCACTTCTCAAAAATATTATTTTTCATCACTCCTAATCTACACATTTTTTTTCACACTTGAACATCTCTTTGATAGGAGTGCAGCATTCAATCAAGAACAAGTATTCAGTGTAAATTCTTATTCAGTTGGAAGCGTTTTTTATATCTTAGCAGTACATAAAATTGGGTATTTGATGACCAGTGAAATCTTAGGTTAGATGAGATTCGGTCTAGAATATGGAAGAGGGAGCGCATATTTTGGTCCTTCCTTGGTCTGCCATTCTTTCCGCCAAGTATTCATGCACACCCATCTTTTCTTACTCCAAGAACAAGTACAGTCCAGTCCAGTCCCAGTAAACCACTCGAAGTCCAGCATCTTTGGGTGGCATGAAATCTTCCCATCTAAAGCTCTTCTCACATGGTAATAAACAAACCTATAGAGAAGTTATCTGTACTTCTCATTATATGATGGTAAAACAGAGACAAGATAATCATAATAAAAACTTCTATTAAAGCAATTATACTCCAATAAAGATGTTTAAAAAAAAAAGAAAAGAGAGAAGAATCAGGAATGTATAGCAGTCATGGGTGCCTGGCAGTAATGGATTCTGCTTTGGAAGTTATCGTAGACATAGTTTTAAAAATGCTTGGCCAATGCATAACATGGGTCTCCATCTTTCCAGTACTGAACATCTGTTTCTTTGCTGTCTGCTGCCCACATGTTCAGCCAGATATACTTACTTTAGGTTTTTGTTATAGCACCTCCTTTAAAGTGCCAATTCCTATGTTAATTAGGGTAATGTTAGGGGCAATAAATAATAGACCCCAGAATATGTGGCATAAACATAATAGAGGTTTATTTCTCATTCATTTGACCACCTACAGTAAGTGTTCCCAGTTGGTGGGTCCCTTTCCTCCATGCTATAATTCAAGGATCCAGTCTCCTTCAATCTTGTGGTTCAGTCTTCTCCTAAGGCCTCATCTTCAAATGAATTCATCTGGTGGAAGGAGATGATAAAGCGCACCTACTTCTTAAATCATGACCTGAAAATGCCACACATAACTTCTGCTCACATTCCACCAGTTAACATGAGAAGGAAGGCCATGCCAGGTGCAGGAGGAAAGGGGAAATATAGTCTTTGTCTGGGTAGCTGCTTCCAGTGACAACTCAAATTCTCTGAAGGGCAAGCACAAATTTTGATAAACAGCTAGTTTTTTTCTGATACAAGAAGATGAAGATTCAATCTTGAATAATAGAAGTTTGTTAGCAGGGGAGAGATTTAAATGCTAATATTAAGGAGTTCCTCACAGGGTGCCTCAGATCATAACGTATCACTAACCACCAACTCTGTCTTCTAAGTCTGTGCCTGTGTCTTATTTTGAAATATTAGATGAATTATCTATGGGCACACACAGACTGAAAATGAAGAGATGGAAAAAGATATTCCATGCGAAAGGAAACCAAAAGAAAACTGGAGTAGTGATACTTATATCAGACAAAATACACTTTAAAACAAAGACTGTAATAAGAGACAAGTGCATTACATAATGATAAAGGGATTAATCCAACAAGAAGATATAACGTTTGTAAATATTTATGCTCCCAGCATGGGAGCACCTAAATATATAAAGCAAATATTAACAGACCTAAAGGGAGAAATAGTAACACAATAATAGTAGGGGACGTTAATACCCTACTTGACATCAATGGACAGATCATCCAGGAAGAAAATCAACAAGGAAATATTGGCCTTAAAGAACACATTAGACCAGATGGACTTAACAGATATTTACAGAACATTCCACCCAAAAGCAACATAATACACATTCTTCTCAAGTGTACATGAAACATTTTCCAAGATAGACCATATGTTAGGCCATGTAACAAGTCTTAATAAATTTAAGAGGATCAAGACCACATCAAGCATCTTTTCCAAACAACAGTTGTATGAAACTAGAAATCAGTTACACAATAAAAACTGGAAAATTCACAAATATGTGAAGATTAAACAACATGCTGTTGAGCAACCAATGAGTCAGAGAAAAAAATCAAAAGAAAAATCAAAATATACCTTGAGACATATGAAAATTGAAATGTAACACACCAAAATGTATGGACTGCAGCAAAGGCAGTTCTAAGAGGAAAGTATAGCGAAAAAATGCCTACCTCAAGAAACAAAAAAGTCTCAAATAAATAGCTGTACACCTCAAGGAACTAGAAAAAGAACAAATGAAACCCGAAGTTAATAAAGGAAGGAAATAACAAAGATTAGAGCTGAAATAAAGAAAGTAGAGACTAAAAAGACAACAGAAAAGATCAGTGAAACTAAGAACTGGTTCTTTGTAAAGATAAACAAAATTAACAAAACTTTATCTAGGCCCACCAAGAAGAAAAGAGAGAGAGGATTCAAATACAATCAGAAATGAAAGAGGTGACTGCAACTAATACCACAGAAATACAAAGGATGATAAGAGACTACTATCAACAGTTATATGCCAACAAATTGGACAACCTAGAAGAAATGGATAAATTCCTGGTAGCATAAAACCTACCAAGACTGAATCATGATGAAATAGAAAAATCTGAAAAGACTGATTATTAGTAAGGAGATTGAATCAGTAACCAAAAACCTTCCAAGAAACAAAAGTCCAGGACCAGATGGCTTCACTGTAAATTCTACCAAACACTTGAAGAAGAATTAATATCATAATTCTTCCCCGAAATAAAAGAGGATGGAACTCTTCAAAACTCATTTGATGAGGCCAGCATTACCCTGATACCAAAATCAGACAAGGATGCCACCAAAAAAAAAAAAAAAAAATTACAGTCCAAAATCCCCAATGAACATAAATGCAAAAATCCTCAACAAAATATTAGCACACCAAATTCTGAATTCAACAATACATTAAAAGGATCATACACCATAATCACGTGGGACTTATTCCAGGGATGAAAGGATGGTTCAGCATCCAAAAATCAGTCAATGTGATACACCACATTAACAAAAAGAAGAATAAAAATCATATCATCTCAATACATGCAGAAAAGTTTGCAGAATTTGACAAAATTCAACAACCGCTTATAAAACCTCTCAGCAAAGTAGGTATAGAGGGAACATACCTCAGCATAATAAGGCCATATATAACAGACCCACAGCTAACATCATACTCAATGGTGAAAAGCTGAAAAGCTTTTCCCCTAAGATCAGGAACAAGAAAAGGATGCCCACTCACCCCTTTTATTCAGCATAGTATTGGAATTCCTAGCCACAGCAATTAGGCAATCAAAAGAAATAAAAGGCATCTAACTGGAAAGGGAGAAATAAAACTCATTATTTACAGATGACATATTGTATATAGAAAACCCTAAAGACTCCATTAAAAGACTGTTAGAAATAATAAACAAATTCGGTAAAGTTGCAGGATACAAAAATCAATACATAAAAATCTGTTGCATTTCTATACACTAATAACAAACTATCAGAAGGAGAAATTAAGACAAAAATCCCATTTACAATTGCATCAAAAAGAATAAAATACTTAGGAATAAAGCTACCAAGGAGGTGAAAGACCTTATATTGAAAACTACAAGACATTAATAAAAGACTTCGAAGGAGACAAAAATTAATGAAATCTGTGTTCATGGATTGGAAGAATTAATATTCTTAAAATGTCCATACTACCCAAAGCAATATACAGACTCGATGCAATCCCTATCAAAATTCCAGTGGTATTTTTCACATAAATAGATTAAATAATCCTAAAATTTGTATGGAACCACAAAAGACCCCAAATACCAAAACAATCTTGAGAAAGAAGAACAAAGCTGGAGGCATCACATGCCCTGATTTCAAACTATATTACAAAGCTGTAGTAATTCAAACAGTATGGTATTTGTGTAAAAACAGACACACAGATCAATGCACCAGAATAGAGAACCCATAAATAAACCCACACATATATGGTTAATTAATTTGAAATGAAGGAACTAAGAATATACAATGGGGAAAGGACAGTCTTTTCAATAAATAGTATTGGGAAAACTGGACAGTCATATGCAAAATAATGAAACTGGACTACTATCTTAAACTATACACAAAAATTAGCTCAAAAAGGATTAAAGGCTTGAATGTAAGACCTGAAACCATAAAACTCCTAGAAAAAAACATAGGTTGTAATCTCCTTAGCATAGGTTTTGGTGGTAATTTTTTGAATCTGACAACAAAAGCAAAGGCAATAAAAACAAAAATGAATAAGTTGGGCTACATCAAACTAAAAATCTTCTGCACAGCAAAGGAAACCATCAACAAAGTGAAAAGGCAACCTGCTGAGTGGGAGAAAATATTTGCAAATCATATATTTAATAAGGGATTACTATCCAAAATATATAAAGAATTCATACAATTCAATAGCTAAAAAATAAACAATTTGATTAAAAAATGGGCAGAGGATCTGAGTAGACATTTTTCCAAAGAAGACATAGAAACAGCCAATAGGTACATGAAAAGATGCTCAACATCATTAATCTTCAGGGAAATGCAAATCAAAACCACAGTGAGATATCACCTCACACCTGTTAGAATGGCTGCTATCAAAAAGACAAGAAATAACAAGTGTTGGTGAGGATCTGGACAAAAGGAACCCCTTGTGCAGTGTTGGTGGGAATGTAAATTGGTGCAGCCACTATGGAAAACAGTATGGAGGTTCCTCAAAAAATTAAAAATAGAACTGCCATATGATCCTTCTGGGTATTTATTTGAAGAAAACAAAACACTGACTCAAAAAGATATATGCACCCCCATGTTCTTTGCAGCATTATTTGTAATAGCCAAGATATGGAAATAACCTAAGGGTCCACTGATGGATAAAGAAGTTGTGGTATATGTACAATGGAATATTTTTCAGCCATAAAAAATGGAATTTTGCTATTTGGAACAATATAGATGAACCTCAAGGGCATTATGCTAAGTGAAATAAGTCAGATAGAGAAAGACAAATACCATTTGATATCTCTTACATGTGGAATATAAAAACAGAAACAGGGACTTCCGTGGCGTTCCAGTGGTTAAGACTCTGTGCTTCCACTGCAAGGGGCATGAGTTCAATCCCTGGTCGGGGAACTAAGATCCCTGCATGCCGTGTGGCACGGCCAAAAAATAAATAAAATAAATAAAAACAAACAAAGAAACCACACTAAACACATAGATCCAGATCAGTGGTTGCCAGAGGCTTGGGAGAAATGAATGAACTGTTTGGGGTTTTGTTGGTTTTTGTTTTTTTGTGGTACGCGGGCCTCTCACTGCTGTGGCCTCTCCCGTTGCGGAGTACAGGCTCCGGACGCGCAGGCTCAGCGGCCATGGCTCACGGGCCCAGCCGCTCCGCGGCATATGGGACCCTCCCGGACCGGGGCACGAACCCGTGTTCCCTGCATCGGCAGGCGGACTCTCAACCACTGCGCCACCAGGGAAGCCCTGTTTGTTTCTTTAGTGTAGCTTAAATAATTGAATTTTAAAATTTAAAATTTTAAAAAGCTAGGCTTTGTGGGAGGAGAGAATTGATGGAAGATTTTTTTTCACCCGGATGAGATAGATAGATAGATAGATAGATAGATAGAAGATAATATAATTAAGGAGTTCATCAGAGGGTTCCTCAGATCATAACATATCACTATCCACAACCTTGTTTTCTAAGTCTGTGCCTGTGTGTTATTTTGAAATATTAGATGAAACATCTATGATGAAAATAAAATCAAGAATAGATGGTAAAAACTTTTTTAAGTAGCTAGCAATGGTAATAATAACCATATAGTAGTAGTCTGCTTTTTTTTTTTAATTGGTTCTATAGGCCAGGCACTGTGTTGAGTACTTTTCAAGCATATTTTAACTCAGCAGGTGTTTAACCTCCCTAACCTTCTGCACACAACATGGTAAACACCTGCTGAGTTACATAACACCTAGACATGCCTCATTCCAAGGCCTAATTCTTACCCATGCACCAATTATTTTTCCATCTTATAATTCACAAAGCCTTAAGATTTCTTGAAGAAATGCCTGAGAAATACTGAATTAGAAGTTACTGATGATAGCTGGTAACAATATAATCATAAATATAAATGAATTACCTGAATCTACATGCCAGTCCTTGGCTAAAAGGTTATCAAATGCTTCAAAACATACTTTTTAAACCATATTACATATGGTTTATATAATCAAAAATTTAAAAATTAAAGATACTTATAGAGAACTTGCAGTTTGAGAAATATTTCCCTATTGTATAATGCGTGGATTCCTAACTTAAGCTGTAATACTTTCTGCTACTGTTTCACAGAAACTCTTAACTTGCTAAGAAGGGTTTTCCTCCTTGTTAATGTCATTGGCCCTTGAGCCTTATTTTCTTTCTAATCTTGTGGGTCATTTAAAGCATCATAGTTAGTTCCACTGAAACACCAAAAAGTGAAGATTCTCAAGGGCCGGCTACAGGGAAGATATAATGGGTCCTACTCTTGAATGACCAAGGGTGACAAGAGAAGTAACGCCAGCCAGCCAGGATTTCACTAGAAAAACGTGCCAGTTTTTGGATGTAAGACGGAGAAGAACTCTGACAGACGAGTCCCAGTCCAGGGAAGGCTGGCCTGCAGGGCCCCACCAAAGGCTCTCCTTGCAGGCAGTCTCTAAAGAAGATGTGAAATAGGATAAGGCAGGATCTCGTGAATATTCTTCAGCTTTGCCATCTTGAGGCAATGTCTCCGTTTTTTACTGTTAGCTGCCATTCATTTCCTGGGCTTCTGAACCTCAAGTCTTTGATTGTTCGGCTTCCTCCTAGTTAGACTGATCTGCAGTAGTACATTACATAGGATATACGTAAGTGCTAAAATCTTGCCTCCAGACAAAGGGACAGAGGCACGAGCTCTGCTTCACGGAGGCTGCCTACCCCAGGACCAACCTGCGCACCATAGTCAGGCATTGTAGGAGAGCACGTGCACTCAGCTGATTCTGAGCCTAAGCATCTGGGAGCAAAACACGTGGTTACGTTATGCTAGAGGCAGGGGAAGACGTTGTATCTTCCTCTTACAGCAAACTCCAGAGTGTTCACTTTGGAGACTAACAGTCTGATAACCAAACACAAACGGCAAGGAAACAGTTT
Source organism: Pseudorca crassidens (assembly GCF_039906515.1). Lineage (NCBI taxonomy): Eukaryota > Metazoa > Chordata > Mammalia > Artiodactyla > Delphinidae > Pseudorca > Pseudorca crassidens. The sequence goes on from NC_090306.1 coordinate 8,733,870, forward strand.
AGGGATCTCCCAGGGAGATCTAGTTTGTTTTAAAATGTATTACTGAAGAGTCATGAAATGTTAGACTTGAAAGGAACTTAAAGATCCCATCTCATCTGAAGGTCACAGACTGACAGCCTAGGGCCAAATCTGGCCCACAAAGGGAATGTGTTTTATCTGGCTCATAATTCGAATTAGTTGTCAACATTTAAAATAAAGAGAGTTCACATTATTTCTTTAAAAATCTAGATTTGAAAAATTGGAAGATCTGGCAACCCTGGCTAGCCAGCATTTCTCCACGGCTGTGACTAGAGCTCGCGGCCATTATGCCCTTGGGACACTGTACATACTCCCCAGCTTCCGGCAGCCTTGCTTCAATTCATCCACCCATCCTGCCTGGACTCTGCTGGCAGTTTTGCATTTGCAGCCCTTGTTAGACCAACCTGTTCGTTTTTTTGCAGCTGAGGAAGTGAGGCCAGAGAAGCCAAGTGACTCATCCATCCACACCACTTTTTCTAATATAACACATATGTTGGTGATGTTTCCGTGCACTCCTTTCTCCATCCCCGTGGTTTTTCCCAAAGAGATTTGGCAAGAAAGCACACAGTCTGAGGAAGGGACAAAGATGATGTCAGCCAGAGGATAAGTTAGAAACTCACTAACTGAAACTCAAGAGACGTCGAAAGGGAATGATGGGAGGGAGTGAAGGAACAGAGACATTCTATGTGGAATAAAAACAAACGAGAGAAGTATACCTGAAGAGATAAGGTAACGTGGGGAGAAAGACCAAAGGAGGCAACGAATTGATCTGCTCCTCTAGAGACGTTCACATTCCCGGAAAGCAGCAGCTGACAGAATAGAGGAGGCTGCCCAAAGCAGAGACTCCAAAATCCAAATGATCAGAAAAAATAATTCGAATGTATAAGAGATTTCTTCTTCAGATTTATCTATCTGAAAAAAAAAATGTGTGAAGAAAAACAGAGGTGGCTTCTCAGGGTTTCCTGAGAAATTATTAACAGGAGATCAAAACAATTATCTGAAAGAATAAAGCTTTGCAAGAAAAAAAAAGAAGTTGATGTTTAAGGGTTCAGCAAAAGTTTTTCTTGAAAGAAAAATGAACCAAGATTTAAAAAGAAACAATAGAATACGTGTGTAATTAGCATGCGAATTTGGTGCTGGTCCCGGCTCTGCCACTAATGGGCTGGGTCACTTTGGGCCAAACCCTGCAGTTGTCTAAGGCTCAACTTCCCCTGCTGTGAAGTGAGGGCCTTGGGCTGATTCTCAAAGCAGCAGCAGGGGGGAAATTCTTAGGGCTCATCCCAGACTTACTGAGGCTCTGCCGTCTGTGTTGTAACAAGCCCTCTGGCTGAGAAACCTGTAAAGTTTGAGAACCACTGAGAAAGCCACCAGCCAGATGATCTCTACGTTCCTTATGGCTATAAACTAATTCCAAGCAAAAGAGGAAAAAGAGCTGGGTTACCCTAGTAGCTGGTATGAAATGTCTTTTAAAAAGATATTCAATAGGACAGGACATGATTATTTGTTTCGAATGATGCAAGTATTTGGTTAACCATTCAGTTTTATGAGATGTGAGAACATCATGCACAGGCAAGGAGCTTTCCAACAATGAAATGAAGTGAGTTGAAGCAAAGTTAGAGACCGCAGGTGGCAAGACGAGGACAGACACATATGCATCAGCAGTATTCTCCCTATGAGGGTACACACATGTGCACACACAGGCTTAGTGTTCAGACAAGGGAAGAAGGGTTCCTTCCTTTCAGTGTTGAAGTTCTACATTAAAAAAAAATTAATGAACTACCTTATAATGAGCTCCTTTATATTAATGGTGCTTGTGTTTACAAAAATAAAATCTTCAAGGCTCATTGGAAGTTTTAGAGGTGTCATAGGGCTCAAAGGTTTTGAGTTATAAAACAAAAAGCAAAGCAAAACAAAAGAAAACACACAAGCAAAGAAGCAAAATAAACAAGAAAAACCAACCCCATAATCAACTTCTCTTTGTCCAGCATCGTTGAAGATGAACAAGCCTGCAGAGCTGAGAGAGTTCAGCTCGCTCCCCATAGCATCCTCTTTAGGTCTTCCCTCTTGGCCTCCAGGGATCTGCTCTTTAATTTCTTTTCCTTGTCAGTCAGTTATGTTGGTTCATTCACTGACTCTTAACACTGAAGTATGAATAAACTTCATGATGTGCTATGTCAACCAGGCATTTTCATTGTGTTTTTCATAATGAATTCTAGAATAAAAGGTTCTGTCATCTGTGAAAGAAGCTACAGGTGTCATCTAATAGGTAGGGACATTTTTGAATGGAGCAGAAAAGCCTCCAAGGTCAGGAAGGAGATCTCTGAAAGTTGATCTGATTTAGTGATCACCTTAGTGTAATTGGGAGCAGTGTTAGCAGGGAAGGTGGAGTAGCAGGGGAGGTGGAGTAGAAGGGGAAGTGGGGTATCAGAGGAGGTGGAGTAGCAGGGGAGGTGGAGTAGCAGGGGAGGTGGAGTAGCAGGGGAAGTGGAGTAGCAGGGGAGGTGGAGTAGCAGGGGAGGTGGAGTGGGGGAACAGTCCAGGAGCCTGTGGTAAAATGAATAGAGACTATACTGGCCTCTTTGCTAAAGAATGTTCTCCCACAGGAAGGAAAATCTGCAGGTTGGCTAGGCAAGACCGTCTGTATCAGTAATTACAAAATCTGTATGGAGTCTCTTCCAGGACTGAAGACTTCCTTCCCCACAGGTGAGACCTTTTCCATCCTGCCTGCTTCTCTGCCCCATCTTTTTGTGCATGAGTAGAGATTAGCTCCTCTCCCATCCCCCTAATCATAATCCATTTTCTGTCCCAGGAGCCAGGGCCACTGTGTTGACTGTGTAGGTTGTACCCTACACAGAAGGGCTCACTTGTGTGGCACCATGCAGAGGGAGTGGATGGAGGCTGAAGTCTAGTCCATGCTTCCCTCACCAAACCCTGTGTTACAGGAGGTGGTGCCTTTTTGTAAGTCACACAAAGGTACCCTGTGAGCTAGCCACAACCATGCCAGTAACCCCTGCATCACCATCACCACCATCCCTCTCTAGAACTCTTTTCATCTTATAAAATTGAAACTCTTTGCCTGTTTAACAGTAAGTCCCCATCCCCCCTCCCCCAGCCTCTGGCAACCACTGTTCTACTCTCTGTCTCTGATTTTTACTCCTCTAAGTACCTCACATAAGCGGAATCTTTTTGTGATGGGCTTATTTCACTGAGCATAATGTCCTCAAGTTTCATCCATGTTGTAGACTGTGTCATAATTTCTTCCTCCTTTAAGGCTGAATAATATTCCACTGTATGTATAGACCACATTTTGTTTGTTTGTTTTTGCCCATGCTGCACATCATGTAGGATCTTAGTTCCCCCACCAGGAGTGGAACCCATGCCCTCTGCAGTAGAAGCGAGGAGTCTTACCCACTGAACCACCAGGGAAGTCCCTAAACCACATTTTTTGGGGGGGCTGTGTTGGGTCTTTGGTGCACGGGCTTCCTCTAGTTGCAGTGAGCGGGGGCTACTCTTCATTGCGGTGTGTGGGTTTCTCATTGCAGTAGCTACTTCTGTTGCGGAGTCTAGGTGCATAGGCTTCAGTAGTTGCAGCACACAGGCTCAGTAGTTGTGGCTCACGGGCTCTAGAGCGCAGCCTCAGTAGTTGTGGCGCACAGGCTTAGTTGCACCACGGCATGCAGGATCTTCCCGTACCAGGGCTTGAACCCGTGTCCCCTGCATTGGCAGGCGGATTCTTAACCACTGTGCCCCCAGGGAAGCCCCCCTTCCATGAAACTTTAAGTATACTGTACTATATCTGTTTTTGCTAACAGAATTTTAAATCTTTTTTTAAAAATTTAAATCTGCTAAGTGTTTTTTGCTTCTCTCTAGTTGTGGCATGCTAGCTCCAGAGTGTGCAAGCTCAGTAGTCACCACACGCAGGCTCTCTAGTTGTGGCGCGTGGGCTCTAGAGCGTGCAGGCTTAGTTGCCCTGTGGCATGTGGGATCTTAGTTCCCTGACCAGGGATCGAACCCATGTCCCCTGCATTGGAAGGCGGATTCTTAACCACTGGACCACCAGGGAGGTCCCATAAATTTGCTAAGTGTTTCTGACAACACAGCAATAATGTATCACAAGAGAAAAGAGTCATCCTTGGGACTTCCCTGGCGGTCCAGTGGTTAAGACTCTGCATTCCCATCGCAGGGGGTGTGGGTTCGACCCCTGGTTGAGGAACTGAGATCCCACATGCTGCGTGGCACGGCCAAAAAGCAAGGAAACAAACAAAAATACGAAATGCATTGTTGCCAAAGAGCCTTGGAAAACAGTAATTGTACCTAAAATGGCCAGAATTCATCCTTAGAACTATTTAGAATGCCACTAACAAAACAATAAGTTAATTACTTTGTAACCTATTTAAAGAAATATGAATCAAGAATCTCTTATTTGTAATTCCAGAAAACCATGAAAAACAAATTTTTTCATAACTAATTTGGTGGAAGAATCTGATGTGAACTGCTGGAGGCTACTTGATTATCTGGATTTATCCTATTTGTTCTGGATATTCACATGTTTGGCAGCTGAATCCTTTAAATGTTTGATTCGGAGGTCTACTACATTACCTTTCTAAATCCCGAAGATCTGAATTCAGAAACACATCTGGCCAAAGCATTTTGGCTTAGGGGCTATGAGCCTGTCATATGTGACAGGAGATTGGTGGTGAGCGTCTGTGTATTTGCAAGAAGGATGTGATTCCACTTGCAGGAGTGTGGTGTCCCAGACATTCTGAAGGATCCAGCAGTACAAATAAAAACAATTATATCCTGAATAAAACCTACTTTTAATGCCAAGCTGGGCTACCAAGCAGTAATGGAAATCTCCAGCACTGCCCCCCCCCATATACACACACAAATACAAAATAAATAGAAAGAGACCAAATACATTCCAAACCAAGGGGAAAAAAAATTGAAAAAGGAAAAAATAAACACAATCGTTGCAAAGATTTTACAGTGACATATTAGCCACAATAGGCTACTTTATGCTATGATGATAAATCAACTTCACTATCTCACTGACAAAACACAAATGAAACTGGCTTCTCTCTCCTACTTCCCAGCAACGCAGGTTGGTAGGAGACCCTGCTCTGCAGCTACTGAAGGGCTTGATGGATGAAGGCTTTGCCATCTGGCATGCTGTAAGTTGTTGCAACAGCATAAAAGAACACATGGAAAACTCTGACCGTTTCCAACTTTGACAAAGGGTGATACGTCACTTTCATTCCTATTGCACAGGATTACTCTCACGTTGCCTCCCCTAAATTATAGGGCATATAGGGCAGTGTTCATATAGGGCAGTGCAAGGAATGTTTGCCAATCATGACCATAAAAGGAGAAAAAAGAAACAGAGAAATAAATGGGACAAATAGGAATGTAAAATAACATGGTATAAACAAGTCCAGAGAAATCTATAAATTACAATACACAAATGGAGTATCCTCACAAGTAAAAAAGCAGGTCATGTCAGAAGGGATTTCTTAAATCTACTTATATGATGTTCAGAAGAGAGCCATCAAAAATGTTAGAACAAATAAAGCTTAAAAATAAAAAGGCAAAAAGGGATAAAGAGGCAAATATCAAACAAAAGAAAGCTGATATGGCTATATTTGTATTAGAAATAATAGACGTTAAGATTAAAAAAATAAATATAAAGGAGGACACTCATAATAGTTTTTTAAAAGCCCAATTCACCAGGAAGACATAAAAATTCTAAACTTATGTGCACCTAGTAAAATAGCATCAAATTACATACAGTAGAAATTGATAAGGTGAAGAGAGAATATGGCCCACAAAGCTTAAAGTATTTACTATCTGGCTTTTTATAGAAAAAGTTGTTGCCACTGTACATGGACATAAAGCATCTCAACACATTTCAAAGTATCAGTATCAAGCGACAACCATCTTTGAACTGAAATGCAATGAAGTTGTCAATAAAAGTAAATTAAGACAAGTTTAAAAATTCCATGCTTTCGGAAATTTGAAAGGAAACCTCACTTTTAAATAATGCATGTGTGAAAGGAGAAATAATAATGGGAATCTTAGAATACTATGTAATAAATGATAATGAAACTGTTATATATTAGAACTTGATAGATGATCAAGGATGAACAATTAGGACCTCACTAAAAGCGCTAATTGCAGTGCATTAAAACAGGCCAAACATGTGTAAATCTATGAGTTTAAACACTTGGGGAAAAAGCTAGTAGGTCACCTTGGGAAGATGATAGAGAACCGTTCGTTATTTTGAGAACAGGTAAATAAAGAGAAAAAAAATTAAATTAAGCATTTATCACGTCTCTCCTACGTGGACTATACCCGTAAGCAGTCAATAATCAGCTGGAAACACTGGCACAGGTGGACACGTTGAAGCTTGCAGGGAAACCCAAGAGGCCAATCATAGCCAGCTGCCCAAATGAGCCTCTAAAAGGGAGCTTGTGGAGAAATCCGTGGGAAGCTGTTGCCTCTGTGGGCAAATCACGGAATTTAAGAGCAAGGACCAGCTGGAATCCAGTGGTAACCTCTGTATCCAACCACCGCCATATCTGACTGCAGCAAGCCACTACTTCAGTTCTGCCTTCCAGATTTCACGCAGGCTTTCCTAGAGCCGACTGTAACTCAGAACCATAAGGAAAAGGGGATTCTGGAAAAGAGCAGCACAGTTTAGAGTCGTCCGCCGTTTCCCAACTTGGCAGCCATACATCTTCTTTCAACCACTTCTAAATACAGATAATAGCAAAATCATGTTTCCACTTAAGATGTAACTACCCCTCATACAACTGAAAAGGCACTGATCGTCTACCCAAAACAATCCACACATGAGATCTGTTTTTCAGTGACGTCCATTTGTCCTACAGCTGGACCTCACTCATCTTTTAATATCCTGTAACTTAAAACATTCATGTTTTATGTTAGATGGTAGAGAAATGGGAGAGGAAAAAAAGAAAAAATGGTGTGTGTGTGTGTGTGTGTGTGTGTGTGTGTGTGTGTTGCAGACAGAGGCAACAGCTGCCCACCTCATCTCACACACACATTCATACCAAGGAGAAAATACACTCAAAACTACTACCACCCTCATTTCTGCAATTGGTCAGCAGATCATGGTTGGTGTTTATTAAACTCCTTTTCCCATTATCCAGGTAGTATTCTCTGCTCTCAGGAAGCACCTCAGCTTTCCTGGTGGGTTACCCAAACCTTCACTCCCAAAGGATCTGTAGCATTTGCAGTCCTGCTATATTGGGGTGTTGTAGTTTTCTGTCAACTTTTTTTCATAGTACATAGGAATATGAAGAGGTGTCCCCAGAAGATCTGTTGAATTCCAGAGTTACTCCACCCTGCTCCCATTGTGTAGTAGCAACCCAATTTCCCCTTGAGGATTTGGGATCAGTCACACTAGCTAATATATTAAGCTGTCTTTTTGTTTTGGCTGGTTGGTTCAGTGGCACGAGAAGCTCAAAATGTCAAGGTTACAGTTTCAGCTTCCACTTTGGTAGAAACACTGCTGTGTCCCCAGTGAAAACACTCTTCCTTTGGGAATTAAGATCTCTAAACCAACAGAGCACACAGTTCAGAGGACAGGAAGTATCATTTTTACTAGTGGACCATTGGAGTTCAGAACAAGAGGGGCCAATCCCATTTCCACCTCCTGATTCTTGGAAGTGAGAGAAGAAGCACCATATGGTGGTTGCCTGCTCAGTGCATTTATTGCATCCTGGAAGAAGTTACTCCAGCCTTGCAAAGTGTTGCCACCCATCTGGTACCACAATTGAGTCTTCAAAGGGCTATCCCACTACCCTATCAAGCCAACTGCTTCAAAATGATGGGGAACATGATAAGCCCAGTGAATTCCATAAGCACGAGCCCATTGCTGTCTTTTACTTGGTATAAAATCAATTTCCTGTTCACAAGTGACACTGTATGGAATACTCTGAGGATGAATAGGGCATTTTGTAAGTCCACAAACGGTGGTTTTTTCAGAAGCACTGCAGACAAAAAAGGTAAATCCATAACCAGCTCTGACTGCTGGAGGGATTTTTCGTAACCGCCGTCCTTTAGAGCCACGCCTAAGTGGGGCAGTACTGCCACAGTTGTCCACTTGCAGATGCTGGCAGCATGGTGCCTGAGAACCATCTGCACTCAAGCCTGAACTTTTTCGTCCTTAGCAGAACTTTCTCGACATAGAGAACTTCCCATGAGGCCGTACGTGTGGGTTGACAGAGAGGAGGCGATTTAACAGGAGTAAGAGCCGTGGGGATCTGAGCCAGTGGCTCAGGTAACTTCCTCATGCCTTTAGGACCTGCTTGTGCCCAAACTCGCGTATATTACTTCCACTCAAGTCGGAGCGCTGCTGTGCGTGCCCAGCATGGTGGCTTCCCGGGTCAAACAACACCGCATTCAAAACGGGCAGATCAGGTTCCATGACAACGTGGCAGTCCAAAGTCAAGCATTCAGTCTCTTCTAGGGTTCCGTAGCAAACCAGAAGCTGTTTCTTAAAAGGAGAGTGTTTATCTTTAGAAGATGGCATAGCTTTGCTCCGGAGTCCTAAAGGTCTGCAGTGTAATTCACATAATCCTGCCAAGGGCCCCTACAACATCCCTATCTGTCATGGGCATTTCAGATCTCAGTGGGTCTTCTGGATCAAAGGGCTCAACGGGCAGAGGAGCAGTCACACAGCTTGGGCCTGTTGCAGAGTCTTCTGCTACGTGAGGTCCCATTGAAACCTGGAGGCACGGTAGAAGTCGTGCTTCTTTCTCTGGAGTGGGAAGGCCTAGATCCAGCAACTTGTTCACCTTACTAGAGATATCTTGACCATGCCCCAGATCAGAGGAGGCAGTAACTAAGGTGGAAAGCCCCTAAGCTTCTGTGAAATTTATTCTCACCCTCTGGATAGCTGCTACTTCCTGCTCATCAGGTCCAGTCAACATGCTGTCATTACTGTAATGGACCAAAACAATATTTTGTGGAATGGAGAGGCAATCAAGGTCTTTTCAGACTAGATGATGATAGAAGGCTGTAGAGTTGTTATAGGCTTGAGATAGGGCAGTACAGGGTATTGCCAGCCCTACCAGTTGAAAGCTAACTGCTTTTTGTAGTCTTTACTATGGGAATTAAGAGAAGAAGTATTCACCAGGTCAAGCGCTGCGTACTAGGTACCAAGGATTGTACTGATGTGCTCCAATAAGGAAATCTCATTTGGAGTAGCAGATGCATTTGGAGTTATGACCTAATTAAGTTCACCATAACCCACCATCATTCTTCAAGACCTATCTTTCTTTTTTCTTAATTAATTAATTTATTTTTGGCTCCGTTGGGTCTCCGTTGCTGCGCGCAGGCTTTACCTAGTTGCGGCGAGCGAGGGCTACTCTTTGTTGCGGTGCGCGGGCTTCTCATTGCGGTGGTGTCTCTTGTTGCGAAGCACAGGCTCTAGGCACGCAAGCTTCCGTAGTTGTGGCACGCAGGTTTAATAGCTGTGGCTCGTGGGCTCTAGAGTGCAGGCTCAGTAGTTGTGGCATACAGGCTTAGTTGCTCCGCGGCATCTTCCTGGACCAGGGCTTGAACCCGTATCCCCTACATTGGCAGGCGGAGTCTTAACCACTGTGCCACCAGGGAAGTCCAAGACCTAGCTCTCATTCACAGGCCAATAGGTGAAATGAATGGGAATGTAGTAGAAATGACCACTTCTCCATCCTTTAAGAACTTTATGGTGGCACTAATCTCTGTAATTCCTCCAGGAATGCTATATCATTTGATTTACTATTTTAGCAAGTAAAAGCCATTCTAGGAACTTCTTTCTGGCCTTCTATCATAAACCCCTCACTTCATAATTTGGGGAACACTGCGGGGGTTCTGCCATTTGATGAATATGTAAATTCCAACTCTGCATTTCAGAACTGGGAAAATAATCATGGGGTGGGTTTGGGTATCCACCAAGCCCACTGTGAATTGGGCTCAAGTCAAAACTCCACCTATTGGGTTTCTAGGAATCAGTGTTAATTCAGAGCCAGTGTGCAGTAACTGCCCCCAATTCTCGTTGTTCCCCCTTCCCTGATGCAAAACCATACTGGTAGGTGGCCACATGTGCCTGCGGGGAAGGGTGGGTAGAAGATTTACAGCATACAGTTTTGGCAGTGTAGCAGGTTTCTTCCTCAAGGAGACCTGCCTCCCCTTAATTTAAGGGGCTCTGCATCTATATGTGGACTGAATCAAGTCTGGGATTCAGTTGAGGATCCAGCACTGTCTGTTATTGGGACTCAGGTCAGAATTTTTGACTCTGGACCTAGAGCTTTTCTGTGTATACAAGTCAAGTAAGACTTTAAAAGGATGTCTATTAATTTCAGTCCTAGGGAGATCCCAATAAATTAGCCAATACCAAAGATCAAACCATGGTGATTAATTATCACTTTAGCTTTGCTATCCATTATGATAACCATGTTTTCTTATCTCTGGTAGTTAAAATAGTTAAGCAATGTCACTTGACACCTGTCACTCCAGTATCCCACCATCCCCAGTGAATTCAGGGAGCCCAGTCTAATGGCAGCATTCATGGCTTAGAGAATGGCTACTATAGGACTCTGCAAGGGTGCTGGTGTTTGCTTCAACAATGCACCACTTAAAGCCTTGTTGAAGGGAGTGTCTTCTGAACCCTCCCAGGTCATAATTAGGGGAGAGCGGTAGTTCTTACATAATAAATCCACTCCAGCATTCCAACTCCTTATCTTTTGGATACCTTCCATTTATACAGTGTGAGGTGGATTTATGAAAGAGGTGATTTTCAGGTTCTACTTGACAGAAAACAAATAGTTTCATAGTTTGTGTGTGTGGGTAGAGTTTTGAGTAATGTGGGACAAGGCCTGAGGATAGCAATGGGAGTAATGAAGTAAGAGATTTGAGCAGAGATAGAAGATTCAGTAGTGATTATAGATAAACTATACAAGTTCTGTGGAAAAAGGAAGTGGCAATAATCCAAACTGGAGTTGCCACTTCTGGCAAGATAAAGGAGAATCTGTGAATGAAACAGAAAGATTTGGGAAGAGACGATATTTATGGCATAAAAGAGAGCAGCATGTCAAAAATTATTTTGAGGTTCATTAACTTGGAGGTTGATAATATGATGGCATTATTAAGAGAGATTGGGATGCCATAGGGAGAAGGCATATGGAATACAATAGTTTGAAGGTTAGATGGGGGATGATGTGACAGAGAACTGAAAAATTCTAAAAATATAACAGCAGGAGAGGGCTATGGGAAGCTGATCATTTTGCGTAGTGACTTTGTAACGTGACAACTTAGCTAGATTGAAATACATTCTCAGAATTCCCTTCTCTGTATGTTTCCAGTTAGCGTGGGACACGGGAGAGAGTCTGGAGTGACTTGGAAGGTAGAAATGAAGCAGCAGATATTTTGTAGCCCACACATGTTGTCACTCATCTGTTGCCTCCCTCATTGGTGTGTGGCAGTGTCTGGGCCACTGACTGCTCCGCCTTCACCATGACCCTCCTTCAGCTTCTGCAACTCCTGAGCCCACCCAGGACATCAAGGTCAGAGGCAATGAGATTGACATAGGTGTCAGTCCATTCTCGTGGGCTCCAGCTCATGCTTTTGAGTTCTAGCTTTTTCTTGGTTTCACCCATAGTTGAGCATAGATTTCACCCATTTCTTGATTTCTTGGTTTCACCCAGCTGGAAGATCTGCTCTTCCCAACTGCCTGCTGTATATATGTATATTTCCTTTACTGTATCAGTCAGCATGCCATCAGAAATACACAATCATTCTCTCTCTCTCTCTCTATATATATATATACACAATACACTCCCACAACACACACACGGAGGTAATTCTGCCTGAATGCACCCTGACTGATATAGTAAAGAAAATATATAGTTTAAGGCAGTGACTCTTAAGATTTAAAAACCCATGTCTTCTTTGGATAAGCAGAAACATTTCTCCTCTTCTTTCCCACCCCACCAGTTATGACAGATCCTTTTTACAGAAGCATGCCCATTAGGTTAAGGAATTCTGATTTGGCAGAGATATGTGGATGGTGTTTTTTTGTGGGTTTTTTTTTTTTTTTGCAGTTTATATTTTTTAAATGTTATTATTTTCATTGTAAAAACATAACATTATACTACAATAATGGCCATGTTTTTTAATTAAGCACATCCACTTCCACATGGTTCTTAACTTCATTCTTCCCCACTTCTCGCCACTCCTCATCACTCTTTTGAGGATAAAGACTAGACATTCAGGTTCCTCTTCCAGTTTGTATGTAGAAAGTCACAAGAGACCATAATTCATTCCCTAACACCTAAAACAAACCAGATAATCTACATAATTATAATTTAAAAAACCATCAGAGAGATGAGAGCACAAAGAAACCTAAGTGAATTAAGTTTCAGAAAATGACAATCCTTCAAATGAAAGAAAAGATCCACAGTTGTTCTCACCCCTGACTGAAGTATAGGACTCCACCATAGATGATGGCAAGGAGAAATCAGCCTGACTTTTAACAAATTTTAATGGCCGTGGGTGGGCTTATATGACAAATTAGAATCCAGGGGAATCACAGGCACAGAGTGCAACTATACTACCTCACTATTCCTTCCCATTGATATTCACTAACTACTGGGATAGGGCCATAAACAGAAGGGCAGGGAAGAAGAGCTGAGAGACGCTCTCAGAGACACACTGGGCTTTTAGTTAAGAAAGACTTGTAGAGGGTGGGAGAGCTGAGAGAAAACCCATGGCACTCCAGGCCTTCAGCTAAGAAAAATTGAGGGTCAGGGCAGGAGAGAAGGGAGAGCCTGCCTGAAGGCTTGATAGCTAATGAAGACATCAAGCAAGGCAGAACAGCTGAGATAACAGCTCTAAGACAGTATTTGCTTATAGGAAAAGTTCTGATCTTGCCTTCAAAATATTTGAAACCTGTGGTGAACTGAATCAAACTGAAAAATTACAACAAAGCCCACATCTAGCTCAATGATAGATTATAGCTACTCAGCTCCAATTCTAGTGGTCTTACAGGAGAATGTGTGTGGCCCTTTTCGGAGGAAAATATTTAATTCATTGTCTACTGTATTTTTACAGAAAATGTATGTAGTTTTACATAAAATGTCCAGCATAGAGTAAAAAATAGCAAGACACACACACAAAAGAGCAAGAAAATGTAACTCACGGTCAAGTAAGGAAACCAACTGAAGTTAAGCAAGAAAACCTCACATTTGAGAATTATCACATTATAACAAAAATGCTAAAGGACTTTAAAAAAAAAAGGTAGAACCCATAAATAAAGATATGAGCAACTTCAGAAAAGTGATGGAGAATATTAAAAAATGGAAATGCTAAAAATACAGTATCAGAAGTAAAGAACTTGACAGGCTTAACAGTAAGTTGGACAATAACGGAGGAAAAAAACTTGGAAAAGAGATAAATAGAAATCATCCAAATTGAAAGTCAAAAAGAAAAAATGATAAATACAATAGAGTATTTGGGTCTATTGAACAATGTCAGTTGGTCTAACACTTGTATCATTGCAGGAAAAAAAAAAAGGAGTAGAAAGAATGGGCAGAAAACAATATTCAAAGAGATAACAGATCAGAATTTTCCAAAACTGACGAAAGATACCAACTTATAGGTCCAAGAACTGTAGCCAACATCAAGAAGAATAAATACAAACAAACCAAAAAAACCCCACATGTAGGCACATCCTAGTCACAATTCTGAAAACCAAGTTTAGAGACCAGGTCTTAATGACAGCCAGAGAAAAAAAGACATTACACACAGGGAGCTAAAATATGAACTACAAATGACTCTTAAAAATAATGGAGACAGAGATGGAATGAAATGTTTAAAGTGCCAAAAGGAAAAAAAATATCTGTCAACCTAAAATTTTATACACAGTTGAAAATTATCCTTCAAAAATGAATGTGAAATAAAGACATTCTGACACAAAGAAAGCTGAGAGACTTTATCTCCAACAAGAAATGCCAAAGAAGTTCTTGAGGCCAAACAGAAATGATACTAGATCTACAAGAGGGAATAAGAAAGTACCAGAAAGGATAAATAGCTGGACAGATTAAAAAGAGACATATTTTAGTACCTTCATTATACACACATATTTACAATATTAAAAAAAAAATCAAAACCCCCTACAGTGTATGGTGGGTTTTGTAACAGAGGTAGAAATAAAATATAGGACAATATCATAAAGGATGGGAGAGGGATAAATGAAATTATGCTGTTGTAAGTTTCTTATATATTTATGAGATAGAATAATATTATTTGAAGATAGACTGTGGTAATTAAAGACGCAAATTGTAATTTCTAGAGCAACCACTATATTTAATGTAAAAAAGAAACACTAGAAAGACCATCTAGGAATTTAAATGGAATATGAAAAAAAATACCTAATTACCCCAAAGAAGTCAGGAAACAAGGAATAGAGAAACACCTGACAAATGGGAATGAGTGAATGAAAACAACTTCCCTTAACTACTATTACTGAGTGGTTTTGGAAATTAGTTTTGCTACAGACTTTATCAAGTCTGTTTTTCATGAATTAAACCTAAAACTACAAGGCAAAATATAGCTATATGTGGAGCTTATACTGCAGTTAAATCATTTCGACACAATTAACATTGTTTGAATCACAAATAATATAAAGCTGCTTTATACATTTCCTATATGGTCAAAAGTTAAGACAAGAAGCAAGATGTCCATTCTAACACACATTTGCAGCAGTTCTATTTTCTGAACTCAAACTACAGTTCCAGCAGTGGTTTTTGGATTTTGATGCAAGTGAAAAGGATATTTTCATATTTAAAATCCACTTCACTGTGCAGTTGAGGCACTTCTACCTAACTTTCAATTGGAAGTGATTAATCTGCAATGTAATGACACGCTAAAGGGGAAATATCAAGAGAATTTATAGAATTCCAATAAAATTGTATAAATGCCTTATAAGCAATAAGTATGCTCAAGTGAAACCATATGCTCATGGATTGATACATTTGGCAGTATCCTATCTGGATGAACAGATACTTCCAAATGAAATACGTAAAATCTCATGACAGATCACCATTAGCAGATAAACATTTGCAGTCAATTTTGATGATAGAGAACATTTAGTTTAAACTGGGGTGTAACTAAGTGAAATGTTATCCCCCTTAAAAAAAAAAAAGAGTTCCATTCCTTTCATTGTTAGACCTGTATTACAACTCTTATTATTACACCTTATATTTTGTCAATAAAAACAAAACTGTAGATATTTGTTTTCTCTATTGCTATATAAGTATCTACATATTCTCAATTTTGTCTCTTGGGGCACAAAGCCTAAAATATTCACTACTGGGCCCTTTGCAGAAAGAAATCACCAACCCCTGGCTAAATGCAATGTCTTCCACAGCTGCTACTGCGTAGTTTGCTTTGGAACCACACACAGTCTCCTTTACACGCCACTTTTGTTGAGTCACCTGGAGAAGGTAACGAGGAGATAGAACAAAGTTGAGAGTTAATTCAGTCCTGAGGTTAAATAATGGTAGCTAACGTTGATTGAGCAGATAAAGTATATAATAAGAACTCAGGTAATTCATCACTTTGTACATATTTGCTCATTTAATAAATACTCACAGGAATCTTAGGAGATAGGTAATATTCCCCACCCCATTTTACCCAAGCTGAGAGAGTGAGTTGCCAAAGATCATGCTGATAAGTAAGGGATGTAGAGGTTTACAGGACTTAACCCAGCAATGGGACATCAGAACCAACGCCTGCAACACCAGCCGAAGGATCAAAAGTAGACGCGTGTGTGTGGGTTGAGGTGGGAGCAGCAGGTGGTCCAGGGCAGAAGAGCTGGTGTGGACATGAGCGCTCTTGGGAAGGACAGGACTACCAAGTGACATGGACTGCTGAGGTCCTCGGAGACTCACAAAATCCCATTATTCCCACCATCCCAGCAATAGGACTCTTTTCCCATTCCAACCCCTTTAATAAATTCTGGTTCAGAGTGTTCTTCGAATGACCGTGTGAATAAGTCTGAACACAATTTATTATGTGGAGAGATGAAGGCAAGTGGGTAGGAAAAATCCGTGGAATGGGGAGGGTCTGGGAAATCTGTCCTGGTTTATCTGTATATACTATAGACACACATTATACATATGTATTTATATATTTGTAATTTAATACACATCCACACATTAAAGCCGTACGTATTAGCAGGGTTTAGAATTTAAACACAAGTATAATGTTCTCAACCTTCTGCAGTGGACACTTCAGAGCATTTTCAGAGACTATAAATAACAATAAAAATCATAGAGTGATCAGACTGCACGTACTCAAGGCTAGAACCTTCAGCCCGACAGGATTTAACCTCCTCTCAATTGTTTTTCCAACCAAATATTCCTCCCCCGGTAGGTTCCCGGGGTCGTCCCATCCGCCAATGATGGTTTCAGAGAAGCAGTCCTGGGGAGGGGTATTATCTCCAGGAACACGTCCTGTCAACTTTGCAGTCGAGTCACCTATTTCGGTTGGTAGCGGCCGCTATTGCTTTAAAAAGACAGAGGATTTCGAAACAGGGAGGAAGGGGGGGTCAGGAAAAGGAACTCAACTGCCTTTGATAACCTCCCAACAGCCTTTCCTTCTCCAGGACGCGTGCTCGGCTGGGGCAGCGCCCGCATCCCCGGCCTGGCGGGCGCGCGCCTCCTCTTTTCCGGGCGCCCACCTTCGCGGGGAATCCCCCGCGGCCAGGCTGGGCTTCTGCCGGCGGCCGCCCCGCTTTGTCTCCGACGTCGCGCTCCGCGACTCGCTCGCTCGCTAGCTCGCCCCTTTACCCCGGTGCGGGCTGTAACCCGATCTCCCATTTCCTGGTGGATTCTCTTAAAGAGGCCGCGGTCGAGAAGCAGAACAAAGGCTATTGTTTTACTTCCTCCTTCGGATTCCGCGTCCTTACCGGAATGTCCCTTCCTATATAATTATTTTCATTGCGTCTGCGCTCGGCGGGGGGTGGGGAAACCCTGTGCCTTTCAATGTATCCAAGAGACGGAGCTAGGGGAGGGGAGGCGTTTAATAAAACCTGTTCTGAGGTTTCTGGGGCCCCGATGGAACGTTTCTCGGCGTGTCTTCCGCGAGCCAGGCGGCGGCCCAGCGGAGCCTAGGACGCCCCGCGCCAGGCCGGCGGGGGCCGCGCCGCCCGCCTAGTTAGCAGCCGCGGCCTCGCGCGGCCCCGCTCCCCGGGATCCTCCGCCCGCGCCCCCGCCGCCGCCCCTCCCCCACCCCGGCCCGGCTTTTATTTCTCCGATGCGGGGCTGTAACCCGATCTTTTATTTCCTGGTGGCTCCTTTAAGAGGCAGAGCTCAGTGCTGGGAATTCACGTCAGTTTCTGCACTGAAACTCTCAAGATCAATGAGCAAAGAGCTTTCTCAGTTCTGCCTTTCAGTTTCTCTCTTCCAGGAAGGAAAACATTCGAGAGAGAGAGCGAGGGAGAGCGGCGGGAGGGCGGGGGGCGGGGGCGCCGGCCCGGGTGGGAGGAGAGAGCGGGAGGCCGGCCGGGCTGCGTCCCGGGTCGCCGCGCCGCACCGCGACCTGCAGACCCCGCCGCCGCGCCGCCCGGCTCCCACGCCCCCGCCGCCCCGCGCGGCGACTCCGCCGGCGCCCGCCCCGCCCCGCGCGCTCGCGGCCCCCCGGGGCGGCCGCCGGGAGAGATGCTGCAAGAAACTTCTTAAATGACCGCGTCCGGCCGGCTGTGGAGCGTTTCTGGGTTGGGGAGAGGAAAGGAAAGTGGAAAAAAACTGAGAACTTCCTGATCTCTCTCGCTGTGAGACATGTCTGAGACTCCTGCTCAGTGTAGCATTAAGGTAAAGATCTTCTCCCCCTCCCTCTCCGGGGTGGAAAACCTTGAGCTGCACCGGCCCGGCCAGTCGTACTGGGCTCTTCAGTTGTGAGGGGACTGTTGCAGTCGCTCTGTTCGCAGGAAATTATTTGGGGCGCCGGGGAAGGAGACGCGGCTCGCGGCGGCAGCGTACCCTTTAGTGTAACCTTGCTGCTCCCCCCCTCCCGCCGAGCGCCCTGTCGGCTCCTGCGCCCTCACCTCACCCCTTTGCTTTTTGACAATGAAATGCCAGTCACCGTCGGTCTGGAGGAGCCCGAGTGGTCTCCAGGACTGTAAAACACCCCCGTAATTAGTGCGCCTTTAAAAAAACCTGGTCCCTATTCGTACTCCCAACATGTGACCGAAATGGAACTTTTGTTCCCGAGGGGTGGTCTCCTTAGAAAAAAAAGTTCTCCGGCTCCATTGGGATTGGAATCATTTCTTTTTTTTTAAGGGCTCACAGAGTCGGATCAGACAGATTCCCCCCACCCCCGCATTGTAATTGCAAGCGCTTGTCGGAGAGACAGTCGTGGTGTCAGCTTTTCCTGGGCATTGCACAATGAATTTCTTTTCTTTCTTTTTTTTCCCCCTTTAAACCAAGGTGAATAAAGTCGCTGAATGGTTATTTTACTCTGATGCATATGAACGCTGAGCAATCCCAAAGTAGAAAACTCCCTTGTTGCAGAGAGGGAGAATTACCTAAGTGACCAGACAAAATGACCTTCCCAGTTTGACAGTGCAGAGAGGAGAGCTAAGAGTAGAAATCTCCCAGCTTTCTGGCCATGGTTTTCAGTATTGTAAATGCAAGATGGTGAAGGATGTTTGCAAACACAGCATTTACCTTCCAAGTAGTTGTGTGTGTACATTTATATATATGTGTGTCTATAAAGGCTAGTGGTGTTGCGGTTTGTTGCTTCTAGAAAGTTGTAAAGTTTGCCACCGTGAGGAGGCAGACTGATTTGTCCATCTCCCCCAATTATTTTGCCCGTCCTTGCATTTGGTGTGCACTTCCATTTCACTGTTCCATCAGTACCCAGATGGAAAAGCCTTTTGCTTCTGTGAGACGCTGAAGCTCCTGAAGTTTGTGGCTTGGCCCATTAACTGTTCATTGAGGGAACCCTGCAGAGACAATGCACAAGTAACCAGTTTTCTTCATCTATGGAGAATTCGAGAAACCTTTCCTGCTTTAACACGGCGTTTCCATAGGATCTGTTTAGAGGAAACTATTTTCTCATGTTTGCTTATTAGGGTTTCATAATTATACTCAGGTGTTAGTGTTTCTTATCAGGCAAGATTCTCATGGGGTTTGAATTAGGGCTAATGTGAACTGAAAAGGTGGGTTGGGTTTCTTTGTTTTTGCCTCGCAAAAAAATGCCCGGTGGAACTTTCGGGTTTCTGTGTTTGTACATATCTGGGGATAGCAGTATGTCTGCGGTAGCAGGGGAGTGTCAGAGTAAAGATGTTAGGTAGGTTTATACTTCAAAACCAATTTCTTTTGCTGTATAAATTTGATTCTACGAGTTCAGGAAAATCCTACGGTATGCCTGATCTAATTTATCTGACACTACATAACACAAACAGAGGTACCTAAATACTAGGGTATGAAATCAGTAAATTGTATTTAGCTCTATGGCAATAAATCTGACCTGGGGAGAACCTGGACCAACTATGAGATAGTGATTTTAGGGTGAAAACAACAAAAAACAAGCCTTTCTGTGACTTTTCTCGGTGTCTCTTCTAAAGAGACTGCATGTGCCCCCTGTTCTGAGGGGCTTATGTCTGGGTGCTGCAGGTGCTCACCTTATTGTACCCCAGTGGGAGGCCACAGCAGCCCTTTCCTTACACACATGGATGGAATCATTCCTAAACCCAGACAGCACAGTGTCTTACCTGTGACATAAAACTTGCAGCCGTAGTTTGTATATCATTTTTTTCCTTATTGTTTACCCCGCAGTTCTTTTCGGGAGCCTCTTTTCTCACTCTGTATTTCTCTGTAATTAGATTTAATGGTCTTCACTAGTAATGAAAGTATCGCTTTTATTTTGGATTGCTCTTTATGGAACCAGAATATGACTGTTTGCTTGGACTGTGCATATGTTTAAATGCACATATGTGAAGTGCGTTTTTCCACAGAGTTTGTTTAGTTTGCAACGTTCCAGTAAGAAGCGCCGGAGATCAAGGACTGGGCTTATTCTAGCTTGTCTGAAAATGCTCTGGTGATATGTGCGGTGTTTCCCTCAGTCCTTGGGATGTGGTACAGTGACTGCATAATAAAAGATGTTTGCTGGGAACCCACAAGAACTGGGATTTTTTTCTACAGTCCAGTAAACAATAAAGTTTTCTGTGGAGCAGAGAATGAGTGTCAGGAGCTTTCAAGGATGACCTGATGGCTCTGATATCCTGAGGACATGTGACACGGAAGGCTCTCTGTGTGGAGAGATTTCCTTCACTCCTCCTGTCTACTCCTGAAACCTTCCTCCCTGGCTCTCATTCCTTACAAGCAGCTGGTCAGCAGGCAGTAAATTCCTCAGCAGCTGGTGTGATGGAGCACAGAGGAGCCTGACCAGAGGCAGCCACAGAGGGAAGTACTCTGTTTACTTCTGTGCTAGAAAAGAGTAGTGTACGATTTCGGTGGAATTTCCAGGGTGAAAGTTTCTGAATCAGTGACATCTTTGTATCACTTTCATGGTGGTGGTTGCCGATGAGTGCCTGATATTGGCTTTTGTATTTCTTTTGCACTTTATAAGCATGTTCCCGGCACCGCAGGGAAGTTAATATCAGACACATGTTTATAGCAGAAGACAGGTTGACCAGCCCAAGGTCACCCAAACTATGGCTGCGCCCCACTGTTTGTCTGCACTGGGCGCCCTCATCGTGAGAGATTAAATGCTTCCATTCCTGACCATTTGGGGTTGTTTCAATGTAAGGACGGGGTCACCTAACTCTGTAAAAAGTCAAATTATTTTTTTCGGAGGATCGTGTGGCTGACTGCTGGGTACGGGAGAAAGGAAGAGGCTACCTTTTCCATCATCAGCCTTCACCTTCAAGTCACCTGTTCAGTTTTAACTTCAGCCAAGTTGCAGTGGAAAGTAACTATGGCCCAGCAGACACAGCCCTGCGTAAGGCTGGCTGGGCGGCCGGCTAGAACTATCCAGGATAGTACAGAGAAATAGTTGCGTAACATCCCTGGCCCCTCCTTTCCCTGCCCTCCGTACTGGTTGGCTTTTTTAGCGGAATGCAATCTCTATTTTGCTGCTTTCTGGGAGTCTCTGGGTTTCCCCTCCTGGGCTCTGAGCTCCTTGGGTTTAGTGGCGATTATCTTTGCGTCCTGGTGCCCACCTTGGCACCTGGCTCAGAAATGTGTGTCAGTAATGTTTGCTGACTTGCAGTGAAGCATGGAAGGAGGTCAGTACCCTTTCCGCTCTCTGTCCTGTGTGCTCGGAGTGACTTAACACTTCACCCACAGGCTAGCATACAGTGGTTACTAGGGCCACTCTGCTGTCACAGGGAGGCCTAGAGCACTCCCTTGGGTGTCTGCCTAAAAATTATTACTGGTAGAATTTTGGCCTAATAATAATGTTTTCTTATTTTGATAACATTTTCAAAAACTGCTTTTGTGTCTCAACAAACAACAATATGGAACTGGGTAAAAGATACGAGACAGGGGCTTGAGGAATCACTGGAGAAGGTTCAGATTAGCAGGCTTCTAAGTTTTCCCCAGGGTCTTCAGCAAGTGAATCAGGGAACTTTGAGAATCTAAGAGCTGAGAGACTATAAAGATCACCTGGGCCAACGTCTGATTTTATTTTATTTTTTTGCTGTGTTGGGTCTTCGTTGCTGCGCACGGGCTTTCTCTAGTTGCGGTGAGCGGGGGCTACTCTCCATTGCGGGGCGCGGGCTTCTTACTGCAGTGGCTTCTCTTGTTGCGGAGCGCGGGCTCTAGGGGCACGGGCTTAGTTGCTCCGCGTCATGTGGGATCTTCCTGGACCAGGGCTTGAACCCATGTCGCCTGTATTGGCAGGCGGATTCTTATTTATTTATTTATTTATTTATGGTTTCGCTGGGTCTTCGTTGCTGTGTGCGGGCTTTCTCTAGCTGCGGTGAGCGGGGTCTACTCTTTGTTACACTGTGCGGGCTTCTCATTGCAGTGGCTTCTCTTGTGGCAGAGCACAGGCTCTAGGCCTGCGGGCTTCAGTAGTTGTGGCACGTGGGCTCCAGTAGTTGTGGCTCGCAGGCTCTAGAGCACAGGCTCAGTAGTTGTGGCGCGCGGGCTCAGTTGCTCCGCGGCATGTGGGATCTTCCCAGACCAGGGATCGAATCCGTGTCCCCTGCATTGGCAGGCAGATTCTTAACCACTGCACCAACCAGGGAAGCCCGGCAGGAGGATTCTTAACCACTGCGCCACTAGGGAAGTCCCTACAACGTCTGATTTTTATGGAGAGGAGGTCCACACAGCTAAATTGTTTGCTTCAGCTGATCGGTGACTGAGCCAGGTTTAGAGCAACGCAGACCCCCTGGTTCTCAGGCCCCTGTCCCTCACTGGGCTGGGTTCACGGTGCATCCCTATAAGAGGCCAAGGAGATTCGATACAACAGGCTGCACACTCTCTAGCACTTCCCAGCTTGGTCCGTTTTAATCGAAAGCCAGCTGGTATGAGGGCACAGAGGTACGTGCCAAGGAAGATGGTGTGTGTGGGAGCCCTGGGTCCAGAGGGTATATTGTTAGATGTGAGAAGAGGAAGGAGTAGGAGGGGGGGATGAGGGAAGAAGGGCTTCATGGACTTGTATTTGCACCACCATCTACAGCAATACATTTTTTGTATTCTGGTAAAAAGCATGTAGCATTAAATTTACCATCTTAACCATTTTTAAGGGTACAGTTCAGTCGTGTTGTCTGTTCACGTTGTTGTGCAACTGATCTCTAGAACTTTTTCATCTTGCAACACTGAAACTCTATACTCGCTCAACACCCATTTCCCCTCTCCCCTTCTCCCAGCCCTCCGTAACCACCTTCCTATTTTCTTTCTGATTTTGACTACTTTAAATAGTTCATATGAGTGGAATCATACTTTCTTTACTTCACTTAGCATAATGGCCTGGAGGCTCATCTATGTTGCAGTATGTGACAGGATTTCCTTTTTTCAAGGCTGCGTAATATTCCATTTTATGTATATGCCATATTTTCTTTATCCATTCATCTGTTGATGGACATTTGGGTTACTCTCATCTCACAGGTGTTGTATCTCACAGGTGTTGTGAATACTGCGGCGGTGAACATGGCTGTACAAATGCCTCTTTGAGATCCTGCTTTGAGTTCTTTGGATTTATCCCCAAAGATGGGATGGTGGGGTGCAGTGGTACTTTTTTATACCATGTGAGGGACTGGTACTTCTGTTTGGGGCTGAGGGTGCTGGACCTGTTAGCAGGGCCTTTTCTGAGGAATCCTTGAGGGGGCCCTAGGCTCAACTGTACACCTTAATTTATACACAGTAGGCTCTGCATCAGCTAAAAACATGGCAGCTGGTCCTAGGGAAGTAGCTTACCTCTTTAGCATAGGTAAGTGAAGGGAAGAAACACCCCAAATACGGGCACCAGAGGAAGGTGGAACTAAAACAAATTCTGGGCATCTGAGTTGAGCACACTGAGGCAGGCTGGGGGCAGGTGGGGAGGGCGTGTGAGGACCATCTTGAAGAGCAGGTGCGTTCTGTTACGGATGTTGAAAAGTTGCCCTGTGGTGTGGATCTCCCGGCTGAGGGAATCAGCGCCAAACGAAGCCCCCTAGGGTGTGGGGTGTACAAACGAAGTATTTGTCTCTGTGAATGCTACTTCAGGAGACGCACGGATGGTGGTTTTCTGGCAGAGTCCTTCACTGCCGCATTTGTTGTAGAAACCAGTCTCTGTGTGGATGCGTTGAATAGCACGAGTGTAAGTTGACGCAGGGTTCCCACGCCAGAAGGGGCCCAGCTTAAAGACCAGTCGCTGCCAAGCCTAGTATTTGGAGAGAGAAAGGGTAAAGTTAGTGAGAAGTTAGAACGATAGCCTGTTAAAAAACAAACACATTTTCATTGATTTTTGAACATACAGGAACCAGCCTAATAGAGCGTGGCTTTCCAGGGTGTCTCAGGCTGAGCCTCCGTGCGAACAGGCAGAAATGACTTGTGTCCACACCATCAGCTGGTGAGAAATGAGGGCTGCCGTGTGCTGGAGACGGTACCTTCCGCATCGAAATAGTACCATCAGTATGTTGCTTGCTCTGTGAATTTTCTTGATCACCCTTTCTTTTTAGATAGTGAAAGTATACAGTTCAGCCTGGTCTTTGGCTAACTGACCTTGAATTTGGGGAGTATGTGGGGTGGTGACAAGGAAGGTATTAGCCTGTGTTTGTTAGGTGTGGAGCCCCAGATGAGCTAATTGCTTACTCAGGCCTGTGGACTAAGCGTATGGGAAACTGTGGAACACCTGCGTTTGGGAGCCTTGTAAGGTCTGGGTAATTAAAGGGGTTTGTGTGCTGCGTTGGTGGTCATCCTGCATCATCACCACCATCGTTTATTGGATACTGCTGTGTGCTGGTCCTTGGGCTAAGCGTTTTATCTGCATTATCTCGTTTGCTCTTTACTACTCCCTCCGGGATGCAGGTTTTCTCCCTGTTTTGCAAAGGAGGAGCCTGAAGCCCATAGCTGTGAAGCGATGTATTGGTCTGAGATCTTCCAGGCTGTACTCTGGCCCGAGCTTCACCGA
Source organism: Pseudorca crassidens (assembly GCF_039906515.1). Classification (NCBI taxonomy): domain Eukaryota; kingdom Metazoa; phylum Chordata; class Mammalia; order Artiodactyla; family Delphinidae; genus Pseudorca; species Pseudorca crassidens. Next base: position 8,758,515 of record NC_090306.1, read on the forward strand.
GTCTACATCTCGGGACTACAGTTCCAAAGCACTTTCTCTCCTGACCCAAGACGCAAGGACAGCCACCTTTATGAAGAAAGTTAGGAAACCCAGAGTAATGGGGCTGTGGGGGAGCTTCCCACAGGCCAAGATGAGAGGTGGGAATTGAGCCGGCAGAGATGCTCCTTCCCTCTCTGGGTGGGTGCCCCCTAACCGGCCCTCTCGTGGCAGGGTAGCCAGATGGTCACGTCGCACCACCCACCTTGGAATGGACGTCCAGATCTCCCATTTGTACACCAACCCCTGATGTTCTCTAGTGATACTTTGTCTGTGGGTGGGTTCATTTGTGCCCTTTTCATGTTTTTCTCAGAAATCTTTTCCCTCTCTGCCTCGCTCTGCTTTCCCCCAGTGTCTCCTTACCCCATCATCAGGTGATCAGGTGGGTGACAGGCCAGGGCCGTGTTGTCTCATCCTGTCCACCCTCGGAGCTAGACACCTTGGTCACACCCTGGTCAGTCTCTCTCCTTCCACTGCTTTTTTTTTTTTTCAATTTCAAACTTTTTACACAATCCACGAATGCAATGCTTTTTAACCATCCCTCATGTCCATCTGAAGATACTGTGTGATTTCTAGGAATCTATTTGATGTCTCTTCAGGTGTTCCCTGATTTCCCCCCCCCACCAAAGGAATCATCTTTTTTCTTAATAAATTTATTTATTTATTTTTGACTGCCTTGGGTCTTTGTTGCTACACGTGGGCTTTCTCTAGTTGTGGCGAGCGGGGGCTACTCTTCGTTGCGGTGCGCGGGCTTCTCATTGCGGTGGCTTCTCTTTGTTTCGGAGCACGGTCTCTAGGTGCGCAGGCTTCAGTAGTTGTGGCATGTGGGCTCAGTAGTAGGGGCTCGCGGGCTTAGTTACTCCCCAGCATGTGGGATCTTCCTGGACCAGGGCTCAAACCTGTGTCCCCCTCATTGGCAGGATTCTTAAGCACTGCGCCACCAGGGAAGCCCTATCTTTTTTCTTGATAGCTTGATACCTGACCCTACTGGCCTTGTTCTAATTTCCCGAAATGAAGGGAGAATTTGGGCCCTCTGACTTTATACATTTGTGGATTTGAAGAGCTTTAATGAAGCCTGTCTTCAGAGCAGACATAGGGAAGGAAGCACACAGAGACATGGCGTGGAGGGAGTTAAGAAGAGACTAAGAAAGCCTAAGTCCTGATTCTCATGAAACAGATGAGGAAACTGGCCCGTGCAGCATTTAAATAGCCTGCTTGAGATCACAGTACTCTTCAAAGCTGAGCTGGAGTCAGAATCCAGGTGTTCTGTCCCGGGACCGTGTTCCACTCACACCAGGAAAACTGGCAAAAAGCAGACAAGACCTCAGAAAGCATAGCTTCACGGTGAGGACTCCTATCTAGAGAGTGAAACCCCTTTGTCTGGTACCACACAATGACCGACAGCATTAATGATCATCATTATGACCTTGTCCAAGTTGAAGACAAACTGTAAATTATGAGATTTAGGAAGTTAGGAAATAGTGTCATGCATTTTGGAAAGCTGTCCAGCGAAAATGGTTGGCATAGAAATAACGTTACGTTTTTAGAAGGCCACGCTTCAGCTATCTGGACGAATGACTTATAAAAATAATACCTTACTCCCCAAAGAAGACAGGAAAGAACTACCCAGTAAATCTGCACGCTCACCGGAGCTCGTGTGTTCCTCGGGGGTATTTTCCCTTTGTATGTGGGAGTCAGACACACGGAAAACGGTCTTATTTCCTGAATGACCTGGAAAGGGCGTGTGGCCCCGCTGGTGTGAGCACCGTGGGTGCGTACGCTCAGGGATGTGACTGTTGATCCCGTGTAGTTCCAGTCAGCGCTGCTTCCGAGTTTGATTTGCACTTTGTTCTGCCTGATGCTATTCATCGGTTCTTCTCTGTAACACTGATCTCCCTTAAGGGGGTGGTAGGTTCCCGAGAGGAGGAGAGCGGCCATTGCCACACCGTGAAGAGCTTCTAGGGGAAGGAAGGACGCTGTAGTAGACAGACCTGAGTGCGAATGCTGCTGCTTGAACTTGTTCATCTTAAGCTTGAACCTGTTGAGTCATCTGAAGTGGTAATAAAAACACCTGTCTTTGGGGGCCGTTGGCACTGCCTTACGTTGTTTTAAAAACACCCAAACTTAGTTATTCTCCCCCTTTATATATCCTCCCATCACAGGGATCTAGAAGGGGCGAGAGACTTTCTAGTCCTGTGCCTGCCTTATACCGTTGAGAAAATGGAGCTCAGAGATGTGACGGTATTGCTCGAGCTCCCGTGGCTGGTTTGTGGCACCGCCTGAACTGAACTCCAGGCCTTGCAGGTGGGCCAGCTCCCAGGCTGGGTTCTTCTCACCGTCGCCATGAGTTTCTCCCAGGGTTGGGGTCGCTCAGTCAGTGCTCAGCAGAGCCTCGCTTTTGACTTTCATTGAATACAGACCCCAGTAACAGGAGCAAGGAGCCAGCTGTAATTATGGTAGAAACAGATGCCTCTTGCATCTTCAAATTGTGAGGGCAGAGCTAGTAGGGTTCTGAATAAGTTTCCAGAGATGAAAGGAGAGGAAAAACCCCGAAGCCTGGAAGTACTGTGCAGGGCCTCTGATGGGCGTTATTACTCAGCCCTCAAGTATTCAAACCTATTCAGGGATCTGCCTGTTCATACAGTTGCTTATTATTTGTGACCGGGCCGAGACTCGAGAGGGAGCGTCCATTCTTCAGTCCGCTTCTGTGTGGCACGCAGCCCCGTGTCTGTCTGACCACAGAGCAGACACTGTTTGCCGTGGGCGGTGAATTTCCAGTTCCAAGCGTCAGGAGTGGATGGCTCTTCGTGGAGGTTTAGACGGAAGAGTTTGAAGAAGCCAAATTTGTAACTTTGGGGCATGAGGGAACCTTTGTTTTTAGTAAATGTGAAGAGGGGCGCTGAAGTATTTGTTAGCAGTCTTTTGCTGTGGACTTACAGTGCGTTCCTGCGTTTTCCTTTGATATCCATTTTAAATGAGAAGATGAAGTGGGGCCTGGAAAATAGCCCTTTTTGAGGAACAGTGGAGAGAATGTGCGCGGCCTCCGCCGCCGTCCCCAGAAGCAGGTGTGGGCACTTTTAGGCCGTTGAGGAAAGAGCTTAGGTCTGGAGAGCAACCGTTCCTCTCCCTTCGCCCTGGAAAACACAAGAGAACTTTGGTGATCTTTCTGCTCAGCTCTCTTGCAGCCCTCTCCGGTGGGTTATGATGAGGCCAGGTGGCTTCATCTTTCTGAAGATTTCTCTGTATCATGAGGTCACTAATCCCTGATTCTGTGACATACCCTATACACGAGGAAGCAGCAACCAAAGATGAGATACTGACTCTCAAGTATTTCCTGGAAGAAATGAGCTACAGATAGAAATCAGCATTGTAATTAAAAAAAAAAAAAAATCAACCCCCAAAGAACAGGCTTTCTGTCTCTGAAGTCACCCGTGTCCCTAACACCTCCCTGGGTCTCTGGGGAAAGTGTGGGTCTAGGTGTGCAGCGGTGGCCTTGCGTGTACCAGCCTGGCTGTGGTGTGGCCAGAACAGTGCTGGCATCCCTGACGAAGACTCCAGGTCAAGAGACAGTTTGGGACCAGTATTGTCTGAAGCCTAATAATTAGTACTCGGATAAATAGATCTGCCACTGGTGTAGCCAAGAGGAACCGTACCTGAGATGTTATAAAAGGGGAGCAGGCGTTTGCTGAGTACTTTTCTGGACTGCTTGGTGGAAGCTCAGACAGGGAAGGCAACTTCTTCCCATGTTACTTCCTTCCTTCATTGTTCTAGACCATATATCTTTCCCAGACACTATCTGTGACCGTCACGTCGGCCTCCTGCCAGAGCAGACCACGTGGTCGTGTCTCCTGACTCAGCCATCTGGTCCAGCGCTGTCTTTTCGTGTGTACGTTTGTGATCACAGGCCGGGCACCCGAGGGGACAGAAGTGAGTTCTCATTTCTTTGGGCCTCTGTGGGTGCTCTCGTGTCCAAACTGCTGCCCTGGAGTTGGCACATCTGGTTTTGGGAACTGGGCAATCTGAAAGATTGGCCCCCTCATGCATTTGGTAGCTGCCGTGTCCTCCTTTCGACTTGAGATCTGAAAAATCCGGGTCATGAGTTCACTTGACTGGTGCCTTGTTCTGTCGAGACCGTGGCTCTCCTCATGGTCTTGACAGTCGTGGCCAGTGATGGGTGGGGACGGCAGGTCAGGATCACTCTCACTCTGCACCTCTGCATCTGGCCTGTCTCCAAAGTGAGGTGCACTGGGTGGGAGAACTGTCACTTAAGGGTGAATTCTGAGTGGCCTAGGTCCCCAGTCTGGGTGAGTCTCCTCTTCTCCCGGCTGTGGAGATCTGAATGACCCAGTTTGGCTGACGACAGCTCAAGTCCCCTGGAAGGCTGCCAGCTCCATGTTTGACTCTGTGCCCCCGAGTCCTGCCCCGGGTCTGCTGACTTGAACACTTTAGGGTGAGTTGGGATGGGAGACCATACCCGTTGGGAAGGCAAGAGGCTTTGCCCTCAGACCCAAAGAAACAAAGCCTCTCTCCGAAGTTGGCATTCTGCTCTTGTGCACCTCTGAGGCTCTGTGCTCCTGGCGGGGCCGTGCGTGAGTGGTGAGGGCACGCTTCTCGGAAGCAAAAGTCAGCTGCAGGTCAGAAGCAGTTTTTGGATACGATGGAATCCTGGGGGAATGCTGGCGAGCACAGGAAGGCTGCAGTGGTGATCCTCTAATCTCTTTCAGCATGCTGTAAGGGGATCTTTAACTTTCACCCAGACGGGAGGGAGATGGGCACAGGGACCTAGGTGTTGGGTTACATCTCAAGTAGGGCACCTATTAGTATACCCGTCTTACGTGCTCCCACCCTCCCTGGCACCTTGGCTTTTTCTAAGCTCCCTACCCTAGAAAATGAATAAAGATCCACTGACATCAACGGCAGATTTATTTCTCATTTTCTGGGTGCAAGGTCGTGGGCTCTGCTTGGAGATGTGTGGGACGAGGCCTCGGAGGGAAAAGAACCTTAAAAATGCAAGAAAAGGCAGAAAGCCACGCACACCCCGCCGAAAGGCCCTGCCTGTTATTCCAGCAGAGGGACGAGCCGGGCCCCGGGGTGCAAGTCACTGTTAACCTTAGCCTGCTTTTCTGAGAATTTGTCTATCTCGAAAGATTTGGTGAAATGGCCAAGTGGAGCTTCTGTAAGGTAGGGGGATGCCTGCGCGTGCTTTCGTGGTCAGCCATGGCCTTGAACAGTCCCATTGAAGGGAACGATGGTTCTGGGTACGTTTCCATTTCAACTGTGGTATTTAAAGGTTTGCCATGGCGAGGGGTGTGGGTGGACGGGAGTATAGTCCTCTTGCCTCTTGGTTAGTTTTATCTAGGTTATAGGTGAAAATGAGTTCGCAACACCTCCTGTTTCTTATTTGGGTCCATTTAGGATGACCTGCAGAGCCTAGTTTGGGCAAATCTCGTTATCCTACCCGATGCACATGTTTGTGGACCGCCAGGCTACATGTCAGATGGATTATGAGGAAGGATCCACTTCACAGCTCTGGCCCCCATATTGGTGCTTGTGATTCTTCTTGGGGTCTTGTATATACTTAGGGTGCTTTTCTCTCTTAATCCTTCTGGGACGCCGCCTGGGGCTGTGTTGACAAGGTTGCGCCACTTTGGGGAAGTTTTGGCCTCACGCTTCCCCAGGTGGGGTCCAGCTGGCTGCACTTTGGGCAGTTGATGGTACTTAGAGCTTCAGGGGTTTCCATTTGCCAGAAAGGTAATCTCTCAGCTGGCCCTAGTGGCCGCAGGGCACACATGTTAGGCTTTGGGGGAAATTCACAATTTCAGCTTCGCTCTTTGTTCGCATCTTGTGTACATTAATGGCCTCATTATTGAAGTGCATTGAACTATTGCTCCACAATCCAAAGCCTGGAAAGTAGCTTCTTTGGGTCAGGGAAAGGTTTCTAAGTACAGTTATTGAAGGCTCAAGCTTAAAAACCAACACTGGAGGTTAGAAGTAGCGTGTTCTAGAGGGAACAGTGCGAGGGTAGCTGACACCAGGTCTTCCTGCACTATTTTTAGTTCTGGTCGGGACTGTATGGTGTGGCTTGTGCTTCCTTGGACATCATTCTGCTTTTATTCCAAGGGTTTGTTCTTGTGACTCTGTATATGTGCAGATGTATTGCATGCTCATAGGATCGTATGTCTCAGCAATTATGGCATAATCTGTTTTCCAGCGTATAGAGTGAAAGATTGCATGAAGCCCAGCCTTGTGGCAAAGAAACCCTACATGTAGATGTAAAAGATATCTCCTTGGAGGGCTGGCTTCCTGAGGGGCTATAAACGGATTGTTAAACAGCAATGCGAGGGGCTGTTAACAAGCTGTTTCTAAGAGCATCTCCCTGGTCTGCTCTGAAAAGGTAATGTGTACATATTGCAGCTATGAAACAGTTTGCCTGTGGTGCTTATATGTTGGTAGATTGTGTGTGTGTGTGTGTGTGTGGGGGGGGTATTTTCAGTGGTGAATGGACTGAAAAGATAATTTTTTTCATTGACGTATAGTTGATTTACAATATTGTGTTAGTTTCAGGTGTATAGCAAAGTGATTTGGTTATACATATATGTGTATATATCTATATTCTTTTCTCCAATTCTTTTCCATTACAGTTTATTACAAGGTATTGAATATAGTTCCCTGTGCTATACAGTAGAACCTTATTTATCTATTTATATCTAGTAGTGTGTATCTGTTAAATCTGTACTCCTAATTTATTCCTCACCCCCCTTCCCCTTTGGTAGCCATAAGTTTGTTTTATATGTCTGTGTGTCTGTTTCTGTTCTGTAAATTTTTCAGGAATTTGTATTATTTTTTAGATTCCACATATAAGTAATATCATATAACATTTGTCTTTATCTTTCTGACTGACTTCACGTAGTAAGATAATCTCTACGTCCGTCCGTGTTGCTGCAAATGGTATTATTTCATTCTTTTTTATCGCTGAGTAATATTCCACTGTATATATGTACCGCGTCTTCTTTATCCATTCATCTGCCGATGGACACTTAGGTTGCTTCCATGTCTCGGCTATTGTAAATAGTGCTGCTGTGAACGCTGGGGTGCATGTATCTTGAAAAGATCATTTTAAATGTTGTCTATTTGCTCCTGTGTCAATGTCCACTTTGTCCATTGGGCCGTGTTCTGGTTTAAATGAAGAGGTGTTTGGTCAGCACAGGGTATGGCTCACCCAGACTTCGAAAAGCTTTAGTATTTTATGATAACACCCTAAGTGCGTAATAGCTGCTTTAAGGATTTAGAATACTTGGATGAATAGGTGAATCACCTCCCCATAAGCAAACGAACATTCAAATTCTAAGTTCAGTGAAGCAGGGTTCCTTTTGTGTGTCTAGTCTTATTGGAACTTCTCTTCACATTCAGGTGACATAGCTGGAAATCGGTCCATGGCAGTTTGTGGTACTCTTGGGTTTTAATGAGAACTCTTTCTTGTTTCCAGGATGCCACGCTTCTACTGTGTTCGCAGCTGCTGTGTTGAAAAACAGGTGTCTCTTATAATCCCCTGCCCGGATCAGTTTGCTAGCCTGGCAGAGCCTTACTATTATCGTTTACTTCTTTATTTATTTTTGTCCCATGGAGGTTAGATAACTGCCAGGAGGTGCTGATGAGCAGGATTAATGGGATAGAAGACGGCAGCTCTCCTCGGTGGAGGTTTCTATTAAAAGAATCTGAGAGTCTCAGGGCGTAAAGATAGAGCTACAGAAAACCGTCCAGGATACGACTCACCGGAGAGAAGAGCCAAAAGGAGGGTAGTAATAATAGTTCTGCCAAGTCACCTCTCTCTCCTTCAAAGGCCAGTGTGGCCACAAAAGCCATCCAAGACGAGGGTGGGGAGTGAGGACCGTTCTCTGGTCCACGGGGCACCAACGGACTCATCCGTGGTTGCTTCTCCGGGCTTCTGGGTCCTGTGCGGCCCACACCCCATGTCTCTCAAACTGTTCTTTCTTCTCCATGCTGACTAACACTGTCTCCCTCTGGCCCCGGACTCTTCAGCTGTCTCCCACCTGATCTTCCTTCCTACACTCCCTGCTCCTTCCCAACCAGCCCAGAATGATTCTTGGCAAACAAGAAATTGATCACACCAGGCCCTTTCTGACACTGCAGTTCAGGATGAAACCCAGCTCTCTATCAGGGCATCGAGACCCTGGACAGGCTGCCGTTCTATCACTAGAATCATCTCCACCCTCCTGCCCCACGTTGTGGTCCAACCAATACCTGTCGTTCTCCCAAACCACGTTATGAACTTTTATGCCTGGAATCTTGCCCCGATCCTTCTTCTGCCTGGTAGCCAACTTGTCATCTGAATCCCGTCTCTTAAGCCTTCCCTGGTGCTGTCAGGCACAGCATCCTACAGCCTCGTTGAACTTGTCTCCGTTACTGGCAGCGATCCTGTTATAGTTTGCATGTGCCTCATCCTCTAGCTGGAGTCAGAATGCACCGAGAGCAAGAGGTTGATGGATTCGTTTTATATTTCCAACGTCCAGCTCAGTGCCCGGCACAGAGAAAGTCCAGTGTCCTTTAGTTGAACGGAATTTTTTAAATCAGCAAGTATTTATTAATCTTCTGTTAATGGGCTCGGTGGGCGCTAGGCTCTGTGCTACATTAAGAGAAGTGTAAGTTGAAAACCTTGCACAGTTGAAGTCCTGAGTAAATACCCCTTGAAGGTAGAGGGAGGAAGAAAGGGAGAGACCTCATTTCTGTTGCAGTGTCAGGACCGCATGGCAGGGCCACGCCGATACCTAAGTCCCCCCGTGAGACTCAATCCCTGAACTGACACGTACACACAGAGCACCTGCTAGATCTTTCCATCTTGATGGCCCATATTCCAGAGAGGAACACAGGCAGCTGGAGACGAGGCTTGAGAACCTTTAGGCTGGTTGCGCAGGGTGGAGCACGGACAGCGCCAAGTGAGTGAACATATCAGAAATCCGTCCTCTTTTCCCGGCTCAGCGTGCCTCTCAGGTCTGGGAGAGAGAGCTGGGGGCTGTTGGTTGTAGTGTGTGCAGTCCTGACGCTGCTGACTGTGATCCTCCGGGAATGAGGGGCCGCCGCTTGCTCTCTGCCTCACCCGTCTGCTCACTGGGTGGCGGAGATGACCCGAGAGCAGGGCAGCTTGCGAGCTTTCTGCGAAGTCTGGGATTGCCCTTCCAGGAAAAGGGAGGGATCTGACCCTTCCGTCCGTCAACTCCTCAGCCGTCTTCTCCAGATCGCTGTTCTCTTCCACACTTTACCTGGGGGGTGATCTCTCTGGAGCTCTAGTTCACTCCCAGTGGGTTGCCCTGGGGGCTAAAGCAGCGAGAAAACTGAAGGTACCACAGGACTAGAAAAGCAGCCCCAGGTCCTGTCATATGGATGGTATGACAGCTTCCACATTTCCATTTACAGTGGAGAGCTCAGTGCTGTGTCCTTAAAGACAAGGCCGTCAGGGGAGTATGTTAGAGTTAGGAACAACCTGACGCGTGTGAGATGGACCAGTCTGGAGAAGCCAGGTATGCTCAGGTACAAGCAGACACACCTGGGCCTTCCATAGGGGCCCAGGTGACTCCTTTTCTCCCTACGCTTGTTGCCATTGACAGACAGACAGGTGGGATTGGGGGCCTCAGGGTAGGTGAGAACTTGCAACTTCCCGATCCCAGCCAGACCCCAGCCAGGGCTCTTTTACAGTTCCCCCCAAACTGTCATCTGCCAGCAGCTCTCTTTCCCAGAGCTGCCCTGCAGCTGCCCGCCAGCCCTCCTGGCCTTGGGCTCTTCCTGGCTGTAGGTGGGGCCGTCTCCATGGTGCCTGACCCCCAGGCCCTTCTGTCCTCTCAGGGTGTCCTAGGTTTCCCTTGCCTTCTAGACAGGCTCCACAAGGGGTTGTGTGGCAGGCAGGTCGGGCGCTGTTGCAGGGATGCTCCTCTGAGCCGCATTGGGCAGCAGCAAAGCCTAGGGCCCTGTGTGCCCAGTGAAAAGACACATTCATGAAGCTGCTGGCGTGCGGGTAGCCGCAAAGCGCACGCCTTCTTCAGAACCCTCAAATCATACACCTCACACCCGGATGACGTGGTGCCGCCCGCGTTCCTCCCACTGTCACTCCCCTGGCCCAGCCTCTCCACTGCCAAGGCCATTGATGGAAGGGCCATTTCCTCCTCTCTCTCCCTTCCGGCCTTACCAGACCCGAGGGTAAGCTTACTCTTCCGGGAGCAGGGGAACCTGGGCCTAGCCCTGGTGGGCGCTGGGTGCCTGAGCATCAGGACAAGCAGTCTAATCTTGGGATTCCCTCCCTTTCGGTCCTGCGAGGCATTACAGTCCTAGTTCTAGCACCCTCCTTATGGACACATTTTCCAACCTCTGTGACTACATTAGGGCCGTCAGTCATTGGTTTCACTTGCGTTGCTTAAAAGTTGACCTGCCTACGAGGAAAGTTTCAGGACGCATTCCTTAAGGAGCTGTTGAAATAGAAATAGGAATGAAGTAACAAGTGCCCATGAAATTGTGTGTAGGGGGGCATCCCCCAGCAGGAGTTACCGTGTTTTCCAAACCCTAACTTGTGACATGTCATCTGATAAAGGACTTCTCAGTGTTTTTCGTTTATGTGGCAAGGCTTACAAAAGGTTGCGCTGGTATATTTTAACAACCTAGCGCTTGTTAAAAATAAAATTGCGTGAGATCAGGCCTGTTGCAGAATAGCTTTCCTGCCCCCCAGCCTTCCAGCGTGGCCAAGGTGACACTCAGTGACCGAAGACACCACACTGTGGGTCTCCTCTGTACTTCCTTCATTTTTTATGACCCTTGGCTGGTATTGAGAAGGACCAGTGAGTCTGTTTGTCTTTCTTCTGGATAAAAGTTGCAAAAAGGACACTTAAGCCTTCTGCTTCAGGGCAGAATCCGATCACGCGCTGAGATCAGGAAGAAATTTCCCCCCTGTGGTATCAGATTGCACAGTTGCCCAGCCAGGTGTGCGCGCTCTGTTAAACACACCCAGGAGCACACGCCTCCTTACTGGCCATCTTCAGAGCAGGATGTTGGACTCCTTGGCCAGCAGCCTGATTCCTTTGGCGCGTCCTGCGCTCTAAGATGGCAGGCAGCTGCCCCGGGTGCTCCTGAACTTGGCTTTCCTCCAGCTGTACTGGACTGACCTCAGGGCCGTGTCTTCAGACCCCCAGAACTCTTTGCAACTCTCACTTTGCAATTGGGTCTAAGTATATACACACCCACTCACGTGTGCACGTGGACGCACGCGCACTCACACACACACACACACACACACACACCCATATTCATCTTTAAAGAGTTTTGAAAAAAAAATGAGTTTTGCATAAATTCACTTCCCTTTCCTGAGCTTTACTTCGGTTCCGACACCACATCAAACCCACACACATTCCCAGAGCATCAAAATGCTGTTCACAGTTAATAGTCGAGTTCTTTAAGGCTTGCAGGGGCCAATCTCAAGCTTGTGCTGTAAGTGACTTCGAAGTCTGATCTAAAAGAAGTTGGGGGGTGGGGAGAGATGTACTTTTTCTTTTTTTTCGGTCAGGCCCCGGCTGTACAGCCTCTTGTGCAATAGGGTAATTACCCGCGATTCCCAGGCTGGCCGGCCTGCGTTTTCTTCCTTTGCGTCTCTATCTCCTGGGGCGCAGTACTTCCTTCTGTCTCTATTATTAGCCAACTTAACTTTCCCGTTCAGTTCCCGGGTTCCTTCTCATCCTCCCCCAGTCTTTCTTTTCCCTGTAAAGTTATTTTGGGGAGCACTTCCCATGTTCGGTTCAGATGCGAGCCTTCTTTTTCTTTATCAAGATAACATTTTCTCCTTCATTTCATCATGCATTCATTCATATTCCCAGAGTAGAAACCCTCACCCTCCAGCACATAATGTGCGGTTTGTGAACCTTTAAAACAGTGTGTGCTGACGTTGAGTTCTCCAAAAACAGGTTTGCTCCATCCCAGGACTGGGCACTCTGGTACCCCTGGTGGCCTCTGGCTTATCTTCACTCTCTCTTGCCCTTCTCTTTGTTCTTTGATGATTCTGCCCAAATCATGTTCCTTCCCCAAATTACTGTTTTTTGGGTTTTTTCCCAAATTACTGTTTTCTTTATTTTATTATTTTTTAAAGCTGAGATATAGTTGCTATACAATATTGTTAAACGTGTACAATATAGTGATTCACAATTTTTAGAGGCTATTTCATTTATAGTTATTGTAAAATATTTCCTATATTCCCCATGCTGTACGATATATCCTTGTAACTTACTTTATACTTAATAGGTTGTACCTCTGAGTCCCCTACCCCTATTGTGCCCCTCCCCCTTCCCTCTCCCCACTGGTCACCACTAGTTTGTTCTCTATATATCTGTGAGTCTATTGCTTTTTTTTTAATATTCACTAGTTTGTTGTATCTTTTTAGATCCCACATACAAGAGATACCGTATAGTATTTATCTTTCTCTGTCTGACTTATTTCACTTAGCACAATGCCGTCTAAGTCCATCCATGTTGCTGCAAATGGCAAAGTTTTACTCCTTATGACTGAGTAGTATTCCATTGTGTGTATATGTGTGTGTGTGTATATATACACACCACATCTTCTTCATCCATGCATCTGTTGATGGACACTTAGGCTGCTTCCGTGTCTTGTCTTGGCAATTGTAAATAATGCTGCTGAGAACATTGGGGTGCACGTATCTTTTCGAGTTAGTATTTCCATTTTTTTGGCATGTGTATCCAGGAGCGGAATTGCTGGGTCATATGGTAGTTCTGTTTTTAGTTTTTTGAGAAACCTCCATACTGTTTTCCATAGTGGCTGCATCAATTTACATTCCCACCAACAGTGTATAAGGGTTCCCTTTTCTCCACATCCTGCCAACATTTGTTATTTGTGTTCCTTTTGATGATAGGCACTTTGACAGCTGTGAGGTGATAGGCCATTGTCCCAAATTACTGTTTTAGTACTTGTTCATCTTGGTTTGTTCATTTTGTAGTTTATCGTTTCCTTTTTCCCTTTAAGTTTGTCATATTCTTTGGGGTATGCTGGTATTCCTTCCTATTAGTTAGAGATTATTATACCAGTTTTCATTACCTAAATTTGCTAAATGGACATAATAGTATTTGGTATTTATATCAAGCAAGCCCTTTGGAAATAGGGGAAGGAAAGTAGGTTTTAGGCAGCTTTTGGTATAGTGATAATTCCAAATTTATAATAATTGAGAAATAGTTCATGTAATTCTTACAGAGGAGAAGCTTGAAAGTTACTCTTTTTGTAATTTATGTGGATCTCATTCAGTTTGGGTAAGAAACCCAGTTTAAATGTATGAGTTTTTTCATTAATGGCCTTAGAAATTATTATAATTATTGCTTTAATTTCAGCAGCTAATAATTAATCTTTGTATGTTAAGAGTTTTAATGTTGGTGATATATTACTGTAGGGTATTAGCCTATGGGGAATTATAATTTTCTCATTTTATAGTAGAGTTTATGGTGCACAATGTGCTGCATGTAAGTAGTAGAACTGCATTTCCTTAAATGGGCTTTCCTTGTCAGACTTTTACTGAAGTAGCCATATTCTCTGACATTTTATTACCACCCATTTGTAAGATTTTTCGGTATAAGCGTAGTTTCAACATACACTGTTCTGGGAATAGAGGGAAAGAGTTGAGGGAATTCTGTTTGAGTCATACCCCACCAAAGAGCAACCTCATTTTAGTAATGAAAGCAGAGAAGTTCTCACTCTTCTGAAAATGTGGGGAGAAGATTTAGGGAGGTGGCTTATAGGCTCAGTTTTAAGACCAGGCCAGCTATACGTACTAATTCCCTCTTTGTAAATGAGAAGTAAAGCTTGAATATGGTTTGGTGGTCGGTGAAATTTCCTTCCACTTAAAGCATGACACTGCCATAAGTATTAACGCCTTGAAACTTGCCTGGTAGGGTTTAAAATGTTCTGACTGCCGAGCACTTGTCGTTCGGAAGATGGTCATTAGAATTAGGGTTTAGACACTTAGAGCTACAGCTTTGAGGAGTTTCAGACAAGACTCAAACTAGAACCCAGGTCTTCTGACTCCCTGCCAGCTTCCTGATTTCTAACTCAGTAGGTGGTTTTATTTTAGAAGTATTTTCTAAATAACAGATCAGTTGAAGTCAAATCACTCTACTTAGTGGGAAAACTTTTTTAAATCAACCAGGTGAACAGAGTGAATATGTCTCCTTTTCAGTTGGGTGTTTTTGGTCATGTGAAGAAAACCGCAAACTCAGAAGGTCTTCATGTTTGGATTAAAAAAAAAAACTCAAAGCGATTAAGGATGGTGGAGTGGGAAGTAGACCTTATACATAACACACCATCTGCTCCCCTGTCCGGCTGCCTGCACTCCTGCTGGGTGTTTCAGGGCTCATTTTAAGGCGAGAGGTTGGTTCCAGCCCCCTGACCACTCTGTTTCCTTCCGCTAAAAAAACCTGTGATCCTGAGTTTTTAATTTTATAATGTACTTCGACTGTGAAAAGAAACCAACTCCCGGCCCAAACTGAATGGCCTCCGAGATCCCGTTAAGCAACCAATACTCTGAACACCACTATGTGAAAATGCTTTCCTAGGATGAGCTCAAAGCGTTGCATCCTCCAAATAAAATCTATCTGCTCGCACTTAAGATTGTTCAAAGGCAGATGGTAGGCAATTGAAACAGAGAGGCAAGCTGGCAGAAGGAAAAACAAAACCACAAATATCTGTACGTGAAGGTGATCTACGTGCTTGCCAGCCCCCCTCCTAACTTCGTTAACACAGCAGTGTAGCAATTAAATAACACGGCAGCTCAGACTCATATGGCTAATACAGTTGCCCTCCGTTAATGGGGTGAAACAAAGCTTGCATGTGATAGACAGTGCTACTCACCGAAAGGCAGAGCCAAAGCAGAGTTGAAGAGGGAATCGGCACAAGAGCCCACACGCCATGCCACCCGTGGCAGACGGCCACCTTACTGAAACCTCGGTGACCCTCACCACGTGTAATTGGGGTCCCCGGTATGAAATGTTTGCCCTTCAGAGTTGCCACGTCTTCAGGAAAGGGACCACCCAGCAGTACTGAGCTCCGGATTGGAGTGAGGGAAGGAAGGTGCTGAGCCAAGTGCCCTGGAACATCAGAAGCCCCCACTGCAGTTGCCGTGTGGGAAACCCCAGGTCCTCCCGGGATGAATGCAGTTGCCATCTCACTGCCCGGGAAGACCGCGTGATGATGAGAAAGCCCTTTGCGAATCCCTCAGCCTTTTCCCTGTTGGGAGGATGCTCCGGGCTCTAAAACCCGGCCTTCCTCACTAACCTGGAACTTGAACATTCAGTGACAGAAGGGAAGGGAGAGCATCTCAGTTGCTGGAGCTGGTACTTGTGAGCGGCTCTCCTGCAGCCCATTCGTGGCCCTGGTGGTGTCAGGCCCGGGTGTTCTCAGGGCGTGGGCCAGGCTGCGAGGGGGCAGCGCTCTGAGGCGGTGGGAGGGCTGAGCGAGGAGGGGGTGTGTGGCTTTCTTCTGCGAGAAACAGTCTGGGGACGTCTGTGAGATGGCTCTGGAGAGTGGGCTGAGGCAGGAGGGGAGAGGTCACGTGCAAGCAGAATGAAAGAAGGGCTCTCGTGGCATCCAGAGGAAGGTAGTCAGGGAATTAAACCTTTTGCTGCCTGAGTAACTGAGGGACAGCTCAGAAGAGTTCTACGTGTGCAAAGGCAGCAAAGCCAGGTCTAAACCTTGAACTTCTTAGTCATACAGAGTTCACATAGGAGGTGCCTGAGGAGCAGTGATGTTGGATAAAAGATTGCATTCCTTCACAAATCAGCGTTTTGTCCTCCCAAGCCCTCCCCATTTTATAGTTGTAGTTGTTCCAAATACATCGGTTTTGTCTCTTACATAAGAGGACTGGTCTGATTTTTATTGCCGGATTCCATTTTCAGTTGTTTTCGTGACTAATGGTCCCGCGTTTGATCCTGGCCCGAAATTGCCGGTGTCTGTTGTTGCAGTGATCTTTCCTCTCCCCCGACCAGCCCGGTCAGACTCTGGCCCGTGGTCTCCAAACTGGGGTTTGGCAGTGATTCACGACTGTTGTGAGTGCAGTTCAGTAATAGAGCTCAGGAATGGAGCGGCTGGCTCGTGGAATTTGGTTGGAGCAGGTGTCATTTTTATTCCTCTGCCAATGCAAATGTATCCCAGAGACTTTTCCTTTACCCAGAAAGAATGACCTCCGTACCCGCTTCCCCTGAAAGGTACAAGGTAACGGTAACGCACATGTGACGCGTTGGCTGGCGTTTACCTTGGGGACAGCAGACGTCCCCGCCGCCCCCCAGGCAGGACAATGTGCGGAATCCAGCAAACAATAAAGGGCTTGAGCTCGCGTGGCCAGATCGTTAGCTTCCTTCCTTTTTTGCCTAGATTTTTGGGAAGTCTTTGCTTGCGAGCTGCACAGGCCCTGGGACATCACGATGTAAAATGCCAGAGGATGTGCAAATGGGCGTGTGGGGGAAGAGGGAAAGCAGGAATTCTGGGCCAGGGAGCAGATGGCCGGCCGGTGACCCAAGAAGGGAAGCTCAGGCTTTTAAAGTGGAAAAAGAAAAAGTAATACTTTGTTTCACGAGTGATTTTCATTAAGTAGCACCGTAGCTCCATGTTGGAAGATTCCAGAAGCTGTTGGTCACAGCGAGCCTGTCTTTAAGGGTTTGTGATCCAAAGGGGTGACAGTCTCTTTCGTGTCATGAAGATGCGCAGAAAACAGAAAATGGAAGCACCCTTGGCTCGGCACCATCTGGAGCTCTGCTAAAATGTGTCCTGTGGCTCGGGACTTAGGGGATTTTGGGGGGTTTGTTTCTGGTGTTTTCCCCACGATGACCGGGTTGTGCAACACTGCACTTGGGAGGCAGCTGCTTCCTGCTTCTCTTTTCCAGGAGAGCGTCAATGTCTATCTCCCGGCCTGATGATGGAGGCGAGGGATGAGGAAGGAGACAGCTCGGCCTCTGCTCTCTCACTGCTCCCCTGTCCTCCAGGAGCTGGGAACGGGGTGCTGGGACTCAGGAGGCCGGGGGGCTGTGTGTCCTTGCCTTGCCGAGGGCCATACAGAGCCTGGCGGTGGTGTGATGGAGGCCACGGCCCGACTAATGTTGGAGGGAAGCTGCAGCCCCTCGGTCAACACTTATCGAAGGAATCAAAGGCATCCTGGGCTGTGTAGGTCCACCCAGTCCCCCCTCCAGCTCCTGGGGCAGGACTTGCCTCTCTGTGGGCATATATTTATTTACAGTTACAGACCTAGCGGTAGCCACAGAGGTGAGCCTAGTTTTCCAACCCACACAAGTTTATTACTATAAGGAACAATAACACAGGAATGTTTTCTTAAGGTATGCTGTTGCCCCAGAGCACCTGTAGCTCCTGGGTATTTTTGGCTTGATCTCAGAATTAACCAGAAAGCATTCAGCAGGGACCTCGTAGAGATTGCCATTTGTACTTCTGCTACAAAGGGCGAAAATGAAGCAAGTGATCCAACAGAAAAAGCCCTTGGAAGTCCTTTAGTGATGCTAACACGTATTTGAAAACTATTATATGTCACCGAGCGGGGGCATCTATGCAGTCAGTCCTTTGGAAAATGCACTCTCCCAAACTTCATGATACGGCCCTTCAAGTCAGTGCAGAGTGTACATTCAGAGGAAATGTCAATTTGAAGCTCAGACATGGGCTTTCCCCTCCCCTTTCCAGAAAAACATACTTAAGGAGGAGTTAAGTGTACCTAGAAATTGGTAAATGAAACAATACTGTAAAGAAAAAGCCATTGAAGGTGAGTTGAATGTTCCTATCTTGTTCCTTGCGCTGTGTTTCTGGCCACAGTCTATGGCCACTACTTGCTTGTCCATGTCGCTCACTTTCCTCGTTAGTTTGGAAGGGACCCAGGCTGGGCGATGGCTCTGGAGATGATGGCAAGCAGTCACTGGGGCTGGGAGCTGCCAAGTGAGGCAGAGTGATGGGGCATGCAAGCTTCATGCATTTTTCTTGGCCTACGACGCCCACCGCGTGGTCTGTCCCCGCCCCTCCCCTCTTTTCTGAGACTTGCTTTACCCACACCAGCTCCTGAGGATTCTACACAGATACCATCCTCTCCTCTCCTGGCCTTTGCACATGCCATTCATCTTCCGGAAACACTCCTCCCATCTTTCTTCTCCCGACTGACTACTCATCCTCAGGTCTCACCTCCAGGAGACTCTTCCTGGCCCCTGGAGTCTGGGTGAGATGTCCTGCTCAGTGCACCCATTTTGAAATTTCTATCACCTGGTCTTGGAATTGCCTGTTTATATCCATCTACGTGACAATAAGCCCATCAAGTCAGGGCCCCCCCGGGTTTGTGTCTGTGACCACAGTGCTGGACGTTGAGTTGGCCCCCAGAAACACCTGTTGACGGAAGGGACGTGTAGAAAACAGAATCTGATCTTTGATTGGTTCTGTATGTAGCTCAGTGTCTGATGCTCTTCAGATCCCGATACTTCCTATCAGGCTCTGCAGGACTGTTTGCTGAGCGGATCTGCAGTGTTGTCAGATGTAGTCAGGTCGTTACAAGTTTGTTTATGCAGAGGACAACATGGAGTTTTTTATTTTTAGTTGTGAATTCAGAATCTTGAGTTATACATGAGCTGTGGTGGGTTTTTTTAAATGGACTCTCTGCTTACCGTTAAATCCAAACCAAATCATCTAAAGGAAGGTCTCCCTTATCATTCGCTCCTTCCTGCAAAGACACTGCGGTTCCCTGGATGTGCCTGTGAGACAGGAAAAGCCTTCACAGATCAATTCTAGTTGCTGCCTCTGGAAAAGGTGAGGAAGATAGATGGGTCTGGCTTTTGAGGAACCTTTCCCCTCTCCCTCCCTCCCTCCCTCCCTCCCTCTCTCCCTCTCTGTCTCCCTCCCTCCCTCCCTCCCTCTCTCCCTCTCTCTCTCTCTCTCTCTCTCTCTCTCTCTCTCTCTCTCTGCCACTAATTACAAAGCTGAACTGAACTCCTGCTGAGAATCCAAGTTCTTTCCTGACTCTAAATAAGACAATATAGATGGCACGTGCATATCAGGACTCTTTGGAAATATACTTACATACATACACGCATACATGCACACACAACACACACAGCCTTTGGCCTGACATGATGGCCCTACGTGAAGACCTGTCCTTGTTTCCTAAGCAGTTGGCCTGCTATGTGATGTTTATGTGACTCTTTCTTGGTTGGTTTATTGGGATATAGCTAAAATAACATGAGAGATAGGGTCCAATGACATGGATTAATTGGACAAATACGAACTGAGGACCTGTGATAGCCAGGATACTATTGGAATTGCCACGGTGAAGACAGGCCTCCGATTCAACAGGCTGGGTGTGTAATGGGGTCAGGCTAGTGCCACTCTGTAACTTTAGGGGCAAGTCATTTATCCTCTTTAAATTTCCCGTTTCTTCACTGTACAGTGAGGGTAGCAGCACCTGCTTTATAGGGCTGCTAAGAGCACCTGCCGTGTTAACGTTGGTCACACCCCACCTGACGAGCCTCTGTTCATCCTCGACGTCTCTCAGGCCCTCCGACCTCCCAAGGCAGAGCTTTGTGCTCCAGCTCTCCCTGGTCCCTCGGGCAGGCAGCTGTGGCCCTTAACCCCTCGCTGTGGCGTCCTTTGCTTTGGTGCCTGCACCTGGGCCAGACTCTTCCGGATGAAGGGCTGCAGTGTACCCATCTCTATAATCCGGGGCCCTCGGGGTGTCTAGCACATGGCACTTAAAAATTTTTTTTACTTTATTGAAATATAGTTGATTTAGAATTGTGTTGTGTTAGTTTCTGGTGTACAGCAAAGTGACTCAGTTATACATGTACATATATTCATTCTTTTTTAGATTCTTTTCTCATATAGGTTATCCCAGAATATTGGGTTGAGTTCCCTGTGCTATACAGTAGGTCCTTGTTGGTTATCTATCTTATATATAGTGTGTGTGTATGTTTTACGTATATATATATATATTTTTTTCGTATTCTTTTCCATGATGGTTTATCACAGGATATTGAGTATAGTTCCCTGTGCTCTACAGTAGGGCCTTGTTGTTTATCTGTTCTATATATACTAGTTTGCATCTGCTAACCCCAAACTCCCAACCATCCCTCCCTCCCCCTTGGCAACCACTGGTCTGTTTTCTATGTCTGTGAGTCTGTTTCGTAGGTAAGTTCATTTGTGTCATGTTTTAGAATCCACATATAAGTGATACCGTATGGTATTTGTCTTTCTCTTTCTGACTTCACTTAGTATGATATCTCTAGGTCCATCCATGTTGCTGCAAATGGCAGTATTTCATTCTTTTTTATGGCTGAGTAATATTCCATTGTATATATGTACCACGTCTTTATTCACCTGTCGATGGACATTTAGGTTGTTTCCATGTCTTGGCTGTTGTAAATAGTAGCACATGGTACTTGATGTGTGTTTGCTGCTGAATAAATTAAAGAACAAAGCTTATGAATGACCAGGTACCACACATATCATATTATGATTCTAAGAACTTTGGGCAAGAAAATAGAACAAAAAGGGAGAGTGCTTTGAGGCCCTGGAGAACTGCAAGGAGAGCCTGGCCTACCCACTGTTATTACAAGGCTGTAAATGTGTGATGCTTTCTACCATCGATGCTGATGTTTGATCAGACATCAAGGCAAAGAAACCCCCTGAGGTTAGGGCGGAAGTGTACTGAGTGCTTAACCTACAGGTTAGCCACATGGCTTCTAGCTAACGAGACTCGCAGGTCTAGGTGGTTGACGAGGAGAGGCTCGTTTTGGTCTTCTTATGCCATGTTCTCCCCAGCTCACATGCCGGCACCTTCTTCCTCCAGTTTCCTCTCATCTCGCAGAAGGAAGTGCGTTTCTCCTAGTCGCCTTTTTTCCACTCTGACTATACCCCTTTTTTGTTGTTGTTGTCCATATAAGCTAGAGCATTAATATGATTATTAATAACATTTGCGTTGAAAAGAAAATGTTCTTCTCCATTGTGGGATATGTGTGTAAAATCTTCAACATGGTCTGAACGTGCAGGAAATTAAGGGGTAAGAACGTTTGGGAAAAGATCGTGTCTTGAAGGATTACTTTTTCTCTCTACCCATCTCTTTGGCTCTCAGCATTGAAATCATGGTAAGGTCAGATGGTTGTGTGAAAAGAAGAGCCAATCAGCAGTGTGTGCAGTGTTCTAGGTAGAGTAAGTTCTTAGCGATTGATGGACGGATGGACAGACGGACATGGTTTTAAGAACATTCCTTCTTGAGTAAAGCTTGGTAATTCTCCCCAGTCTCCTTCCGTCCCTTCCCTGGTTTCTGCAAACTGGGGCCATGGAGTGATCTCCTTTCACTCTTTGCAGGGCTGCTGCAAAATTCACTTAGGGGATGTTAAATGATCTTGATGTCTCTCCAGTCTATAAATAAACCTTTTTTTAAATGGGGCCATCACGGGATTTGACTGTATTTATTTTTGTCGCTCTCTCATTCTTCTCTCCACTCACAGGGAACTGGCACATTTAGGAAGAATTTCCCTCATTGGTAACATTCAATGATTTGTGTCTTTCATAGGCCATTGTCTCTCTCCCGATATCAGAGCCAGAGGAACAGGCAGTTCTGTACTTTCAAGCATGCTAGTTCTAGGGTCTGTGAGCGGTCTAGGGGAGGAATCACGCTCCGACTGGCATCCATCATTGTGGCGTCCTCTGGGTCTCACACAGCTTCTCATCATATTACTCTTCTTGAGTTTACACGTCTCTTGATTTCATTTTCCTTTGCCATCACGATGTAGTGGGACTAGCACTTGGCTGGGAATTAGGACGAGCTGTGTCTTTGGGTCAGACAGTGTTTCTGGTTGGTAGTTTTTTCCTCTGTAGAAGTTGAGACATCCAGCTTGATAGCTTCTGAACGCTGAAAGGATGCAGGCGGGATTTCAATCTGTCATATCTTATGCTTTCTGGGAGCATTTTGCTCAGCCATGTGAGTGATTCAAAAAAATCTGTGTTCCCATGAGAAACAAAGGGAACTCTGCCGGCCCCTTCAGGTGATAGCTGCTAAAAACAAAAACCCTACAGTTGTTGGGGGCAATCAGTGTATTCCAGCTCTATTGATAAAAATCTAGAAACCAAATGGCAAAGTTGACCCATGCCTATCATTTAACATCCTCAATGTTTACATTTTCCTTATTTCTAAATGACTTCTGATGCTGGAGTATTTTGCGTCCTTCGTTTTTGATTGCAGACCCCTCTCCCCCTTAGTGCTGACGCTACAGCTAAAGCTGACCTCATCCCAGAAGTCGAAGTCCATGTCCAGCTGAGCCAGGGACTGCGTCAGGGCAAGCACCTCGCATATAATTTGACTCAGCTGAACACATTGATTTTCTTGCAGCCAGGGATTAACTCCCTCCATGGAAGACTCACATGAGGGGAAGAACAGACAGCAAAGTATTTGTTAAAATGATGGACTGTCCTTATTTCGCCTTCCAGCAGCAAAGCAATCTACTTGGAAACTAATTAGAGCATTTCCCCAACGGTGTTGATGATCCACTTCTCCTGGCTGTAATCTGAACACTCCCGGGGTCTCCTAGACAGTCCTGCCTGTGTCAGGACCCAGCTGTCGACCGGGCCCCCATCCCTCCATCTTTCAGCCCATCTCCCTCGAGGAGGAGAAGGTGGAGAGAGGCCCATTCCTTCAAGTGACTCTGAGACCTTTTCTTTTAGGCTTGTTGTTTCAGAAGATTTTTCACTCCTCTGCGATGCTCCTTTCTGCATCTTTCCTTTTGGATCCCAGGGTGGACAAGGGAAATGTGCATCGTCGTTAATATCATATAGAGAGAGTTAGGAGATCTCAGGGTCCTCCGGTTCTGGTCCACACTTCCTGGAGGCACAGGAGCGAGCTGACCTTTTCTGGGGAAGCCCACGGGACCAGCCTCTCTTCTCTGCATCCCACTGAGTCTAGACTGCATTGCTTTGTAATGTGGCAAGCTTGCTTTCCACGTGGAAGGAGGATAAGGGTGATCTTTGTCATGCTGAGGCAGCGCTAAGGCATGTGCATCTGGGTTCATAGCAGATGAAGCACCACCAAGGGCATTGGGTTTCTTTGTTTTTCAGGATAATTTTCGTGTGGCTCATGTATTGAGGAGCAGACACGCCCCCCCCCCTTTTCTTTCGGTTACAGTTCTTTCTGTTACTTTCTTTCTGCTAAAGATTTGGCTTCTGGGCCTTAGATAGTCACTTACATTGTTACAGTTAGCTGTTAACACTTTTTAGCCAACTTTATGCCCCTTTCTGGTGGGTTTCTGGTATTTTTTTGTTTTCACACATCATAAACCACCAAGTCCAGTGAGTTGCATGGGATGATGCCGAAAATCAAGAGGTAAGACTGAAGTTAGGAATGAAGTTCCTGACTATAAGTTCGACGTTCATTCTCGCCACTGGCTAAAGGCTTCAGACCATAGTTCAGTGAGCAAATCTATACAGCATATATATGTACATTTTTTGCATTGATCATCAAGGCTAGCACTTTTTTTTTTTTTCCGGTACGCGGGCCTCTCACTGTTGTGGCCTCTCCCGTTGCGGAGCACAGGCTCCGGACGCGCGCAGGCTCAGCGGCCATGGCTCACGGGCCCAGCCCCTCCGCGGCATGTGGGATCTTCCCGGACCGGGGCACGAACCCGTGTCCCCTGCATCGGCAGGCAGACTCTCAACCACTGCGCCACCAGGGAAGCCCAAGGCTAGCACTTTTAATTTAAAGATTCTGCCTTGATTAGGTTCAATTTACTAGACATAAACTCATGAAATTTGTTTGACTTTCTACCAGACCGTTTTCACTTCACATTTCACAGATAACACACAGACTTCGCCACACTCTTCGTACTAGTGCCTACATTATAAATAAGATATTTAAATTATAATGCAACTAAAGTAAAATAAAAATGTAAAAGGAACACTAATAAATGAATTTACTCATCCTTTCTCGAGAAATTCATTTATTCATTTATTAATTCATTTATTGATCTGTTTTTAGCCATGATGCATCTACCAGTAGACTGTCACTGGCTAATTTATATATAGGTTCAGAATACTAGGAATGGAAAGAGCAAAGGGGGATCAGCTTTCCCTTCAGACTTCTTTGTAAGTCTGGCTGTTCCATTCTGTAACTCTCATGCCTCAAAGAACTGAGGGCAGACCAAGAACCTGAGTTTAAAGTTTGTTTTCCTAGAAATGTCATCAGAATGTAAACTCAGAAACAGACTGCCCACAGAGGAATCCCCTCAGGAACTGTTGTTACTTTTTCCCTGATGTTACCGGTTTTCTTGTAGGATTCCACGTAATAGTAGGTACTCCGTAAAGTTGCCTCCCAAACTTCCGTGTTTAGTTCCTCTTTCCAAGCGGCGTTTGATTCATTACTGTGCAAACATGGGCATAAAGAAAGCCTGACCTGCCTAAACACTGTGTTGCAAAATTAATTGATAGTTAATTCCTCAGATGCATGTTGCCACATGGACAGAGAATTAGGATGGTGGTTTGTCACGGACATTGACAGTGGAGTCAGAGTGATTCAAGGGAGTTGGCCCTGCATGTGAGAAGTTTTAGGAACAGCATGACCAGTTAATTTCACTTATTTTCCTATTAGTATTTGCCCAAGATGAATGTAAACCTCGTGTATATCTAAGAGTTCTTTCGATAAGTACAAAATAATTGTGATACATTCTTTTTTCTTAGTGGTAGATAAATCAGTGAGTCATAGATGGATTCTCATCTGTGGTTTGCTTTGACTCATTGCTAATTTGATAAACTAAATGAGCATCTGATTTTATTTAGCTTTAAAAAAATTCTTTGTGTTTTTTTTTTCCTTTCACATTTTACTTAGGCTTTCTCTACCCTAAGATCAAATAAATATGCAATTAAGTATACGGAAGACAACCTGTTTCATTTTTCCATTAAACTTTAAGATTTTATTAACGAAATTTTCACACATATTCCAAAGTTAAGAGAACAGGCCAATGAACTGTATATGCTCATCACTCAGTTTCAACACTGATCAATGCATGACTAATCTTGTTCTTTCTATATCCTATGGCCACCCTTCTCACCTCTTTCCCACCCTATTATTTTGAAGTATAAATCCTCCTGTAACGTCACCTATAAATACTTAAGTGTGGGTCTTTAACAGGCTTTTTTTTTTTTTTAATAAACAAAACGTCATCATCACACCTAACAAAGCTAACGGTAATTCCTTCAAGTTATCGAATATCTGGAGTTCAAATGTGATACCTAGTAGTGTTTTAGGCACTGAGCATACAGCCTATAAAGGTAAGGGCCAGAAGCTTTTAATATCCGTGAGGCAATATTCTAGTGTGAGGAAACAGACACAAAATGAGTAAAATAAAAAGCATTTCTGTGAATGCTGAGTGCTGGGTGATAGGACAGAAAACATGGCCCAGGTGGAGGGCGGGGGGCTTCAGGCACGGTGGTCTGGAGAGGCGTCCTGGGAGCCGAGACGGATGGGTAGCAGGAGCTGGGAACAGCTTCCAGGGCGGGGAGTGTGCAGTTGGCGCGCTAAGAGTGGTGGGGCCTGTGCAAGCTCAGCCAACCAAGCCGACTTGTTTCACCATTAATGCTGGCTTTAGTTGTCATCGTCTGTACTATGTAACTTCTCAGTGCTTCCCTTCTTGGCAAGATAAATAGAAGGAACCAGCCAGACTGCGCTCCTACTGAACTTCGTGATCATTTTCGGCTGATTTGTTTGTCAGTTATGCTTAGTTGCCTCTTGACCTTCCAGAAAAAAAAAAGACACTGAAAATTCAGGCTACTTAAAGACCCTTTGAAATACATAAGGTCCTAAGGGCTCAAATTCTTATCTCTATAATAATAGAGCTCTAATTTCTGCAGGGCAGGTTCCCTCTTGAGATTGGGGCACTTCCTGATTCTGGGTAAAATAAAAGTGACAACTTTTTTTTTTTCTTGTGACTTTTTAATACTTCTTCTTCTTATCTGGGTAAAAACCAGGAAGTGGGAAATGAATGTATAGAAACCAACAATACACACACACACACACACACACACACGTGTGTATTTTCATGTGCACGTGAATATATACGTGGGTAATACGGAGGAGGGAAAGGATGCAGAGGGAAGATGGTCTTTGTCAACTTTGATTTAAATGTAATAGCAAATTAGGGTACATTCTTGTCTTAATCTTTTCTGTAACAAAGATAAAATGGGGTATTATGTTCACATGATTGAACAAAAGTGGATGATTTTAGCATTCTTCTTCTCAGCCATTAAAAGAAGAGTTTGAAAGAAACAGTCTTTACATATACACACAAAGAGTTTGTCAGCCTTTTCTTCAAACACAGCTAGCCACAGTCAGACTAAACATTGGTAGACATTTCATTTAGTCCACAGAGGAGATATTTGTTGATTCACATATTTTCTTTGTATAAGAAAAGCTTCAAGGTTAGTATTCATCACTGAATGTAACCCAAAGTAAAATTCCGTTGTGTTGTAAAACAGCTTAAAATGTTATTTTTGATTTAATCTAGAAAATTCTATCGCCTTCACTCCTGAAAAGGGTTCTCGTATCTTAGGTTTAACCATCAGCTACATTCACGTCTGTGGATAGTTTTGCAATATATGAACTTGTTACTCATCCAAATTTATCTTCTGCCAAACACCAGTGCCCTTGTGTTCCCTGGGGACTAACTATTGGATTTTTCTGCGCAGGACGTGGGGTACCCGTAGTGAGTTAGAGAGTTTATGGTAGATTCAGTTTGTCTTTATTTACTCAACCGCTCTTCCAGGACCTGGAGCTGTCAAAGGCAAACCAGGAAATTATTGTTTACATCTGTCAGGAATTCCTCATTCTCTCTTGTATGAGCTTTCATGCCCTCCAGAGACCATTCTGCATACCTTGATCGTCAAGAGGGGTCCAGGATGTATTGATATTTGGAGTGGTACCTAGATTGTATATCAACAACTTCGTCTGCTGTGATTCTCAATGCTCTGCAGTATCTGTTTTCTTAAAATTTAAGTTTACTTGGCAATTTTTTTTTTTTTAAATAAATTGGGTAGACACGTCTCTGGGAGTTCAACAGTCAAGTTCACGGAGTATGAGAAATCAGCAGATTAAGTGAGCTAATGCACGTGAAGAACTTAGTACAGTTATAGCCAAAGTAGGGCTTAATCAGTATGAGTGTGTTGTTAAATAGCCAGCATTTATTGTGTTCCTGCGTTTAAGACCCTTTCAAACATTGTAGGGAAAGAAAAGCACGTGAGCTGCAGTCTTTACCTTCAAGGAACTTGTAGCCTAATGGAGATAAGACATACGTATAAGAAGATAAGTAGCATCAAAAAGCAGTACGTCATCAATGCCAATTGCGAATGTGTGCTAAAGGGGTTTAAAAGAGGGAGAGAGTTCGTTGCAGTAGAACTAGAATAATGATAATAATGACAGCAGGCACCATTGATCGAGTGCTTCCCGTGTACTCAGTACTGTTTGAGGATTTTACAGGCATTCACTCAGTCTTCATGTCAGCCGTGTGAGATGGGCATTTCTATTCTCATTCCTATTCTACAGGTCAGGAAACTGAGGCACGTTTGCCAACTGGCCTGGCTCACAGGCCAAGGGGATGGTGGGACCCCCATTAAGATTCTGGGCTGCTTCACTCCACAGCCACAGTCTTATCCATACCAGGGTGGTCTAGGGATGCCTGATGAAGGGGGCACCTTTTAGGCAAAGGAAGCAGACCACCTCACAGAAGCAGCCGGTGTAGGCAGGGAAAGAGTGACAGGTGGCGTTTCAGAGGCATATTTAAAAGGCCTTCAATGCAAGTGAAAAGCATTTGGACTTGATGGGAAAAGCAGTTAGAGAACCAGTGAATGAACTTACCAAGAAAATGATCGCCCAGCACCCTGGGAGGATGGCTCTCACAGTGAACACTGGGTGTGTCACAGGGCAACTATTACGCTTTGAGTCTGGCTTTCTGATCATTTCTGCTTCAGTCTTGTGACTGTCCAGTGGTTTATTTGATTTTCCATGAGGCCTTTCTCCCTTGGCCTTGAGGGATCAATAACTACCAGATCTCGGTCCTCAGGCGCTGTGAGCTCCGTGTCCCACTCGTCTGCCCAGCAGCTCGCACAAGGGCTAAGTGCTGGAGGGTAACCTGCCTACTTACCTGGAAGAAGGGAAAGCCCCAGGTGGTGTCACTCCCCCTCTGGGATCCCTTGACTCTTTTCTGGATTTGGGGCCGAAGAATGCAAAACTACATTTCAGAGCAGCCTTAGAAACACGGGAGGATGGTGCGGGCACACGGAGGACCTTCTGGGATAACTGCAGCCCCAGCTGTCCCTCCAAGCCTGGCTCTGGGTCCCCAAGGGCTAATTAGAGGAATCCTTTGTGATCACCTGCTCAGGACTGCGTACATTTACAGAGCAAGGTTACAGGCAGTAGCCACAATTTTCTCTGCCATGCTGATGAATCTAGGATTTAAACAAAGGCTCCAAGCAAACCAAGCTCCCGTTAGATGACGTGGGGCCCCTGGAAATGTGGGAAGGACGGGGAACAAAGGTTACTTACTCCATCTGTCATTCTTTTTAGACAAAGAAAATATGGGATTAAGAAATGTTTTGGTGGGACTTCCCTGGTGGCGCAGTGGTTAAGAATCTGCCTGCCGATGCAGGGGACACGGGTTCGAGCCCTGGTCCGGGAAGATCCCACATGCCACGGAGTAACTAAGCCCGTGCACCACAACTACTGAGCCTGCACTCTAGAGCCCATGAGCCACAACTACTGAGCCTGCGCTCTAGAGCCTGCGAGCCACAACTACTGAGCCTGCGCTCTAGAGCCCGCGAGCCACCGCTACTGAGCCCACGTGCCACAACTACTGAAGCCCGCAGGCCTAGAGCCCGTGCTCTGCAAGAAAGAGAAGCCAACCGCAATGAGAAGCCTGCGCACCACAACGAAGAGTAGCCCCTGCTCGCCGCAACTAGAGAAAAGCCCGCGCGCAGCAGCGAAGACCCAACGCAGCCAAAAATAAATGAATAAATAAATTAATTAATTTTAAAAAATGTTTTGGCAAGATACCACTGAGATTATTTACTGGGAAGGAGGCCCAAGACTCAGGGAAATGTGGGGTGTTTGCTGGGGGTGTGGAAGAACGTTCTAAAGTGTGGAAGTAACGTGAACATCTGTGTCTGGAGGGTGAGGATTACCCTTGTACGGTTTCGTGCTATTAAAGGATCCCCCCCAAAAGCCAACATAAATAGAGGAAGGGACCTGCTGGAAATGTAGGGAATGGACTGCAGTGGTGGGAAGCCGGGGGATGGTTAGCCGTGCTTTGAATATTTAGAGGCACAGCACAGTACGTTTACTTGCCTGTTTTGTTTTTTTTTTAAACCATGGCTAGCTCTTCTCCAGTCTCCTCCAGGAAGAAAACTTTGATTGTTTGCCGTCATCCTGGCATAGAAATGTCCACAGTTATGCTAATGGGCAGGCTTAGGTGAGCAGAGAAGATTTGCCTTTCTGGTTTCAATGTTTCACAGCCTAGCTTTTTATAAAAGAACAAAATAAGCTGCCAGCAACTGAAATTTCAGGTTAGGGGCGTGGTTGGAGGGAGTTCAGAGCAGCAGGCGTTCTTTGCCATGTTTTTTGTGGACACTGGATGCGTATCAGTGTCCTGGCTGACCACGTTTTCCCCTGGGGCGCCCTCCCCAGAATCATTTGTCTCCCACTGGGAGACTCTTCCCTTTCTCCTCGGTTTGTTTCTCAGACTCTGCTGCACCCTTTCTCCAGGGCATGCGGTCCAAACCATCCGAGAGCTTTGTCTGCTTAGTATAAACTTCTAGAAGAAGACAGAACTGATTGATTTTCATGCACAAATACAGTGATGTTCTTGCCAGAAGTTCCATGTACTCAGTGTCACAAACATGAATTTGTGATGCAATTGGGAAAGGGTTAGAATATTCAAAGATGAGGTTAATGCTGGTCCATGAGTGCTGTGTGGTGCCGAGGTAACCCAAGTGTATCTGGCGTTCTCCAGGGCTTGAGTTCCTCCTGCAAATGCTCAGAGGAAACAGAGGGCTCCGAGGACTGACAGTGGGACGTGTAGATGCAAATTTCTTGCCTCTTTACAATCGATAACCTAGGCTGGGGAACACAGACTGGCTGCGGGAAGTCAGCTCGTGCAGAATGGGGCGTGAGCTGGCCTCTCTCTGCCCCCCTCACCCCCTTAACAGGACACCTGTGCATTTTGCATAGACTCAGGCACCGTGCTACGATATTCCTGTAACTTCATTTTTTGTTCTGCTGATGGGCTTTATATGCAAAGAATTGGATTGATCATAATCCTTACTTTATGACACATTATCTTTATATTTTAACTTATTTAAATTAAAATAATAAGTAACCATAAACCCATCTCCTGAAACAAAAGCTAAGCTCTTGAAACTAAACCTACATGTGACTGGACGATGGCTCTCCCCGCATCTTAGTTCCCCTCCTTTCCCTCCCCCAGGTGACCCATCACCTGAACTCTGTGCGCGTCATTTCCTTACTTTCCTTTCTGTATAGTCTCTTTCAACTATATGAGTCCTGAAAAGGACTACATGAAACGTATAAAACGTATGTATCGATACAGATGTGTATTTCATTTTAGTTGTCTGTTAACTTGATAAAAAGGGTATCAGATTATATATAATCTTTGGGGACTTTTTAACTTAATGTTTTTACTGCTGTTGTTCGTCTGCATTGCTCCATGTCAGTGTAGGTCATTGCTTTGTCTGCTCTAGAATGTTCCATCTTGTGATGATACACCATTTAGTCATTCAGTCTCCCGTTGATGGGCACACAGGTCGGTGCTGGGATTTTGGCTACCTCGAACATGTTTGCTATAAATATTCTTGTACATGTAATCAGTTGTCCCTGTGCAAGGGATTACTTTGTGTATCTGACTTCATTTTTTTGAAACCAGCAGTACTGTGAGCTGGAGGAACATTTGTGGGAAGAGAAATCCCCTGCGCTTTTTATTTCAGTTTGGTGTGAAGAAGTAGCACATGAACTTAGAGACAAGACACCGTCTTATTTCTACGTTGTTCCTCCCACCATCTTCCCGGTCCCACCCCGATGCTTGGAACGACTCTGGGCACCCAGCAGGCGCTTTCTTTATCTGTGGCTTCGATGCAGTCAATGCTCGCTGACTTTGTCTTATTTTAAACTCTTTGGAGGTAAAACCGTATCCCTCTGAGACCAGTCTTTTTTGGTGCTTCCGTGTGTCTACTCAAGTCAGTTCTTTGCATTGTTTTCTTTAGCACCTGCCACCAACCAGGCAGGCTCCATCTTAATAAGGCATGCTTCTCGCCCTTAAAGAACGTCTTATCTAGTGGGGAGAGGATGTTTCTATACTGAGCATTTTGATGCCTTATGGCATGTGCTGTAACACTTAGGTCATAGAGGAAAGGAGCTCCCGAGGAGAGAAGGCTTCCGGGGGCGGGAGGGAGAGAGAGTGTCGGATCTGATATTTGGAAAATGAGCGAGAGTTCACAAGATAGACTGGGAAGGAGGGAGGGAAGTTAGAGGCCTGGAGGACATGGCACACTCAGGCCCTGGCAAGCGGTTGGCTTTGACTAGAACGTGCCCCGCTCAGTTAAGCAGAGGCAGATGAGAAATCAAACGTGCTTGTGTTTGGGGAGTGTCTTCAGCTTCGAGAATTGGAGATAGACCCAGGTCATTTCCACTCATGCCCAAGCTCCACCCCACCCCCATGCCAGTCGGCTGGGTCTTTGGTACTTAGTGATGTCCGTCACCCTTCCCCTCACGGCGTATCCAGTTGGCTAAGAGGGCAGGCCTGGGCATGTGGCCAGGGGAGGGGAAGATCCCACTGACCTCTGGTCCCACTCAGCCTGTTTGCTTGGACAGCACATTTCGCCTACGGTAGCGTTCAGTACCAGTCTGGGGTTATGGAGTAGTGTTTTTCTCTCCAGGGATTAGCCCAAGATAACTCCATTGTAGGGGTAACAAAAGCACAGGCTGGGGAGTCAGTCAACGACTTCCGGTATCTTTTAGCCCCAGGACTCTCTCTCTGCCCTCTCTCTGCCCCCAGCGGCTTTCACATACTTGCTTTCTAGTGATGAAGCAGTGGGCTTACTCGCGGCGGTCACTGACCACCTGTTCTCGAAGGCTGGCAAGCAGAGGAAACGGTGATTTGGGGGGGAGAAAGAGCGCCAGAGGGGACTGATGGACAGCAGGGGTCTCTCCTCGGAGAAAACAGCTAGTCCTCTATGACCAGGTCTCCCTCTAACTACACACACACACACACACACACACACACACACACACACACACACACACACACACACACACACACACACACACACACACACACACACACACACACACACACACACACTTGGGGAGGGTGGATGGAGTTGTACCAAATAAAATTTTTATTTGAATGCATGGTGGTAGAGAAGCACCTTTTATTACGCCACGGCATGATGTAGTGGCCTAGTTTGTATTAATTTTTTAAAAATTTATTTATTTTTTTCCCGGTATGCGGGCCTCTCACTGTTGTGGCCTCTCCCGTTGCGGAGCACAGGCTCCGGACGCGCAGGCTCAGCGGCCATGGCTCACGGGCCCAGCCGCTCCGCGGCATGTGGGATCTTCCCAGACCGGGGCACGAACCCATGTCCCCTGCATCGGCAGGCGGACTCTCAACCACCGCGCCACCAGAGAAGCTGTAGTGGCCTAGTTTGGATGCTCTGGGGGAAGTCTTTATTTTAGGTTCACCTTATTAGAGCTGTCATTTTCTTTGTGTTTGTGTACTGACCTAGCACAGTGGTTAAGAACACAGCTTTTAAAGTTCGATGGACCTGCCTGTGTTTGAACTCCATCTCTGCCCCTTTTTAGCTCTGTGACCTTTGGCGTATTATTTAACCTCCGAGGCTCAGTTTCCTCAGCTGAAAAATGGGCCACTAATACTTGGCTCCTACACTGTGTTATTGTGAGGGTTCTATGAGAGGTAATGCACACAAAATATATTACAGTGGTTTCTTTATGGAGTGATTTGAATTTTGGACCCATACGTTGCTTTGGAAGCCAGCTCTGCTAACCACTGTTCCACCAATGCCTCGGCCCATATGTTGCTTTAATAAGAAGATTCAGGGCTTCCCTGGTGGCACAGTGGTTGAGAGTCCGCCTGCCGATGCAGGGGACACGGGTTCATGCCCCGGTCCGGGAAGATCCCACATGCCGCGGAGCGGCTGGGCCCGTGAGCCATGGCTGCTGAGCCTGCGCGTCTGGAGCCTGTGCTCCGCAACGGGAGAGGCCACAGCGGTGAGAGGTCCGCGTACCGCAAAAAAAAAAAAAAAAAAAAAAGAAGATTCAGTCCGTCCTTTTAAGCTGTGCCAGTCAGATGCCCATCTTGAAACCAAGTGGACTGTTTCCTGTAATGTTTAATACATTTTTAATATTATTCAGTGCCGAGGTTAAAAAGGAGGCTGACGATATACAGAGTGGGTGGCTCTCCCTCAGTTTCAAACAGTGGCTACCCACTGTTATTACAAGGTGGCTCTCCCTCAATTTCAAAACAGTGCTTGAAAAATCTCCTCCCCTAAGGAACTTTTCCCAGTGAACACTCTTTTTCCACCTGGTTATTGTCTCTGTGTTTGTTACAGCCTTCTCTCTGCTCTCATATGTTTAGCTCTTCAAAGTCGTAGCAATTTATCCACATGTACTTTGGTGTGTGTTTGTCCCATCTCTCTCTTTAGAAGATGTATTCCTGCTGGTCCATGGGATAAAATATTCTTTTCCTTCCCCACGGAAATGTTATTTTCCCTCTCCTCAGGGAGCTAGGAGACAGTTCCACTCGACATTCATTTTGTGTCCGTATATCACTGTGTTTTTCTTCCCTTAGATCACCATGTGATTAAAAAAATAAAATGGGGGAACGGTCGGGTAAGGATGGTGTACCGCCCATAGCGTACGGCATGTGTAACTTCTGTATACTGGATATTACTGAAATCTGCCAAAAGATATGGAAGACAGGCCCATTTGAGACATCTTGTTTTCTGGCATTTTCCTGCTTGTCAAACTGATCTGTCGTGAACTGAAGGTACATTGTCCTTTCTTTTCAGGACGTTACCAAATCTAACCGCAGTTCAAAGGAAATCATTGTGATTCGAACAGATTCTAATAAATGGAAGTATGGATTTCTCGACCGTATGGGAGTTAAATATTGAAGTGGGGGATATGGACCAACAGGGATAGAACAGGATGGAGAAAGGAGTATGAGGAATAGTGATGGGGGGGGTGGGGCAGGGACCAGCAGACACGGGGGCCATGCTTTCAAGCGATTGGGTCTCTTTCGTGGGGTGTCTTTCGCGGGATGTTAGAATTCTTCCGGCTGGACGCTGGAGTTGCCCTGGGTTCTCTCTGGTTTCAGAAGCACGTTTTGGTTAGAGGCAGAGCTAGGACCAGATCTGGGCTTTTAGAATCCTCGTCCAGGGCTGCTTCCATTAAATGATGCCCTCTCTCCCTTCCCCTTCGCATTGGCAGGTGTGGAGAACCTCTCTAAGGATTTCAGCCAAGCTTCCATGGGATAGAAGTTTCTGTGAAAAGCCACTTTTTTTTTTAATTGATTACAATGTTTATTTACAATGTTGACTTACAAGTTGTTTTACAATGTTGTGTTAGTTTCAGGTGTAGAGCAAAGTGATTCAGTCATATATATAATATATTATATATATAATATATACGTATAATATATATAATATATATAATGTATATATGCATATATATGTACATATATATTTTTCAGGTTATTTTCCTTTATAGGTTATTACAAAATATAGAGTTCCCTGTGCTATATGACACATATATATGTGTTGGTTATCTGTTTTATATATAGTAGTGTATATATGTTAATTCCAACCTCCTGATTTATCCTGGCCCACTTCCCCTTTGGTAACCGTAAGTTTGTTTTCTATGTCTGTGGGTCTATTTCTGTTTTGTATAGAAGTTCATTTGTATCAATTTTTTTTAGATTCTACATGAAAACCCACTTTTAAATCAATTTGTTTTTTTCAGTAAGGGCACATTACTTTTATAATCAGAAGAGAAAAAAAAAGCTCTTTTAAGGAGATGAATGGAGGGAAAGTCAGAGCTTCTCTCCCTAGCCCTTTTTACCCTGTATATGGTGGCAGGGCTGTAAGTGTCAGGATGCAGCACGGCTGCCTGCCCGAGTCCTCACTCTGCTGCTTCGGGACCCCCTCCGGTCTCTGCTGAAACCCTTCTAGGCCACCATTTTAAAATAGCACCTGCCTGACCCCCTCCACACACCCTTTAATTCCCCTTCCCTGCTTTGTTTTCTCTTTAGCACCTGTCACTCTCTGACATTGATTCTACTTATTTTTTACTTAATATTTTTGTCCTTCCACTAATACAGAAACTCCATGGGAACAGGATTTTCATCTCTCTTGTTCGCTGCTGTCTCCCCTGCACCCAGAGCAGGCAAATATTTGTTAAAACAATGAGTGTGTGAACTTTGGGCAGGTAACTCAACCTTCCATGCCTTTTTGTGTGTGTGTGTGTGTATGTGAGTCAATTAGGGATTAAAAATAAATGCTACCTCATCAAGTTGCAGTGAACATGAGGGAGTTCATCCACCTAAAACACTTAGAACCACCCTGGCATATAGTAAATGCTCAATAAAGGGTCTCTATTGTTATAATAATTGCTAAATATTTGACTTCTTTGCGAGACTGTGAACTCCTTGAAGGCAGAGACTGTTTCTTATGTCATCTTTTCATTTCTGGTAGTGATGTGGTGAAACACATGACTGATATTCAGTGTTTGTTAGATAGATAAATAAATTATAGAGAAACTGTAGGCAGTACCTCTGTAAATGCTTGTTACATTTGAATGAATAGTTTTTTTTTGTTTTTTGGGTTTTTTTTTTTTTTTTTGCTGTCTTTTCCCCCAAGCTGCAGTTGGTGAATCTGTGTGGAAAGAGTATGATTATGATCTACCTTAGCTCATCACTTAAGCAGTGGAGCCAGTAATTTATTTTTGTTGTTGTGACTTGGCTGGAATTTCTCAGGGATTGACAGCAATGGCAGAAGCTTGGTGGGTGATGGATATCACGCCAGCCTGTTTGATCCCCAGCAGTTACTTGAGATCTCCTTGCATTCATAGTTGGTACTTCACAGAAATGCTTCCCTGGCAAGGGGGGGTGCCTAGCAGAGGCTGCAGGCATCTGAACAGACAGATGCAGGAAAGACGGAAGGTAACGTTAAGAGAGAAACAAACTCGTCCTCTCTGTTTTCAAGAAAGGGTTTAAAGTTTATATTGATACAAAGATTTTGCTTTTAAACTTGAGCCAGTCATTTGAATTCCATGGGCCTCACAGTTTTTCCAGTAAAATTAGAGAATAGGACTAGGTGATCTCCAGTGAACCATCTTACCTGTTGAATTTCCTGATTCTGTGCAGAATATTTCAGAAGGCTCCAGACTGGTTAAGAATTTAAGGTCAGAGGCTATAATTAATAATGATGTATCATTATTGGCTCATTAATCATAACAAGTGTACCATAACAAGGTAATATGTTAACAGAAGGGGAAACTGTGCAAGAGGGTATCTGGAAACTCTGTACTATCGTCTCAATTTTTCTGTAAATCTAAAACTTCCAAAAATAAAGTTAATTAACAAATTAAACAAAGGTCAGAGGTTTAAAGGGAGCTACTGATAAAATGGAAGGGGTTGTTACCGTAGGAGCATTGGGCAAGTAGCAAGTGGTGGACTGTGTCCTTTTGCGAGAGGAACTGGGAGATTTTAGTATTTAACTAGAAAATGAATCAGAACCCACATCTTAACAGAAGGCTTTTCTGATTTCCTGGTTTGGGTCCATTTATTCAACGTGAACTAAGTTGCGTGTTGGCTGTCGGATCTGGGCATCTGACTTGTGGGCCTTTCCCATAGCTAAGTCCCCAGAGATTCCAATCATGCCTATAAGGTAATGCAATTTGGCAAGAGGATTTGGACCTTGACAAAATCTCTTGCCCAATTTGGTTTCCAGAAAGGCTGACTTACCTAATTTGAATGTAAATTGAAAACAAAACCTTTTGGTTGTTACTCGTTTGGTGAAATGCCACAGAAAGCTGTAATTTGTTTTTCCATACCCCATCACCGTGGAGAAGATTGTTCCCATTCGCTCCTAAATACCTTGGTTTACTGTCCTTTCCTACCATAGTGTTCCAATAAACTAAATCACTGCAGCAGTGACATTAAATCATAGGAATCCGTGTGTGTGTGTGTGTGTGTGTGTGTGTGTGTGTGTGTGTTTTGTGCTGTGTGTATCTGCTGGCATTCCCAATCCCCATATTAATATTAGTTTTCTATTGTTGCATAACACATCACCACAAACTTAGTGGTTTAAAACAACACACACTTAGTATCTCACAGTTTCTGTGGGGCAGGAATCTGGACACAGCTTATCTGGATTGTCTACTTAGGGTCTCACAAGGCCACAATTCATGTGTCAGCCAGGGCTGTGGTCTCATCTGAGGCTTGACTAGGGAAGAATCTGCCTCTGTTTGCAGGTTAGTACCTTGCGGTTATAGGACAGAGGGTGTCAGTTTCTTGTTTGCTGTTGGCTGGAGGTTGCGCTCAGCTCCTTATCTTGTGGACCACCCAACACAGGCACCCCACACGTGGCAACTTGTAGCTTCAAAACTAGCAAGGGAGTTGATGTTTTCCTACAGTTCAGATTTCATTATGGATGTAACCTCAGTTTCCCCCGTTATCCTTGTAAGGGAAGGTAGGAGCAGGGAGAACTGAGAAGCTCCAGAAATTTGCAGAGCAGCCAGTGGTTGCATTAGAGTAAGAATACAATGTGATTAATAACCAAAACTAACATTTTCTATACAATTACTGCACACCAGATATGTGCTCAGAGCTTACCCCACCACAGGCTCGTTCAGTTCTCAGCATAACCTTCTGAGTTAGGTTAACTAACTATTACTAAACTATTTAACAGGTAGGGGGATTGAGGATTAGGGGTTGTATAACCTGCCTAAGGTTTGCAGACAGAAAATACCTAGGTGGGAACATAGGCAGGAGGATTCCTGCCATAGTACTATGGTGGTGATAGAAGCTACCACCATACTACTCTGAAGATCTTTCCATTAGAACATAGTGCTACTCATGTTCAGAATTCTCCCTGCCATTTATCAGATACTTAAATCACTGCAGTATTGCAAAGGGATACTTGGAATAGGGTGTTTCTTTAAGAATGCATTAATAAAATGGAGAGACAATGTTCTTTCTTTTCTACTTGAACCAGGCTTTCTCATTTTCCTGAAGACATATGGGACAAATTGAAGGAAACCAGAATTTCGTGGGATTTGTGTGTACTAATAACACTTTTGCTGCATACACATCCAAAAAACCAAACTTACAAACTCCTCAAAGCCGATAGACTACAGCTTGTTCATATTAAGTCATTTAAACCATTCATTTTAGTTCAGCATTTTGCATTTTATTATTCCATAAAACACCAATAATCTAGAAAAGGCAGAATAGGTCTATTTCTTCACCCTGTAAAACTATTTATGTAAATGGATCTTTTTGGGAGATGGGCAAGGTTTGACTGGAGTATTAGAAACTGAAATGTAGGGTAAAAATATCTAGTTGTGTGTGTATTTCTTCTGTATTTCTGGAAACTAGAGAGTTATCCTGCAAGATACTGTAAAATCTATAAATACCAAGGGGAAATAAAATACAGAGAAGGTTTGTTGATTATTGAGTTTTTTTCATGAGTGGCAGAATGGAGCAGCTGCAGATAGAGGTCAAGGGGAGGGAAAAATGTCACACTGGGTCAGATCTAGCCAAACATCCAAAGTGCTGTGGCCACTGGCAGAGTCCTTCAGCTGGAAGGACTTGGAGCATACCAGGTGCCCCCTCTTCACTTCCTGGTGGGGATGCAAAGGTGTAAATGGACCAGGGTCAGCATCCAACTTCCTTCATTAAATGCTTATGAAGTTGCCTTCCCTGAACCCTTGTTGGAAACCTTCCATGAACTGACTTTCTCCTAGACTACATTTGTATTTCTTTTTATAAACCTCAATCCAAGTCCGTCCAGTGCTGTAGTTATTTGGGTAGATGTCTCACTCTTCCTAGGATGCCCTAGGCTCTTTTTAATCAACTTGGCTATCTTTCAGCACCTACTAGCATGAGGCCTGGAACACTGGAGGTGCTCAAAATATATTGATTGAATTGAGTGAAAGGTATGAAGTACATTCCATATACTCTTACCGTGGAACTCAGGGCTTCCAACCATTATTTCTAAAACTTACATTTTAAGGCTCTGAGGGGGATGCCCTCATTCCTGGAATCTCAGAGTTTGTGAACAGATTCAGATCTCCTGTATCTACTATCCTTCATGTGCCTATGTTTTTTTACGTTTTAATTATCTTGGCTCTGAGCTGTTGTCTCTGCCCCAACCCCCTTAAAAGTGTGGTAAAATATACATAACATAAAATTTACCATTTTAACCATTTTTATGTGTACAATTTAGTGTCACTAGCTACATTCACATTGTTATGCAACAGTCTCCACTATCCATCTCCAGAATTTTTTCATCTTCTCCAACTGAAACTCGGTACCAGTTAAACAAGAATGTCCCTTCCTTATACACATACAGTGGAATACTACACAGCCATAAAAAGAATGAAATAATGCCGTTTGCAGCAACATGGATGGACCTGGAGATTAGCATACTAAGTGAAGTAAGTCAGAGAAAGACAAAAACCATATGATATCACTTATATGTGGAATCTAAAATATGACACAAATGAACTTATCTATGAAACAGAAACAGACACAGAAAGCAAACTTACGGTAACCAAAGAGGAAAGGGGGTCGGGAAGGGATAAATCAAGAGTTTGGGATTAGCAGATACAAGCGACTATGTATAAAATAGATAAACAACAAGGTCCGACTCTATAGCATAGGGAACTGTATTCAATATCCTGAAATAAACCATAATGGAAAAGAATATGATAAAGGATATATATAAATATATACATATATATATATATATCACTGACTCACTTTGCTATACAGCAGAAACGAACACAGCATTGTAAATCAAGTGTACTCCAATAAAAAATTTTAAAAATTAAAATAAAAAGAATGTCTCCTTCCTCCCTCCCTCGCGTCCCTGGTAACCACCATTCTACCTTCCATCTCTATGGATTTGAGTATGCTAGGTGCCTCATATAAGTGGAATCGTACTGTGACTGACTTATTTCACTTAGCATCGTTTCAAGGTTCATCATGTTGTAGCATGTGTCAGAATTTCATTCCGTTAAGTCAGCCGTTGTCTTTTTAAGACTTGAGAGTTTCAGTGTTTTTAGTTTTTGCAGCCAGAAGCGGATTTTTCTCCAGATCTATCCTTGGCGTTTTCCTAGAATGACATTCCTAAGAGCATGGCCTGTTCAGGAAATGGTATTCTTCTGGGGAGCTGAGTAGCAAAACGAAGGCAATTAATGTCAGAGCAACAAATGAACACCTACTAGGTGTCAGAGGCTCTACTTCTGACCAGAGTTTTGGTTTTTTTTAATATATATATATTTTTGATGTGGGCCGTTTTTAAAGTCTTTTATTGAATTTGTTACAATCTTGCGTCTGTTTTATGTTTTGGTTTTTTGGCTGCGCGTGGCATGTGGGATCCTAGCTCCCTGACCAGGGATCGAACCCATACCCCCTGCACTGGAAGGTGAAGTCT
The DNA here is from genome assembly GCF_039906515.1 of Pseudorca crassidens. Lineage (NCBI taxonomy): Eukaryota > Metazoa > Chordata > Mammalia > Artiodactyla > Delphinidae > Pseudorca > Pseudorca crassidens. Next base: position 8,799,357 of record NC_090306.1, read on the forward strand.
TAACCACTGGACCACCAGGGAAGTCCCCTGACCAGAGATGGATTGCACAGTCTTTTGGAGGAGACAACTCTATACTCTGCTAACTATAGTATCATGTGCTAAGTGCTAGAAAAGGTACCACAAGGGATCCGCTCATCTGCTGAGGGCTGTGAGTGAAATTTAAGAAAAATTCAAAGAAGGGTGATATTTCAAATGGGCCTTGAAGGATGAATAGGTGTTCAAGACAGAGAAATAAGGGATGGCGTTCCACGAATAGCCTGAACCAAGGCAAGTGAAAACATGTGGTTTGTTGGAAGAATAGCAAAGGGCTGTGGATGTAGAAAGCAGAGGCGCGTGGGAGGATGGTGGGGGACTTAGAGGAGCTTGAACACCATGCTGAGGAGTTTGGTTCGGGGGAACAGTTGGCCGCTTCCTGTAGTTAGACTGACCCGATTGGATCCGTGGGTTGACCGAGTGGTAGATGGATCTGAGTAGGAGAGATGGGGATTGGAGAGCAGTGTGTGTGTTGTGGGCATGGGGAGTGGGGTAGGGTAGCAAGGTGGTTGCAACGTTTTAAGCAAGGGATGCTGAGGGCCTGGACCAGGGCAGCCACAGACAAGAGTTTGCTCTTGGTCAATAGCGTCGGGTTTGTTGACATCAGAGTTCGTAGGACCAGCCCCACCTAGGTAGCCATTTTTAATATTCTGAAATCCTTATCATTTCAACGCCAATTTAGAGTTTTGTTTTTGTCAGATTTCCATTAGAGCTCTTATTGTAACCAGAGTAGCAAGAAGAGATTGGTTTATAAAGGACAACTGGACAGGTTCCCGCCTCCAGGCTTGCTACTCAGTAATGCACTTTTGAGCGTAGCTTTTTTGTTTTTTTTCGGGGGGGGGGGGGCAAAGTTTTAATAGTCTTCCACGTGCTAAGCGATGGGACTCTAACACCTAGAAAGATACAATTGTTAAGATTGTATGTAATACACATAGAATAGTTGAAATGAAACTAATTAGAACAGATGGGCCAAGCTACATGGGGAGTGTTCTCTGCTCACCCTGTGATCTCTTGGTAACTGAAGAACTCAAGCTTTCTTATGAGTGAATAAACTGAAACTTTGAAGAACAAAGCTCAGAAATCAGTGGCACGGCCATCAGAGCTTCTCTAATGGTCTGCAAAAAACTCAGCTCTTCACAAAGTGCTTTGAAAGCCAGAGTAACAGGAAAAGACATAGTCCCTGCCCATAGGCAGTGTATATTCTAAGTCATAAAATGGTAGCAGTTACTCTGGAAAATTAAAGAAAATGGAATTCAGCAGTCAGTACTCTTAAAGAGTGATATGTCAGGAGGGCCCCAAACGTTCACATACAGAAAGGGAAAATACCTCTTGGTACAAGTATTGAAAGAAAATACCCAGAGTCATTAGTTGACTAAAAGCTGATTGAGGAAAAAGTGCTGAAATACACTAAAAATAAAATGAGTTTCAAGGAAAATAACCCTTTTGCTAACCTTTGCATTAGTCAGTTCCTTATTAGAATATTTTTTCCTGTTTTAGTCACTGCTTTAAAAGTGTGTATAACTATAGAGGATCAAGAGGAGTGAGATTAAAACAACTTAAGATGTAGGACAGGGGCTTCCCTGGTGGCACAGTGGTTGGGAATCTGCCCGCCAATGCAGGGGACACAGGTTCGAGCCCTGGTCTGGGAAAATCCCACATGCCGCAGAGCAACTAAGCCCGTGCGCCACAACTACTGAGCCTGTGCTCTAGAGCCCGCGAGCCACAACGATTGAAGCCCAGATGCCTAGAGCCTGTGCTCCACAACAAGAGAAGCCACCGCACAGTGAGAGGCCCGCGCACCACAACAAAGAGTAGCCCCAGCTCGCCACAACTAGAGAAAGCCCGCGTGCAGCAACGAAGACCCAACACAGCCAAAAATAAAGACATTTCTAAAAATTAAAAAAAAAAAAAGATGCAGGAGATGGATTTTAAGAGATAAGGTTAGAGAAATTTGGGGGATTAAAACGGGCTGACTTAGTTATCTTCAATATAAAGAAAAGTGAAAGACTATTTACAGGCAAACCTGTGTGAATGATACCAAGATGTTTAAACCACACACTCTGCCCTCCGGGGGCTTTAATCCTGTGGCCAGATTTTCACCGTGCAGTTGACTAATCAAAGAAAAATGTTTTGAGTTCCGAAGAAGCACTAAATGGAAGGAAATGCATGTTAAGTTGTGGGAGTTCTGTTGAATGATCCACAGAGCCTAGCAGAATGCCTGTAACCACCCACTGGGAGGTGATGAGTTTCCTTCCTGGAGGCTAGGAGGGCCGAGCTGGAGAGCTTCCTGAGGGATTTGGACTGAAGGATCTCAATTATGTAATTCCTTTCCATTTTAAGATTAGAAGGAAAGTTTAGGGATAGATGGGTCATTGACTGCCCTGTGAGTATAAGTGTCAACACCCAAAATAAATGTGTATTTCTAAGGTTTTGAACATTAAAAGAAAGAAAAGCTGTCTTGGTCATCCCAAAGGATATTCAGGTTCTCCTTCTGTGGTTTTTTCTTTTTTTCAATTTATTTTTATTTTATATTGGAAGATTTACAATGTTGTGTTAGTTTCAGGTATACAGCAAAGTGATTCAGTTATGCATATACATGTATCTGTTCTTTTGAAGAGTCTTTTCCCATTTAGGTTATTACAGAATACTGAGTAGAGTTCCCTGTGCTATACAGTAGGTCCTTGTTGATTATTTTATATATAGTAGTGTGTGTGTGTTCATCCCAAACTCCTAATTTATCCTTTCCCCCCACCTTTCCCCTTTGGTAAACCATAAATTTGTTTTCGAAGTCTAAATCTGTTTCTGTTTTGTAAGTAAGTTCATTTGTATCCTTCTGTAGTTTTTAATCTCACTCTTGTTTGTGTCCTTCTTAACAATGATTGCAACTTGCAAATTTTCCTTCTTTTTCCGCCCTCATTCCTTTGTCTGTCTCACCCTTACAAGGTAAGCACCAGGAGGACAGGAACCGTGTCTGTTTTGTTTTTTACTGTTTTTCTAGCATCAAGCACAATGTTGACACATGGTAGGTACTCAAGAATAGTGGTTGACTAAATGGGAACAGAATTTGAAAAAGAATAGATACATGTATATGTATAACTGAATCACTTTACTGTACACCTGAAACTAGCACAACATTGTTAATCAACTATACTCCAACATAAAATAAAAATTAAAAAAAGAAAGAATAGTGGTTGAATGAATGAACGAGTTGAGGGTGTGCCCCGGGGAGAAGAGGGGTGACAAGGGGAGAAAAGTGCTACAAAGAGCAGTCAGTGGGTAATGGTCTCCTGGAAGGGATGCTCGCCTGGGGTTAAAGAGAAGGGAGAGGGGGATGAGAGTGGAAGGAAAGGGGAAGGAGAGTGAATTCACAAGGCCTTTTCTCCTGTTGTTGCGTCTGCATTAGATAAGAATGTGCTAAAACTGGGAGACATATAGTGACATACAAAACAGGAGACAACATGGGCTAGTGCCCAGACACTAACTCTGGGAAGCAATTCGCAATGACATGCCACTGATAAAGTATAAATTTTTTCGAAAACAGCCAAAGGCTCTCTAAAAACCTAGTTTTCCTGGTTTGTAAGTCATCAGGGAGTGTGTGTGTGTGTGTGTGTGTGTGTGTGTGTGTGTGTGTGTGTGTGTGTGGCATCTGACTCCTGTATTTATATTCTCTGCCCCTGGCCTTCAGATGTTTTCTGAGCCACTGTAGATTAGATTATCTGCATTGAGCTAATGGAGTGATTTTGTGGCGAACTGCCTCTGTGCTTTGGACTGTTCAACGCTTCTTGTCCTGAGTAGCCAAAAAAAAATCTTAATTTAGTCTGGTCTGGTCTGTTGTAGTCTAACTTAAAGACATGAAGTCCCAGATCTTGGGATGCTTCACTTAAACCATTCACATATTAACAAAAGGGCAAAACAAAATAAAATTAAAACAAGGGAAAAAAAATCACCTCTTCCCAAACAAACAAATAGTCCCACCCACATCCAAATAATTCACCCTACAAACTGTCCCGTGCTGATGGGGCTTTCCAGGGAAATTATTTTGAACCACTGGCGTTCCCTCCTAGCCAGAAGAATATTCCAAGGGGAAGAGTAGAAGGCCACGAGAGACAATTCTAACCCCCGTCAGCCTACCACAGTGTTGCTACCTCTGTACTGTCTTCACCATGAGAAGACAGGCTGGGAGTCTGTTCAGCTGCCTGCATTTCAGTGCTTTAAAGAACAATTTTTTTAAAAAAATTTAACTACAGTTGGTTTGCAATATTGCCTTAGTTTCAGGTATACAGCTTCAAATTTCGTTATAGGTTATTAGAAGATATTGAATAGAGTTTCCTGTGCTGTACAGTAAATTCTTGTTGTTTATCTAGTTTATATATAGTGATGTGTATTGTTAATCCCATACTCCTAATTTATCCCTCCCCCACTTCCACTTTGGAAACCATAAGTTTGTTTTCTGTGCCTGTGAGTCTATTTCTGTTTTGTAAATAAGTTGATTTGTGTTATTTTTTTAGATTCCACATATCAGTGATATCATATGTGTCTTTCTCTGATTTACTTCACTTAGTATGATAATCTCTAGGTCTATCTATGTTGCTGCAAATGGTAATATTTCATTCTTTTCTATGGCTGAATAATATTCCATTGTATATACGTACCACATCTTCTTTATCCATTCATCTGTCGATGGACATTTAGGATGCTTCCGTGTCTTGGCTATTGTGAGTAGTGCTGCTATGAACACTGGGGTGCCTGTATCTTTTTGAATTATAGTTTTGGCTGGGTATAAGCCCAGGAGTGGGATTGCTGGATCATATGGTAGCTCTATTTTTAGTTTTTTAAAAATAAATTTATTTATTTATTTACTTTTGGCTGCATTGGGTCTTTGTTGCTGCATGCAGACTTTCTCTAGTTGTGGCGAGCGGGGGCTACTCTTTCGTTGTGGTGCACGGGCTTCTCATTGTGGTGGCTTCTCGTTGCGGAGCACGGGCTCTAGGCGCGCGGGCTTCAGTAGTTGTGGCTCGCGGGCTCTAGAGCGCAGGCTCAGTAGTTGTGGCGCACGGGCTTAGTTGCTCCGCGGCATGTGGGATCTTCCCGGACCAGGGCTCGAACCCGTGTCCCCTGCATTGGCAGGCAGATTCTTAACCACTGCGCCACCAGGGAAGTCCCTATTTTTAGTTTTTTAAGGAACCTCCATACTGTTCTCCATAGTGACTGCACCAATTTACATTCCCACCCACAGTGTAGGAGGGTTCCCTTTTCTCCACACCCTCTCCAGCATTTATTATTTGTAGGCTTTTGGATGATGGCCATTCTGACCAGTGTTAAGTGCTTTTAATAACCATAGAAGCACAGAGAAATGCAATGAGAGCCTTGAGCCTGTGGGTTTTTCCAGAATCATTTTGAGAGACTTATTGTAGCAGTGGGGCTCCAGTGTTTTGAAGCCATCCCTGATCTCCCGTGGTTTCACACATCCTTGGATGGCCTTGGGCTGCAGTGGCTCTGAGGTCCCCTGCCAAGACCTCTTTAGAACACGGACGGCAAGGAGCAAGTGTTCCTTCTGCCGAAGCGCCTGCGTCTGAGCCCTTGGAATGAGAATAACAGCGCCTTTCATTTGTCGAGCTGCTTCTAAAATATTTGCTTTTGTTATCTGGTTCCATCCTGATAGTAACCGTGTGAGAAAAGCAGGGTGGCGTTCTTCTTGTCCTTGTGCACACGCAGGGAAGCTGATGCACAAAGAGGTTAAGTTGCCCGGTTTGGTAAAGGGCAGAGCAGGGACCAGACTCCACGTCTTTTCACCGCAAAGGCAGACGCAGTGCAAGATGGGCTCTTGTGAAGCGGTCCCAAAGACAAACAAAAAAGCGTAGAGAACCTGATGCTGTGACTTTAGCTCTTAGAGGCGAATGAGTATTCATTCTTCCTTATTAGTAACATAGGGAATCCGTGTCCTCTGGGTCTTGGTGGTGGAGAGGCCTCTGTACCTTCTAGGCTGCCCAGGCCTCACCTAGACGGGCACTGTTTTCTATTGACCTAAAGTTTAAGTGCTGGAGAAACAGCAGGGTCTTTTGAGAGCAGGCCAGACGAGAGAGTGAGTCTGACGTGGACTGAGCTCAGAAGAGTTCTTACATTGACGGGGTGAAGGTGGCAGAGTGCCTGTCAGGTTTGCTTCCTGCAGCCCAGCTGCCCTTCCAGGCCCAGACTGCTAGGACCCGGGTGTTTCCAGGACGACTGCGTCCGGGGCTGTACCTCTTTGCTTTCTCATGGGGCACATGTTTTACCTTTCGAGTTCTATAAATGGAATCGGGGTGACACCTTGACCCCGTTGGACACGGGGTCTGCAAGTTGGTTTCTCTTGTTTGGGGAGCCCTCTGCTCTCCAGCGAACACTTTGCACGGTCCGGGAGGCCCGTCCGCCAAGGGACCAACTCCTGTGTGTCTGAAAAGGAAGACAAACCTGTATTTTGTAGAAAGGGCCTATTGTTCCCGGGGAGCGCTTGTGGCTCCCTTCTCGGGCTCCTTTGGCTGACTCTGAAGAGGGAACTGAGGTCAGAATGCTAATCAGCAACTTGCGAGACATCAACAATCAAACCTCAGGGAACTAGTAAGAAAGTAAACAAGAGTGCTCAATTTCAGATTCCAGAAGAGCCATGGTGTCCAAGAGGCTGGAGATGAAAAAAAAAATGTGCCGCTGCGGAAAAACAAAACTTCTCGTCCCCTGCTTCTCGAAAGGGTAGTCTTAAGCAAAAGAAAGAAATCCTGCTGTGGGGCCTGGTTCTCCATTAGGGGGGTTGCCAGCGGGCAGCTCACCCTTGAGAAGCGGCCCCCTGAGCCCAGAGCTCTGCGTCCCTGGGAATCACTCAGCCCTCTCTGAACTGCAGGATTTCCCCACGGGAGCTGGACACAGACGTGTGATTCCCGTTGTGCCCTGCACTTCCAACAGTCCCTTTCCTGCCCTCTGGTTCCAGAGTTTGTTCCCTCTGGTTCCAGGCAGCAGGCTGAGGTTGAGAATTCTGTCATCTTGAAAGGAGGGTTTTCTTCTAAATGTGAGACGTTTGGGGATCGTTGGAACCAATGCATAGGTCCTAGGGGTGGGTCCACGAAATGGTCTCGGTTTGGGTTAGTCCTGACGATGTTCCTTCTCTGAGTGTCAGGCGAGGATTCTTTCCCCTCAATTACTGCCCTTCAGCCTCCTTCATATAGATTTGTGCGTTCTAATCTGGACCTTTTTTTTTGATTCAGTGCCGGTTTACACAAACTCCAAGTCCTCTTTGTGGCAGGTGGCCACAATGAGCTATCCTAGAGTCCAGCATGGTGGAAAGAGAATTGGTCATGGAGGGGAGGGACCTGGATCTGGTTCTTACCCTGCCGGTGAGCTGATGTGTCCAAAGCTGGTTGTGTCACCTCACAGGGCCATATTCGCCTGTTAATTGATGACACCGGACTAGACCATGGCTATGGGAATTTTAATCTCAGCGTTCTCTCCATCTAAATTATAGCATATTAAGTGACCTTTGAACAGGGTCCATTGATAAGCTACTTGAAGTCTATCCAATCCTCTCTCAGCAGCTGTATTTATGATTCTCCCAACCTGATCCCCTAGAGTTTGGTGAGTAGAGAAAGCGTCCCCATCCAGCTCTGTGGCGAGCACACACTGAAAGCCATACTTCTTCTCCAGGCTAACATTTGGTTCCCACACGGGAGGGCGCCCACCACCACACACAGCCTTGATCTCCTTTAACCAAAATTGGAGTAAGCCAGAGCTGGGGTTCGTGGGACAAATGGGGGCAGCTGGAGTTCAGGGTTGCGGAGTCCTGATGAGAAAAATTAAGTGTGTGGACTAGGGATTGAAGAAAGCACACTCCTACTGCTGGCTCTTTGGGGAGTCCTGTTGCCTCCTAGCTACTGACCGGACTAGGCAGGAAGCTTGCTGAAAGATTGGAAATTTGCTTGGGCACTTGGCTATGGTACCATAGTATGTTTCTTAAGGACACTTGGGGCCGAGGTTCCACATCCCTGGGAGGTGTTTCCCACTGGTTGCTCGCAATCTGGACATCTCAGAGGCCCCAGCTGTCTTGTGTGTATCCCCGTCTGCAAGCCTTGCTGTGTTATCCTGATGAACACGGGTACCATTTGTAGAGCACCATGTGGGGTGGGCACTTTACATACCTTCTAGACATGTAACAATCATGCATGTGACCCTGCCTGGCTTCTGATCCCTCCAGCCAACTTGTGGAGCTGTTAACGCCTTCCATACAGCTGAAACCGAGCGCCCCTCAAGCAGCTCTGTTCTTCCGCTGGTTTATTTTTGTTACGCTTGCCCCACCCGCCTTGTTTTGCAGCCTTCAGTGAGTTTTTATTGAGTTACTCAGACGTTCGGCTAGACTCCCTGGGGGAATAACAAGATGTTGTGAGAAACTGCCCCAGAACTTCAGGGACTTAAAATCCATTTGAAAAGGAAAGGGCTAAGCCCGTGAAGAGTCATCTAGAATATCAGCCCATGGATGGAGGAGACAGAATGATCAGAGAAGGCGAGAGTGCTGTTCAGGAGGGGTCAGGAGGCTGGATTGAGGTGAGGGTCTCACTACATGGCCGGAAGGCTTGGTTCTTCTCCCTTTCTCTTCTATGTACTATTAGATATATACACAAGAAGATATGTGAGTCACAAAGCATTGCGATAAAATGAACCCGCCTGCCTTCCCACCCGAGTTAGCCACCGTCTTTAATTTGGTCGGTTTTATTCCTGCCCTTCTTTTGAAAAACACTTTTTTGAACGTCTTTGTAGAACTCGTATGTTTTCATTGGACATCTCATAATTTTCTGTGAAACGGAAGCTCTGAAGGCGACAAGGGCATGGGTGATGGTTAATATTATGTTTCAACTTGGCTGGGCCACACTGCTCAGATATGTGGTCAAACATTATTCTGGATGTTTCTGTGAAGGTGTTAATGGATGAGATTAACATTTAAACTGGTAGACTCAGTAAAGTAGGTTGCCCTTCATGATGTGGGTGGGCCTCATCCAATCAGTTGAAGGCCTGAACAGAACAAAAGACTAACCTCCCCCAAGGAGGAGGGCATGCAGCAGACAGCCTGTGAATTGAACTCTAGCATAGGCTCCTGCCTGGGTCTCCAGCACCCCCCTGCAGATTTTGGATTTGCCAGCCTCTGAACACATGAACCAATTCCTTAAAACAAATCTCTTCCTATGTATATACACACATGCAACTGGTTTTGTTTCTCTGGGAAGCCCTGACTAATACAGCACATCACGCTTGTCCACACGCCACGTCGGTAGCCTTACAGAATTGATGAGCAGAGTATTCTTACATCAGGAGAGCCGCAGTATATTAGTCACATGCTGGGAAAGCATTTGTCTGATTCTGACCTAGGCCATGGAAGAGAAACCTTGATTTTCGAGTACTCTTTTCTCCTCTTTAGCTTTTTTTTTTTTTTTTTGGCCATGCTGTGTGGCGTGTGGGATCTTAGTTCCCCGACCAGGGATCGAACCCATGGTCCCTGCAGTGGAAGCGTGGAGTCTTAACCACTGGACCACCAGGGAAGTCCCTTTTCTCCTCTTTAGTGCTCTGTCCCCTTCTGAAGTCCTCTGGCTTTCTCTGGTCACTCAGATACTCCCTTCTACCTCCCTCCCCCAGCCCCAAGTCCATCCATCCCTTCCCAGCACACGTGCAAACCATACCTGCATCTTTCCGTACCTTCTATGTGAAATCTTGTTCTGCTTGTCACCAGAAAAGACACTTAAGTTCTCTGAGCCCACCTCTTCACCTCTCCGAAGGGTTGGGGGCAGTGCTCAGTCTGTGTTTATGATGTGTCGCCATGTGCCAGATACTGATCGAGGTGCCTGTTTACCTGTTTAGCCCATGTTATCCTCCCAACAACGATCCCAGGTGGTAGGTGCTGTCATCGTGCTCACTCTGCAGTTGGAAAATGGCAGGAAGGTCGTAGAAGTGAGATTTATTAGATCCAGGCAGTCTGAGCTCAGAGGTCCCGCTCCTACCACCTTTTAAACACATTAAAATTGGTAAGTACTCTGAAAATATAAAATAGAGCTATTGTCAAAATATGCCCACTGCCTTGGGGCCCTGTGCTCTGCGAGTTGATAGCTTGGGCATTTGAGGAGCTGATCCACGCTAATGAGGTCATTGGTAGGAATATATTGCCCTTCCTGGGAAGCTCTGGTCCTTTGACGGCAACCTTGTGGCCACAACTCCTGAGCCCCCAGGAGAAGTTCTGTAGGGGCCTTTAGGATGATTAGGGGTGGGTCTTGAGCCTCCCCTGAGGTCACACCAAGAAAGCCACCCCTACTTTGTGTTTAAACAGGTCCTAAGACTGTAGTGCGGCCCCTTGAAAGTAGGCGACCCCTCAGTTGACTCAGGTGAGGACCCCTTAGCTTGGAGGGTCCGAGGCTGCAGCCAGGCCTAGCAAATACTTGGCTCTTCCTCTCCCTCCCGGGACCAATGGCAAATGTTGCTAATGACCACAGTGCTCTTCAGGGTAACCACGGCTAACTGATTGAGTTGGGCAAGTCGGATGAAAGGTTTGCCCATCCTACCGGGGATCCGGGTGTCCCTGGAGAATGGAGCCTGGCCTTGGTCTTGCCTCTCCTTTCTCTTCTTTGTTCCCAACTGTATCCCCCAGCGTTCCCACACTGGCTCCACCTATTATTCTTGTTTCTTCAGTGTTCTTAACTCTCTTTCCCGTCTGGTAAGAAGTGAAGTGGTCCAACACAGCTCAGTTTCCAAAGCTGGTTCTCAAGGAGTGAGTTCCACCCTTCCGTGGAGACTCATTCAGGTTTTCAGCGACAGCAGTGCCTTGAGAGAAGGACATCACCCACCAGGAGTCCCAGGAGTCTCTCTACCTGCGAGGTTCGTTTCTCCATCCTAATTGCAGAAGGAGGAGAAGTTACTCCATTTAAGTGTAGGAATATTCTTCTTTTTTTTAACTGTATAAAATATTGTTTTATTTGGGAACTTTATTTTTTTGCTATATATTTGCACAACTTTATTTTTTTAATTTTTATTGGCGTACAGTTGATTTACAATGTTGTGTTAGTTTCTGCTGTACAGCAAAGTGAATCAGTTATACATATACATAGATCCACTCTTTTTTAGATGCCTTTCCCATATAGGTCATTACAGAGTATTGAGTAGACTTCCCTGTGCTATGTAGTAGAGCCTCGTAAGTCATCTATTTTGTATCTAATAGTGTGTATATGTCAAAAATTCTGTTTTTAAAATACCTCCCTTCTTTTTTCTTCATATATCCCGGTTCCCTCTGTCCTGGACTCTCACAGAGAGTAGGGATACTGTTTCTGATCCCAAATTCCTTTTTCAAAGGAGAGAGAATGTTTGTGGATGCCACTGTTTTCTGTGGGACATCCTTGCGGCACCCTTGACTTTCCAGACATTTCTCCCTAAAGTATGTTCAAAACACCGGTCATACAAGGTTAACAGTGGTTTCTGGGTCCTTTTAGGGGCAGGCTCATAAGTACTCAAAAATGAGTAAAAAATAGAGGAATACTCATCTGAAGTCATGATTTATATGTCACTTCCTTGTTTTCTTCAACATCATTATTTTTGAACAAGTATTTTGATCAACATTTTTTGAGGAAGAATTGTGCGGTATTTCCCAACCTTACCCGCCGTGGGTGGAATTGCATCACTGAATCACTTTTCTCTGTTTTTTTCCACTTTCTGTCTCCTGTTTTGTCAAGGCTCCAGCAAACCCCAGCCCCTTTTGGGTGTTTTTCAGTCCTGAAATTTTAGTGTGGCATCTGTGATTGTGTTAATTTCCCATCATTATTTTCCAGCCCATCAAGGAAGCCTCCTAAAAACAAAGCACTTTGGTTAATCCTCAGGTGAAGGTTTAAACTGTGGTAAACAGGGACCCTCCTGTCTCACTTTTTAGCAATCCCAGGAGTCAGGACAGTGATCTTACCAGCTGTAGGCAAAGTGAAGTGCTTTGCTTTTGCCTTATTCCCTGTTTCATCTACCCAATCTGTTTTAAGGGATAAAAATGCTATTAAAAACATTGCGTGTATGGTCAGAGTTGTAGCATTTTAATCTGGTCTGAGACTTCAGATGAAATGCCAGCTATACAGGTGGCCTGTGAGGGGTGTAAAGGACCTGGACCCCAGTCTCAGTCCTTCATTTCCTAGAAGTGTGACCTCGGGAAGCCTCTCAGAGATGCATCGTCTCATCCTCAATGGGAGTGATGTTACTGGCTGTGCCACCTGTATCAGTCAGGGTTCTCCAGAGAAACAGAACCAATAGGGTGTGTGTGTGTAAGTACAGAGAGACAGACAGACAGACAGACGAGTCATTTTAAGGAATGGGCCAACGCACTTGTGGAGGCTGCCAAGTCCAAAATCTCTATGGCCAGACCCAGGGAAGAGTTGATGTTGCAGCTCCGAAGACAATAGGAGGCTGAATTCCCTCCTCTTGGAGGACCTCAGTCTGTTTTTGTTTTTGTTTTTGTTTTTGCTGTACGCGGGCCTCTCACTGCTGTGGCCTCTCCCGTTGCGGCGCACAGGCTCCGGACGCGCAGGCTCAGTGGCCATGGCTCACGGGCCCAGCCGCTCCGCAGCACGTGGGATCTTCCCAGACCGGGGCACGAACCCGCGTCCCCTGCATCGGCAGGCGGGCTCTCAATCACTGCGCCACCAGGGAAGCCCCTCAGTCTGTTTTTAATTAAGGGCTTCAACTGATTGGATGAGACCCACCCACATGAAAGAGGATGATCTGCCTTACGCATAGTCTGCTGATTTCCATTTCATCTCATCTAAGATACTGTCTTCACAGCAACATGTGGACAGCTATTCGACCACATATCTGGGTGCCGTGGCCCGGCCACATCAACCTGTAAAATTCACCCTCGCGAGCTCCCAGGGCTTTTACGAGCATCAGCTGTGAATAGTCAGGAGCTGAAGGCGTGGGGGCGGGGAGGCCGCTGTCCTTCCGGCTTCTGTCTCTCAGCCTCCTTTACCTCCTGAATTTTTCTCCCCTTCCCTCCTGCTTCCCCCCCACCCCCCACAACTCCCAGTCTGCCCAAGGTGGGAGCACGTGTGAAGTGAGAGTAAAGGTGAGCAACCCAGTGCGGGATGAATTTATCGTGGAAAGAGGGCAGACCTTGAGGTCATTCAGACTGGAGTTAATCTCGCCCTTTTACGATCATGGGCGCGTGAGCATGCCTCTCTGAGCGTCTGGTCACTTATCTCTAAAATGGGGATAATAATATTTATTGGATACAGTTCTTGGGGATGAGTAAATGACCTAACAGATCCAGGTGCGTTTCCCTTGCTTTCAAATATTTGCCCATCTCAGAGTGTTTTTTAGATTTAAAGCATTACTCATTTTGCGTAATGCTCCTTCAGGTCTTGTGTGCGTAGACTTCCCATTAAGATTGACTGTTTTACAATGATTGTAAATTATGGTTTCAGCGAAGCCTCCTAGTGCCTGTATTTGTATGTGAGTCTCCTTTGCTGTTTCTCAAACACGCCAACCACACTGCGACCTCAGGGCCTTTACACGTGCTGTCTCCTCTACCTGTAGCCCTTCCCTTAGACAACGGCATGGCTTGTTCTTGCACATTTTTCAGGTATCTGGTCAAATGTCACCTCCTCAGAAAGGTGTTTCCTGATCCACCTCATATACTAATATAATCTCTCACTTTCAGTTGTGTTTACCTTTTTTTTCCATCACTGTACTGTCTGAAATAAATATTTTCTATCTGTACCTCTCCCTAGTGGTTCTCAACCTTGGACGTTCATTATAATCACCATGGGAGTTTTTTTTTTTTTTTACAATCCTATTGCACTCCAGAACAATTAAATCAGAACTCTGAGGAAGAAGCCCAGGCATCGGTATTTTATAAAACTTTCCAGGTGATTTCCAGGTGTGCAGCCAAGGTTGAGAACCGCTGCTCTAGTCTAGAACCTTTCTACAGAGAATCTGGACTGGTGGCGTCAGAATCACCCAGAAGCTTATTAGAAATGCAGGTGCTTGGGCTCATCCCAGACCCCCTGCGTCCAGTTCTGCTGTTTGGCAAGATCCCCGGATAATCCAGATGACACAAGTTGGAAATGCATTGCCCTGGAATGTAAGCCAGTGGCCTCATTTTGTGGCATTCCCAGTGCCAGAACAATGCCTTGCACACAGTAAGCGCTCACTAAATACGTACTGAGTGAACAGTGGATTAGAGGTCAGAGGGAGATGGAGGTGATAAGGGAGAGAGGATGGAGAAAGAGAAGGAAGGGAAGGCAGAGAAGCTCTGCCTGCCCATGTTCCCTGGGCACAGGTATCAGCAGGGCTGCTCTTCCCTGCTCTCTGCTCCCAATGAAAACATAACCAGCCTCCCGCTTACTGTCTCATGGGCTTGTCTCCAGCTTTCTGTGCTTTCCAAGGTGATGGAAAAGATGTTGTGATAATGAATTGCCTAACTACCCAACCCTGCTGCTTCTCTTCAAGCATAGATTTGATTAGGAGCCTGCTGAAACCAATTAACCAATTAAGTAATAATTCTGTAAGACTTTATGGACTACCTATTACATGCGTGGCTGGCTTGACATGGCTCAGGAGGCTAAGAACCAAAGATGGAAAAGACGCGACTTGCGGTCCAGCAGTAGAGATAGGCACTGAGGTGAGTAATTATAACTTGAGGCAAAAAATGGTCAGTGCTGTAAGACACATGTAGACATGTAGACAGAAGATTGTGGAAGGTCAGGAGGAAGTGATTATTTCAGATTAGGGGATCGGAGCAGACTTCCTGGTAGAGGGGACAGGGGACATTTGCGTTGGGAAAGTGAGTGGTTGGAACACAGAGTAAGGGAGGTGTGCTCCTGAGGTTGGGCTACGGCAAAGGCGTCTGGAAGGCAGTGAAGGTGTTGGAACACTGATGGCTGCGGCTTTGACTGGAGGAAGGGGACCATGGCGGCATCAGAACCAATGCAGAGATGACTACAGATATGCTCCAGGTTACGTGTCAAGGCCCTGATCTTGGGCAGTGGCAGGTGGACATAAAATGTAGAGATAGTTTTGAGAGGCTTTTCAAAGGTGGAAGATGATGTCTGTCTTTGTTATTTAATGCAAGCCAGTAGGAATTCCTGGGGTGACAGAATTTGATAATTTTCTGAGCATGTGCTTTGAAGACTGTACAATGTTAGATAAGTATTGTAAGTCATTTCTTTCATTGGCCAAGATAGACTGGATCAGATAGAGTTGAGCATCCTCCTTGTCTTAGAGCTTCCAGTCAAGATAGATCCTAATGATATTTATTTTGAAGATAAAGAGGAAGAGACCGAGCTATCAGGTGACCATCAGACCCAGAACTGGAGCTCAGCTCCCCATTCTTGGACATACTCTGAGTGCTGGGGGGGTCTGTAGACACCCTGTCTGCATTTCCTCCTTCCATCCTCACAACAATCCTATGAAGTACGTGATGCTATTTTCATTCTATTTACGTTTTTATTTCTTGAGGTGAAATTGACATAGTACATTGTATTCATTCTAGGTGTACAACATAATGATTTGGTATATGTAGGTACTGCAAAACGATCAGCATCGTAAGTTAACAGCCCTCGCCACACACAATTACAAACTTTTCTTTTTTTCTTGGGATGAGAACTTTGAAGATCTATTCTCTTAGCAACTTTCAGTACAATACGGTACTGTGAACTAGAGTTACCGTGCTGTGCAGTATAGCCCCAGGACTTAACTTATCTCATGACAGGACATTTGTTTTTCTTACCACCTGCACGCATTTCTCCCCCTATCCTCACCCTCCCTCCCCTGCCTCTGGCAGCCATCAGTTTATTCTCCATACCTACGAGTTATGGGTTTCTTTTAGAGTCTGCATATATGTGAGACCGTACAGTATGTCTTTCTCTGACTTATGTCACTTAAGTATTTTCATTTTAAAGATGAGAAAGCGGGGCTTCCCTGGTGGCGCAGTGGTTAAGAATCTGCCTGCCAGCGTAGGGGACATGGGTTCGAGCCCTGGTCCGGGAAGATCCCACATGCCTCGGAGCAACTAAGCCCATGCGCCACAGCTACTGAGTCTGCGCTCTAGAGCCCATGCTCCGCAACAAGAGAAGCCACCGCAGTGAGAAGCCCGCGCACTGCAACGAAGAGTAGCCCCTGCTCGCCGCAACTAGAGAAAGCCTGAGCAGCAACAAAGACCCAACACAGCCAAAAATAAATAAATTAATTAAAAAAATATATTAAAGATGAGAAAGCCAAGACTCAGAGATTACGTAACTCATCCCAGCGAGTTAAGTGACCCCGTGGTTAACTCACAGCTCATAAGAGGCACACCTGGGATTTGGAGGTCGGTCTGTCCCATCTAAGCTTGTGTTCTTCACTGCTGTGCCCCGCCGGCTCCTGAGTCAGCACTCTCTCCCACTCCTGACGATGAGTTGATCTTTTAAAGGAAGGTCAGCCATTGTTCTTATTTTTGGACAAGGGTTTGTTCTCTCTGATTATCATGAATTGGGGATTTGTGACAGCTGATTCTCTAACTTTGGTCACAGTCACACAACCTGACTCTTGGAAGTACTAAAGGCTTTGAGTTCCTTAAAAAATCTGACGTGTAAGAGAGGAAAACGAACCTAGATCAGAGAATTTTTATCAGGTTTCTTTATTAGGTTTCTTCTAATAATCAGTAAATATTCAGCAGTTCTTTCTTCACACAAATAGGAGAGCCCAGGGAAGAACAGTGACCCTTGACCTAGCTGTATTAAGCCTGCAATCTTGGTAAAAGAGAATTTGCTGAACACTCTGGACCTGATACTGAAAAGTTGAAGGAAGAAACAGCTTGCTTATTACCCTTGTGTTTAAGACCATTTGGACCCAGTTAGGTGGAGATCAGGGAGCTCAGGGCCGTGATCTGGTGACTGGCACTGATTTATGCCACCCAGGTGAGGTGCCCTGAACAAGTGGTCTCCAGCCAGACAGACTGCCTCAGTTTCTACACTGGCATTTATGTTAGTGTTGGGTGGAAGCTGGTCCATCTGGGGCTGAAATTGGTAGACGTGGGCAGAGCAGAGCTGGCTTCTCTCTTTTGTGCTCTGTCTGGGCCTGCTCTGAAGATGCTTAGGAAGACTCATCGTGCCAGCTTACCTACCTCCCACATCCCCTTTCTCCACCTGTGAGACAATGGACCCAGTCAGGAAGATCACTCTTCCCTTCCAGCTCTAAGACGCTTGGATTTTCCTTTTATGCCGTCGAGTGGAAAGAGCCATCAGAGCAGAATAGCCGTCAGAGCGGCTGTGTTAGGTTTTGCTTATTTCTTCCCGTATTGAGTAATTCAGCACCCGTCCGTGCCGTCCAGTTCTGAGCACACCTTGGTGGCTTTCAAGCAGTGGCACAAAGTCCATAAAGGGCTCAGCCCCTGAGCCCCGTCTTATGTGTAGGTGCAGGTTCCTTATCTCTTACGTCTAGAATAGTTCTGTGGATTTTGATGAAAGGGGCGGCGTGGCTCGCAGCAGGCTCTCATCTGAGCAGGTGTTTCAGAAGGTGGCGCGGGCGCTTCCGGCCTTCAGGGTACACAGGTTAGGGCTTCCCCAGGGCCTCAGGGAAAAACCTTTATTTTGCCGGTCCCTGCTCTCCCGGTCTGCTGCACGTTAACATTCTCCTGGTCCAAATACGGCAGCATCTGCCCAACGTCATTTTCTTCCTTTTGCCAAGAAGCAGGCGCCCAGCTCTGCTTTCCCGGAAAAGGACAGACCTGGAGCCCAGGGTACCCCATTTCCAGCCTTGATGGTGATTGCTTGGGGTCCCTTATCTCATCTCCGGTTAGGACGAGTCGGCACACAGCCCATAAAACATCTCTGCTTCCTGCTGATCTCATGGTTCAGGAGGAGAGGCCGTGCGTGAGGATGAAGACAGACTGGAGTGATAGGCAGGGGTACTCTGGAATATTTCCTTCTACTAAAGAGAGTGACTGCCCTTGTGAAAAGGACATAGCTGCTTTCCCCTGTAGTATAATACCGTGATGGGGGGGGGCAGGGCGGGTGTTGCGTAAGGTGCGTCCATCCGTCTCTCGCCGTCGTGTCTGAGGACATTAATAAGAGGCTTAACCTCGTAGGGCCGCAGGTGATCACAGGACAGCTGTGGACGCGTTCAAAGAAGCAGCGTCTTTGTCTTTTGGCTCCTTGTGGAAAACCCTGGGAAAGCTTGCCCAAGGCCACTTCTTAGGGGATACACTTGGGGACGGCTCTCCTCCTGTAGTTTGATGTCGTCGATTATCATCGGGGAGTTTGCGCCCAGCCAGACCCTAGACTGTGGGTGGCTCTGATGTTCCCAGCTGTGGTCCTGGTCCACTTCCTGGTGCGTGGTGCTGTTGGACCCCGTACGGCTTACTGCCGCTGCCGGCTCTGTGGCTGGCAGGGTCTGGACTTGCAGCCGAGGATGAACAGCCTGGAAGTGGAGTTCTCTCCATCCCAGCAGCCCTCACCTCCTGCACATTTCTCTCCAGGTGAGGAGAAAAGAACAAACCAACGGAAGGCCAGCTTTTAAAATGAGCTTCTTCTTTAAAACACCAGGGAAAAGTCAGACTTCGTAGAAATCAGAGAGTGAGAAGGTGAGGCCCATAATCAAAGATTTGAGGTGGATTGGGAGAGTTTCCAAAAAATAGTGCTCCAAAGGGAGCAGTACTCAGTATGTGTATTTGAGAAGCTCTTTGTGGTACCACCGCTGCAGGTGGCGTTGTCTCCTCCCGGGCACCCTGTGCTCCCTCCTCTCTACAGGGCGGTCATCCTTCATGGCTCATCCCTGCCGGCCCAAAGTCTCACTCACAGCCTGCTTGGTCGCACCCTACTTCTACTGGCACGGCTTCTCAGACTTCCTGGGTGTTTTGCAGCGCATCTTTGACTGAAGTTGAAGTGCATGGCGGGACTGGCTACTTATCCCGTGAGGCCCAGGGCAAAAGGAACACGCGGGGTCCCTTGCTTGAAAGTTACGAAGGATTTCAGGATGGCGCGGGCAGGCCCAGACAAGCACAGGTCCTCCGGAACTGCACATGGGAAGCCAGCCTGGTGCTCAGCATTGGAGTTTGGAATTAGCAGGCATCGCTTTGGGGGCTCCCTGACTCTCCAGCCCCGTCACGTGAGGGCCCTCGGCCGATCCCTGCCCTGTGATTCAGAAAGAGTCCTTCAGACAGGAACTGCCCAGGGTCTGCGCTCCCCTCCTTCCTGCAGCGGTGGATGTCAGGCAGGGTGCGTTTGTTTAGTGTTTCATCCAGTCTGGTAGGGCGGTCCGTGTGATTTCTCTGGCAGCTCCAGACCTGGCAGCAGACCAGATGAACTCAAGGATGTTGAAGCTTCCCCAGGGCTGGCCACGCCGCTGCCCTGTTGGTGAGCCCACGGGGAGAGGAAGCTGAGCTGGGGCCACGGGGACCTACTTCCCTGGAGTCTGGGATTCATTTGCTCCAGGCAGGAGGCCTGCATCTCAAATTAGGAGGCCCTGCCTGGGCGTCCAGCGTCCTGGACGCTGGATGTTCTTTGGTGAAGAAAAGAGGGTTCCTGCCCCAAATTATTTTACAACCTCTTTGGGCAAATGTAATGCATATAAAAATCCCAACGAACTAGAGACCCATGAAAGATACTGATCTTCTCGGAGTAGGATGTGCTGGAGACAGTGAGTGCTGTGGACAGGGGAGGGAAGAGATTTTCTTTCCTGAAGGACCAGCTTTTGTCGTATTTCCTGCGCCGAGAGTAAGTCACTCACCAGGGAAGGCCAAGAAGGACCAGATGCCCCGTGATGCCCATCTGCGAGTTTACGGGATGCTGAGTAAAGGTGAATTTATCTCTGGCCAACACGCAGAGGCCTCGGAGCTTCTCCCAGTGAGAGACTTGAGGTGCCGTGGCTCTTTGGGGGCGCTGGGGCAGAGTTGCAGAGGGCAGCCTGGCCGGCGAGGCTTGGGGAGGAGAAAGGCAAGTTCAGGCACTAAAACCTGGGCATTGGGTTAGGAGCAGACACTGGGGAGTGGAAGATAGGGATTGAGACTGTGAACAGAGCCTCTTCCCCCTTTCGCCCTCCTGCCTTCACGCTGGACGCTTCAAGTCCTTCCCTCCCTGAAGTGGGAAGCCGCCAGGTGGTGACACCGAGGGCATGGCTTCGGCTGCATGGGCATCCTGGCACACTTGCCGGCGCTGAGTCATCCAGGAAGTGAAGGCGTCTCTTCCGACGTCCTCTCCCACCGTGGCCTCAGGCCTCTGCTGTGCAGGAAATGCCTGCTCTGCCACCAACCTGAAGCTATGAACGAGATCAGTGACTGTCTGGAGAGATTAGGTACAGGGGTAGAGGTGGATTTATTAGAGCTGATGGGAGAGGAGAGGTGGGTATCTGAAGATACCGTGAGGGGCTTCTGAGGACGCTGTTAGGGCATTCAGGTACGGGCTTCATCTTTTAAAGTCACAGAGAGCACTTAGCACACGCATCCCTCAAATGAGCATCTAGGGCACCGTCCCAGAGTTCTGTGTGGATGTAAAACATCTTATCAGGGAGCCTGACTTGGTTGTTTTTTTTAATTGAGGTATACTTGATTTACAATGTTGTGTTAATTTCAGGGGTACAGCAAGCTGATTCAGCTACATTATATATATATATGTGTTTAATTTTTCAGATTCTTTTCCATTATAGGTTATCACAAGATATTGCATAGAGTTCCCTGTGCGGTACAGTAGGTGTTTGCGATTAACAGAGGCTGACATACATAGTGGAAAGAGCATAGGTTTTGGGGGCGGGGGGAAGACAGCTCTGTGTTCAGATTTTAGCTCTGGGACTTACTGGAGCTTAAATTCTCTGGTTTTCCCTATAAAATCAGGATAAAAATTGCTTGCCAAATCGTTTTAGAATTAAGCGATAATGTTCCTAAGGTAGCCGGAAGAAGGTCTGGCGCCCTAGAATATAGTAGGTGCCTAATTCATGTTAGGTTTCTTTTTCTTATGAGCATGAAGATGCATGTGTTCAGTTAGGGAAAGTTAGAAAGGTGGGAAAAGTCAGCTGTTGAAAATGGCATCTGTGGAGACGTGACCACTTCTCTGAGCTTTTCCAGCTGTCATCAAAATTGGCCATGACCTTGGCGTTTTTAAGAGCTATAATTTAGAGCAAGAAGATATCACAGGCTACCTTTGTAGAAATTCTAGAATTTGAGAGTTATGCTTCTGTTTAGTTGTCGATGGGGCTACAGTATAACGTTAGGCTAGCCTGACCATGTCGGGGGGCGGGCATGGAAATTCAGAGCCTGTAGATCATCCCTGTGTCTCATTTTAGCCAATAACAATTCTCCTCCCACCAAGTCTTCACCAGAACTGCTAACAAGGAGAAAAATTGACCAGCGTGAGTTTCCTCACCTTTCATTCTTCCCTGCTTATCCTCAGCAGAGGTGCTAATGAACAGTGAAATGGCCAAAGGCTGGGCTGCTCCCAGGGCCGAGAAGCACGCTAATCCACCCACTGGATGGTCGATGTGAGTCACTGAATTAACTCTCAGAGAAAAGAACAGACAACTCCACCTGCAGTGCATTGTCAGAAGCTAAATTAACACGTTAGAGGCAAAGCTTTCAAGTTCCCTTTTTAATCCAGTGGTAGATATTTCGGGACACCACGCTGTGAAGGAGTTAAACCATCCTAAGAATATCCAGGGATTCTCACCCCCTCCTCGCCTCTCCTCTTTACATCACAGGATGGAATCAGAGAAACCAAACCGACTTCTCTGAAAATAAGGACCATTGAGATTGTTCTCCCAAGCCCCGACCCCAGGGTACTCCCTAATCGACCCAAGTATTTTGACCTTGGCCCTTTGCCAGGCGAGCCCAGTCCCAGTGAGGGAGAGGTGTTTTATTATCCGCCTTCAATTAACCACTGTACGGAGAAGCACTGTACCGTAATGAGTGGCGTGGTGCCCAAAGTTTGGTGTTCATCACGGTCACCGAGAGGCCTCTGAAAAACAGTCTGCTGGGCCCTTCCCCTAGAGTTTCTGGCTTACTGGGTCTGCTTGGGACCAAGAATTTGCAAATCTGAAAAGTTCCCAGGTTCCGGGGACCACACCTTGAGAACCATGGGTGTCGTGGATGAGAAGATGAACTCGGGAATCAGACACCTGGGTCTGACCCCCCCATCAACTCTTACCTGATGGTTGTGTGACTGGGTAGTTGGAGCTGACATAATCGCTTTATCTATGTTTCTTGTATATAAAATGGGAATACTGTTATCTCATAGGCTGGAGCATTAAATGAATGAACACAAGGTAAGCCCTTACTTAGATTATAGCCTGCCGTATCTTATGTGTTCAATGCAGCCTAGCATGCACGACGCAGTTATAGGTCCCTGTAACAATGAATACAATGGCCAACATTTATTGAGCACTTACTGTATGCCAGAGACTAAGCACTGTACAAGGATTATCCCATTTAATGTGCACAAGCCTCTCCTTTTCTCACTTCCTGCTTCCCACTTCCCTTCTTTCTGTTATCCCTTCCCCTCCTACCTGCCTCCCATTCTCTCGTGCTCTCCATAATCAGTATTGTAACAACGTTAATAATATTCTCAAGAAAAAAAAATACACATTTGTTGTCATCAAGTGTGACCTCCAAGAGTCTGAATCTTTGAGGACCACCCCCTTCTTTGCCTTGGTGTCCCAGGGTGGGACCAGACACCCAGTAGGAGTTTGGTGAGCGTTTATTACACGAATCCTGTCATCCTTACAGATCCATCAGGGTTCCCTTCTGGTCCTTCATCCTATCCTGCTTCCCCTTGACCAGCACATTGGTGAGTTTAGCCTCTGCCCTTTCTTCCCCCCAGTGCAGGCCCCCTACGCCCAGGCAAGGTGGTATCACCAACCGTCTACAAAGCTCTCCTTTTATTTGGCTGCTACCTGGAGTGAAATAAAAATGTTTCAAGCAGGTCCTCCCTGGGATAAGGCAAGTTGTCCTTGAGAGCCTCCCGGAAGCCTGTGGGGACCCCTGGTTGGGGAAGGGGGAGCCCACACTCCCGAGGGTCCCTGGAGTGAGAGCTGGCCACCTGAAGCCACCCTGTGCTCCCTGACCCAGCGGAGCTGATGCTTCCCTACAGCAGCTTCCCGCGCCCTGCACCCCGCTGCCGGTCAGCCACCGGTCAGCCTGACTCTTGGTCTTGTAGGGAAGTGGGTTGCCAGGTATCGCCCGGTTACAGTTGGTTTAAACTTGCCATTACACTGGGACCGCTTCCAGATTGCAAGCAGGTCAGCCGCCCAGGTCTCCGGTCACTCATGCAGCTTGGGTTTCCCTCAGATGGGTCCTGATGGGGGCTAGTTTTGCACAGTCGATGTGGCCAGGGCTTACGGCAGGGTTTAAGGTTTCTGCATACAGCCTTCCACGCAAGGCATGTTCACAGATCTTCAGTATTTGGAGCCGATCATGTGGGTGGATCTGTGCCAGTCAGTGCTGGGGGAAGTTACCCCCGGGGGAGAGTCGGAAACTATGTGATGTTTCAGGGGTCCGTCTTCTCATTGTTCCTCTTTGCTTGACCCATGACCGGGTGTTCCAGAAACATTGATCGAGAAGCTACTGTGTGCCGGGCCCTCTGGTATGTCCTAGTGGGGGGAGTGGGGAGGATACAGAGACGGACAAGACCTGCCTTTCGGGATGCCTTTATTTCTGCTCTGTGTATCAGCAGAGGGTCGAGTTGGTACAAGAACAGAGAGTTGGCGGGGGGGGGGGGGGGGGGACCTGAGAAACGATAAGCCTTAGAGACGTAGGAAGAAAGTCTTAACTGTTTAGACAGTTCATTAAGGCATTTGTAGTAGCTGCGTAGCTAGACGTGGGACCTGTCTGGCTCTGTGGTCCATGCACGAGACCTTCACAGCCTTCCCACACTGCTTTTCACCAGGCACTTTGCGTTAGCATGAATCTGGGTAGGGGAGACCCGCCTTATTGTCTGACACCAAGGTTCCAGGTGGGGCTACTCCAGTGTCCACACAGGTGGGCCTTGCCCTCCTGCCCTTGGGTTCTCCAGCTGTCCATCTGGGAAGACTGGAGTCTTACGGCCACGCACTTCTTCCATCATAAACTGGCTGCCGCCTGCTTCCTGCCCATTTTCCCCATCAGGTTCACCTACTGTCAGGGCACATCTTTTCTCCAGGATCCATTTGCTGCCTGGAATGGGCAGAGAGTTTTTAAGACTTATATTTCTTCCCTTTTCTTTACTCAATACCTAGTCTGGTGCTAAATACTTAACGTCCCATGCTGTGAATATGGGTGGAATGGATTGGACAGAATTCCAAGTTTGAGTTGCAGGAAAATTCTTTGGTTTTGCATTGCACGTTGCCTAACGTGAGAGAAGGTACTGACACGGACCTGGCAATCCTGAGAGCTTCTCTGGAGTGACATTTGCTTTAAGTGTTGATCTGTTTTGTAAGAGACCACGATGGGGTTTCCTTTTGACCTATTTCAGCTAGGTTACGTGTGTGAAAGGTCCATCTCAAAGGCAGTATATATTTTTTAAATTTCAGAATGGTGTTTGCAGGCTGAATTACAACTTCCTCCTCTTTGTCCCTCAGGACTCACATATACACTCTTCTCTTAGTGTCTGGTTTTCTGTGTTATTTTGAGTGTGTGTTATCTATCCGTATGAGTCGCTTCGGTGGCCTCAAGGGTAGGGGGGAATCATGTCTTACCATTTCCGAGTACCAGTGTGGCTCCACAGTGCCTCTCACTGGCACATAGTAGGTGCCCAGGAAATGGTTATGGGCTCACCCAGTGTCCTCGAGAGACATGCACTCAAGAAGCGATCAAATGAGTGGATAACTTGGCTTCTGAGAGTTCTTAAGGGCATTCCAGGTGGCAAAGAGGTGTGTTAGAAGAAGGGGCATGAGGTACTGATGGGTCAGAGCGATCATGGTAGTTTCCTCAGGAAGCATTACCAGCGATTATGAGAAGTGGGGGAAGTGATCCACGTGTTCAGTACTCTGGGCCGCAGTTGTCAGGTTGGGCGCCCACTGTGCACACAGCTCGGACAGTGGGTAGGAAAGATGAAAACGACATGACTCTTCACAATCTAAGTGGGGAGATAATGTAGGAACACGAAGTAATTGAAAAGTACGAATCAGTTCAGGCTAGAGAGAGGAAGGCAAATGCCTCCTGTGTGCCAGACGTTGTGTAATTCTGAGGTGGAAGTCTTTGACACACACACACACACACACACACGACTTCATTTAATCTGCACAGCCTTCCAAGATTGGCATCTTTATCTCCAGTGTACAGACGAGGAAACTGAGATTCAGGGGCCGGGTCACTTGTGCCAGGTGACACAGCTCATAAATGTCAGTGCCAAGATTTGAACTTGTTGTCGGGGAAGAGACAGACTCTGACGTGTGGAGGGTAAGCAGACCGTGCACGGGCAGGGGGAGAAGGACACCAAGCAGAGCCCTGAGGAGGTAGCCTGCCCTGGACAGTAAATAAACACCACTGGCATGACAAGCTGTTGAACGTGGAGTTTGCCTGACTCTTCCAACAGGGAGCCTGGTACGGAAGGAACCTCGTATGACACAAACGTGCCCGCATCCCGTACGCGCATCCCTTAGGGCCCTCTCCCCTTAGAGGCAGTGTAGCTGGGGGCTTCCTGTTCTATTTGTGGTGTCCGAGTTCCCTTCGATCATTTTACGTCTCTGTGTTCCTCATCGCCCTCATCCATGTCACGCATGAAGTCACTTGAAAGGAATAATAATTCTAGACTCAGAATAAATAAGGAATAAGAAGAGCTGAGAAAATACAGCCTCCAGCGTATAGTGGAGCTGGCTTTCCAGTTACGAGGCGTGATTAAAAGTGTGGGGAATACACCTGACTTACATCGTTCTAAAAAGTGAAGGAATCAGTGTCTTGAATGTCCTGTAGAGGCTGCATCACACACGTGGGGGAGAAGCCCAGGGCCTGGTGGTCCACAGCTGTGTGAGGCTGCTCTGACCAGGTGGCCCTCGGATACTCCACGGGAGCTGACCTTGGCAGGAGAAAGCGGCTCTATTTCCAGTTACGAGCCCCGGTGAGCTGTAATTCAGTAAATGGGGCTCGTGTAAAGGCTTCTGTTGCCCGTTGATTCCTCCCTACTGCTGGGTGTTCATGCAGGATGGATTGTACACTAGCAAGAACTGGTACGTCTCACAAGAGAACGGTCTACACCTTACAAAATCGGATTCCTGTACTTTGTGGTGATAAAGGAGATGGGGCTAGCATTGAGGCCACCTGGAGATGCCCCCAAGTTACGATTATGACACTGATTTTACTGTTGAATTGGACCGTAGACATTTATAATGAAAGGAAATTATTTAAACTTATTTATTGTTTATTAAACGTTTGGACCACTTTAAAAGGTTTTTGAAATGGAGCCTTTTTACATAGCAACCAGTACCTGCACCGGACATCTGCAAGTCCTCAGCCCTGCGCTCACCGTTTGTTCCGTAGCTGTTATCGATGTTTATTTACAATTTAATATTCTACTTTTAGCATCGTTTAATACCAAAATAATTATAGTGCTGTTCTTATGTAGGGCTTTATAGTTACAGAGCGCTTGGTGTGTGTTATCTCTGTTAATTTTTTGACTCTGACCTTCCGTGGAACTGACGGGCAGCAGTTTTAAGGTTCTGTTTCTAGACTGACTTCTGCTCAGGTGTGAGAAACCATAGCAATCAACTTGAACTACCTTTAGCCTTATCACTGCTTCCTGCTCAGGCAGGTTAAGGTCTGCTAAAGGAGCAGTTGCCAGATGGCCAGGTGTGCCAGTTCGTGGCCTAGAAGGGGCAGCTGTCGGTTGAACTTTGCCCGTGTTCTCTGGGTTTTATCTGATCTCTGGCTGCACTCCTGTGGGTGGGAGCGTTAGGATCAAAGACCTGTTCAGAGGCTTTGTGCCTTTAACCGCAGACCCTTTCTGCCATCTTGGAACAGATGGGGGCGGGATTGCAGAGTGGTAGGTTTGGGTTCATGCCTAATAAATGGACTCACCCAGCATCGAAGCTGGTTGCTCCGTGGCAACCTTTACTATGAACGAAAAGGAGGTTGACAGGAATAGCTCGTTTCCCATTCTTCTTTGGTGAGATTGCTTGCAGTTTGAGGATTCTCTCCTTAACCTTGAGGCAATCTCAATAGGACTGACTCATATTACGGGTTAGCTAGTGGTCTCTGACCTCTGGTTCCTACAGTCTTGACCTTGGTTAGATACCATCTTGATCTCTGGAAAGAACTGTGCCCTGGGCTACTGTTTTATTGATTCTCCTCTCCAGGAAATAACTGGTGTCTTTCAAGATTTTTCTTGTACCTTACAGGCCTGAAGTGGAAGGTCATCTCTTTTGTAGTGAAAAAATAACCATCTTCCCTGTGGTGTGCCGGATGTGAGGGTCCAGGCTGGAAGACTAGCTGTCCTAGGTTCTATCCCTAGGTGTGCGTTTGTTTTGCTGATTCACAAAGGCATGTAATTTCTCTCTCCCACCTTTTCTGGATCTGCAAAACAAAGAGGGGATTTCATGAACATATTATGTGCTGTGGGGCGGGGGGGATTTTTCCGTGCAAGTGAAAGTGAGTATTGATGCAAGCACAGGACTTGCTGCCAGCTTCAAGGGGTGCGTTTTGCTCTCTCTGGAAAGAGACCAGCAGTAACGACAGAAGCGGTACATTTGACTTTGACCTTACTTGACAACCCTTCCCTTACCATCCTGAAAAACATACTCCACCATTTAAGGGCTCAGCAGCAGGCTTTTGGCAAAGCCCGTGGCTTACGCATGCCTTTGTAGGCCTTTGGGATTGTGGTGAGAAAACCCTACCCCTCTCTTGCTTCCTGATACCTTGGCATTTGGGAGGTGTCTGGAAGGAAAAGTGGCAGAAAAGCAGCATAACCTGCTTGATGAGTCTTATATAAACAGAGGAAGTCCAATAAGGCTCCTGGTCTGGAATTGCTAAACTCAAAGAGGCCAGCGTACTGTGTACAAAAGTACAAGTCACTAAGGCTCCCAGGAGGCCCACGTGCACGAAGGACCCAGGGTTCTAGGGACTGAAGGTCCATCGCAGCACAGGGGGAGAGCTGAGTTCAATGACCGTGGACTCTTCGGTGAGGTGGCATTATGACCGGGACGGGCCATGTTGCTGGGTGGATGTCTGACGGTGTTTGGGCTCTGCTTCCCATGACCCTTCACGTCAAGTCCTCTAGACTTCACCCTACGGGTGCAGATGCCGGTGTCGGCAGTTCCCTCCACTCAAGAACGTGGCGGGATTTGTGTGCTTGGCTCCATTTCCCCCTTTTGCTTTGGAGGGTATGGCAGTCAGAGCATTAGAGTGGAAGTAGACGGAGAGAAAGCCTCCCCCTAGGGTCCTCTGTGGCCCACCATTTGGCTTTCCCTAGAAAATTACTTTATATTCAAATCGCGCTTCTAGGAGATGAGAAGAGGTGGAAGAGTGCCCTTCTCAAATGTGAGTAGAGGGCAGCTTTAAGCTGTCCTTGTGAGTAGGGGAGACCATTGACATGCTCCCTGGTGTAACCCCTTCCTTGACTTAAGACCCTTTCATTCCAGGCTGAGTGCCTCCTGTGTATTTGGTGACCCAGAAAAGGAGAAAGTGAGGGTGCCTCTGGGGCACTGCTGCTCTCTGTGATTGGGAAGGACTGCCCTGGAGAAATGACTCAAATGTGAGGTTTTATGTTAGGGTGGCTTGCTTTCTCCATTGCAATAAGAAGAATCAGGATTAAGTCCAAAACCCACCTTTTGATCTTCGGGTGACTGTGAAAACTAAAATGAAAATGTATTCTCCTTATTCAGCGTTGTATTCTCAGCACCTGTCAGAGTGTTTAACGACAACAGAAACTTTTTTTATTGAAAATACAACTAGATGGCTGAATGCATGGGTGCTACTTAAGTGTAAGTATTTGTCTTTTCTAATCAGATGGTTTTCTACTTGCCCAAAATTATATGTACAAAGAATTTAGAATGCTTATGGAGGAAAAAGGAGGGCTGTTCGTTTCTCCATAATATTTCTGTCTGACAGCAAGAGCTGGCTAAACTTTAGAAGTCTTTGGAGGTTTTGAAATTCCCCACTGTTATTCTTATGAGAAGAAAGAACGGTTTTGTTTTTGTTTTTTTTCTATCTTCTTGGCCAATAAGGAAAAGCAAATTTCAGAAAAACATGGGACGGAACAGGAAGTGTTTAGAGATTTAGTCATACTTGTTAGGTATGAAAAAGCCCCACTGCATTCTCATATTGTTTCTTTTATGGACTTAACACTTCCTACTTTGAGAATACCTTCCTCCCCCAGGGCTCAAGGCTCTTTACAGTCATTAATCTTCATTTCGCCTCTTTTTGTAAAAACTTGAAATGTTAACTACCGCTTAGCTGGTGTCATACCGGCTAAAACGTCCAGCTAAATGCATTTTATCTACATGGGTCCATTAGCTCGGTTGAGAATGTGGCCCTACTTAAGGCAATAGGGAGACCAATTTGTCCTGGTTTCTCTGGGACTTTCCTGGTTTTAGCCTTGAAATCCCACATCCCAGGAATCACCTCCACCCCAGGTCAACCAGGATGGTACATCGTCCAAGAAAGCAACCATGAGGGTCACCCTGCGTGGCCTTGCAGTCCTAACCTTCAGCCTGGCCTGGTGCCTTAGAAATGACCTAGAAGGTACTGTGTGAGCAGTGCAGTGCACACCTTTAATGCCACTTGGTAGAACATTCAAAGCACACGGCCGTGGAATCAGGGAAAGTCGCCATAAGTAGGGATATCTTTGTGCCTACAAGTTAAGAATTCTGGTTTCTTGGTTGTGGTTTGTTTTTTCCTCCTGTCTACCCTTTTTCTCTTTACAACAGAATATGGTGAAAAACGAAAACGAGAACTGATCACTACCTGATTTCTGAAACAAGAAGTGTGATTGCAGATACTTCTGTTGGTCTCAGATTTTCCATCTGAAAAATGAGGATGCTGGTCTCGATTTCTAGGGTCCCTTTCTGCTCAAGCTTGCTGTCAGGAAAGAAGCAGGAAGTGAGGAAGCCAGAGAGGCCAGAAAGAAAATGGACTCCATGTCCTTCACTAAGCTCTACTCACAAGCAGGACAGTTTCCTTTCAGTATAAATCTCTCCACCCCTTCTTTTTCTTCATCTGTCGTTTGAATGTGCCGCTTTTTCAGGAGTGGGCAGCTGCCCTGGTTCTCTGGCTGTACCTGACGCACAGACATCCCTTCCCCTTCCTGCCTCTGGGCAATCTAAAGCAACCCTTGTTCTCCCAACACCCGACACTGGGCCTAAATCATCATCCCAGATGTCAGAATATGCTCTTTTCTGTTTAAATTGCTCGACTCCAGGTTTGCAATCGCCTTGTGAACCACTAGAATTTTCAAACACTTTCTAATCTATTTTTTTTACCATCTTATCTTCCCTGAGTCCATGGTACCACATTTAATTTTGCCAAAGATCCTTACTCCTCATTTTGGGGGAGAAAATGTAGAATCATGGCTTTGGAATTTGACCTACCTTGATTCAGATTCTAGCCCCACTTTGTTCTGTGACATTGGAAAAACCAGGTTCTTGTAGCTCCCTGAGGCTCGGTGTCTTCATTTATGAAACAGAAAGGTATCATATCTTATATATCTGGCACATAGAAGGTGCTGAATCTATTCGATGGACCATTTCATTTTCCCTTAGCCCTTCCTCCTGCACCACGCTCCCTGACACCTCACCCTGTTTCCATTCTTTCCCTTCTGTTTAATTTCAGAGGTTACAGAAAAGGTGTGTGTTACAGGTAGAGTGAGTGCACGCTGATTGAGTAAGTACCTCAGGCCCTCCTCCTGACGACTCATACTGGGCTACACCGCCCCTGAATGTTTATGCAACCAACTGGGAAAGAGGTGTCATTAGCAAGAACCAGTTACCTCCATGCGAGGAACGAAATGTGCTCATTATTAGAGCGACGCAGGCGCCTCCCACACCACCCGCCCTGTGCTCCGGGATACTGAAGAGTTGATCCGCGAATCCAGGTGCAGCTGATGCTGAGAGGAGGCCGCCTGCCCCCTGAGCCTCATGGCAGACGGCTCGGCTTGATGCTCCAGCTGTAGCCGCTCACGTGCTCCTCCAAAGCAGCAAAGGCACGTTTTCTCTTTGGGCAGAGCGTGGGTAACAGTGTCACAGAAAGTACATTGAGTTCTCTCTCCTCGAGTATCTACCCAATCCAGAGACAGGGATCGTCTGATCGTCCTAGGACGCGCAGACCTAGCAGTGGCCACTTCCGCCTGTTGCGGCGTCTTTATTGGAACTGAGTCTTTTGATTTCCTTTTTCCCTATTTTTTCCTGCTTGAAAACAGATGGTTTGCAAAGGCACTTGATAGTGACTTAAGCTCTCTCATGGGCAGTAGGTTTACACGACCATTTGTGTCTTTCATCACACAGTCCTCTGTGTAATTATGTGATATCTTGAGCCTACCACAGATGGAGGCCCTAAGCCACCTCAAAAGTGACCGTCTTTGTATGTGTGCGTATCTGTATGTCCTAAAGAGTTACCACCATGCTGGCACGTGTTCTTGTCATTGATGCTTGTTAAGCTTTTTATGTGCTAGGCCCTGTGCTGAGTTCTAATGTGTTTTCTCCTTTACAACCTTTTGAGATAGATAGAACCAGTGTTATCATTATCCCATTTTATAGATGAAGAAACTGAGGTTTGGGGAGCTTAAGTCACTTGTCCAGAGTCAGTGCAGTAAGTACAGGAGCCAAGATTCAAAACAAGCCTGAGTATTCCAAGCTATAGCTCTTTACCACCACTGTGTAGGCTCAAAAATATTTTTAGAACTGAATGGAGAAATCTAAGGGAAGGGAAAGCACGGTCCCTAGATTTTAATGTCTTTTGTGATAACCATACGACATCTTTCGTCTCTTTCAAATGTCGTTGAAATGAAACTTGAAAGACTCCATTTTTCATCTTCTACTTAGTAAGAATGAGCAGAGGTCTTGGTCATTTGTGATGTGTGTCCCAAAGTTGGCCCCTTGTAGTGACACTGGTTTCTGCTTCCAAGCCTCCTCCTTCCTTCCAGCTCCTTGGGTACCAATGTTTATCTGCTGCCTAGTCCACCTGCCCCTCCGGGGGTGTTCGTAGGCCCACCTATGTTCACACGGCAACTTCTACTAAAAGAACCTTCACCCCAACATGGGCACAGATCGGGGGTCGTGGACCTCTGAGTGAATAAGCCTCAGGCTTCTTGATGCCCGTGTGAGCTAGGGCTGTATATTTATTTATTTATTTGGTTGCACCAGGTCTTAGTTGTAGTAGGTGGGCTCTTTAATTGTGGCAGGTGGGCTCCTTTGTTGCAGCTCTCAGGATCCTTAGTTGTGGCTCCTGGGCTCCTTAGTTGTGGCTCTACAGCTCCTTAGTTGCGGCACGCAGACTCTTAGTTGCGGCATGCATGTGGGATCTGGTTCCCTGACCAGGGATCAAACCTGGGCCCCCTGCACTGGGAGTGTGGAGTCTTATCCAGTATGCCACCAGGGAAGTCCCTGGAGTACTTCTTAGGGAGATCAGAGTCGGTTGGTCACCTAACGTGATTTCTAGAATAATATGGATGGGGTAAGGCTAAAATCACCTAACATGATTTCTACAATAGTATGGATGGGGTAAGGCTAAAATCACCTAACAAGATTTCCAGAATAGTATGGGTGGGGTAAGGCTAAAAAAGGGTAGACCCGTACCAGCACCCAGATATCCATGTACATGTGTCTCCTTCAGAGTTTCCAAAGTAGTCACTTAAAAGACAAAACATTTCCTTGAATCGTACCCCCCTTGCTTGGTGCCAAGGAAGAAAGGACCTAGGTTTTGCTGTCCGTAGGCTCCGGGTTCAAAGACTGGCTTGTAACTTATTACCATCATATAAGTTATGCAGCGTTGCTGAATCCCAATTTTTTTTAAGTTTTTTTAAAATAGGGATTTAAATGTCATGCTTATTTGATTGCTGGGAAATTTCAGTGAAATGTGATACGTATCTGTTCCATAAGGGTTGACAGTAAATAATACTTTCTTTTCCTTTCCCCTTAAATC
Source organism: Pseudorca crassidens (assembly GCF_039906515.1). NCBI lineage: Eukaryota > Metazoa > Chordata > Mammalia > Artiodactyla > Delphinidae > Pseudorca > Pseudorca crassidens. Next base: position 8,832,421 of record NC_090306.1, read on the forward strand.
ATCTTTTCCCCTTGGGACATTAAGTTCCTTAAAGAAGACAGAGGGTTTTTTTTCCTTACTCACCTCCATATTCTCAGCATCTAGCAGTACCAGACATGTATTTGTTGAATCAAAGAAAAATCTTTCGGAAAGGTCTTCAGATCATTTGTTCATTCACTCACCAGTCGTTAGTCGTGTATGTATAGTGTATCAGGCACCGTACATGGAGGAATTCAGTTAACAGCACAGACACAGTCTGTGTCCCCACTCTTTTCTAGTCTAGCTGGGAGAGAAACATTGCACAGATAATTAGAGCAATGAACAACTTCGGTCCTCGAGGTGGGAGTTAAGTTTTGGACATAGCTGTCATCATTTGGCCTCAAGTCCAATGGTAAGGCTTCCAAGCTATACTTGAAACTGTTCTTGGTCAGATCCAAGAAATAGCAATAAACTGGTACCTGTTGTTGCGTCTGAACGTCCCGAAAGAGGTGTCTTTAAAGTATTTTGGAGGAATGATGGCAGCATTGGGATGAGTATAAGCACATTATTAAGTCTCTCTCTTGAGAGGCAGCAGCGTTGATGAGATGGGATCCTTGGAGGGAAGGTGTTCCAGGAACGTGGACCGACCTGGAATAAGGCCTAAGGACAAGTCGCATTAACTGGGTCATGGGGCAGCGAGCGTGTCTCCTGGAGAGGAGGAGACAAGGAGAAGGGCAGTGCTGGCTGCGTGTAGCAAGATTTTTATGTAGACAGTTGGACTTAAAACTGTGTCCAAAAGTCACTAGATGGCCCTAGGGGAAAACACGGGACAAGAGGTGAGTTTGTGTTGGCATCGAGAAATGCACTGAGTGAGATTGTCTAATAAGTCTTATTCATTCATTCAGTAAACATGTAACGAGGGCTGCTATGAGCCAACAGGCACTGCCCTGGGTGTGAGGGACATGGTGGCGAGCAGAACAACCTTCCCGTCTGGGTGAGAGGGCTCCAGTGTGGTTTGGGGGTCTGAGAAGCACGTGAAGGTGAGATGGACCCCCAGCCGTGGACATGGACACAGGAGAATGAAAGTCCAAGGAACTATGAAGGAGGAGACCCAGATCCAAAGTCAAGGGCAAGGTCTGCTGAGGCCGTCAGGCAAACATGGGCTGGAGAGACTTGACCTGGCACAAAGCAGGATGGGAAGTCCCAAAGGGGGACCCACAGCTGAGTCTCTGGATGGGGAGGAAATGCTAAAAGCTCTGGGTCAGGACGGTAGAGTAAAAAACCTACAGTCTCTAAACACACTTATTGAATTAGAAAGTGCGTATTGACGGTGGTTTGAACTGAGTGGGAGTTTTGTTTAGGTCTTAGGATG